>NC_041739.1:31238008-31541064 GCF_004115215.2 Ornithorhynchus anatinus
GGGTTCCTCCAAATAACTGGCATCCACCTGACATTACGGGCTCTGTTGATTTCTTACAACATGTCCATGCATGAGTCGCTCTAGCAATTATGTCTAAAGTTCCTCCATCTGAAGGCCTTCATTTTTTAAATGACCTATAAAATGGAAAGGAAAGGGGCCGTGTGGCTGGTCAGAAAGGGAGTTAAAAGGACTATTCAGTAATGCGGGTCTGCTGTCACTTGGGAGCTTTATTCAAATGCACACACATAATACACAGATTTTTTTCCTGTAGTCCCCAGTCCATAAGCCTTCACTTGAAAAGTGGCTATTCTTCTCTTTCTGGTTGGCAAGAGAGCCTTCACTTATGTAAATGACTGCCCTGACACCCTGCTGAGTCAACAAAGACATTGAAACAATCACCCCTAGAGAGGTGTGAATTTCTCTCCAGCTACTCTGCTCCCTATTCATGAGCTGTCTTTCTTCAGAGTCCAGTCGTGTTCATTTGCATGTTAACACTATTTAAAAGTAACCAAAACACAAATATATAGCACCCCCCCCCCCCAAAGAAAAAACCACCAAAAAATATAAAAAAGTGGTGATGGTAACAGGCGTCTAGACTCACTTGTGGTTAGTTGTGAGTTTCTGAGATATAATAATAATAAAAACTGGTCAACCTAGCTTTTCATCAGGCAAAAATAAGACCTACCTCATGCCAGTTTAGGGAATTGTTTTTGTGGGGTTTTTTTGTTGTTGCAGCTGGAGAGATAAATTGAATTATTTAGGAATTCACTGACTAGTGCGTATACATTTTTTTCCTAACTGTAGGAGTTTGTTTCCTGTTTCTTTGTCACCCAATGACATATTTTTCTTCCCCAAGAAAGCATCAAATTAAAAACAAAACATACCATATGGCCCTTCACACTGCTCCATACAACCGTACTTAATGTGTTTTGAGTTCAGGTGGGTAGCATTTCTTCCTTTCTTAAAAAAAAATCCTTTTTCATACATTGTAAATATTAATTCACTATTACAGAGGACAATTTGAGAAATTATTTCCCCTACGAAATTATGGCAGTTTAGTTTCAATGAAAAAAAATAATGTTTTTCTTATGCTTTTGAGTAGCAAAGGAGGTATGGGTAGCTTAAACTGAAAGTTTAAAGAGATTGCTTAGGTAAAATTCTAAAACAACAACAAAAAACCTGGAGCAAATAATTGAACAGCAAAAAATGGTGAGAGGAAGCTAACTGAAGAAATGTCTGACATTTAAACTCAGGTTCCTGCTGGTGCCCATGGTAACTCCACTGACAACTTGGTAAAAAAAAAAACAAAAAACCAAAAAACAAAAAAAACTATTCGTTCCTTTGATGGCTTTCAAGGATAATCCTTGCTTTTTTTTTCCCTCTGGGAACCATGACAGATTTTTTTTTTCCCTTTTTGGGACGATGCGGTACTTTCTTTTATAATGGATCTAATAAATAATGGAGGGTTAATGTTCCTTGGACAACTGGCTGGGGAAATTTGATCTCCCCAGAATACTTTTTCATGATTCAATACAAGAAAAGAGTTCTCTGGTTCCATTCCTGAGAAACATAGGTAAAATCAGCTGCTTTATGTTACATGTTTATGCTAAAAGTTCCAAACTGAATGCAGAATTAGATAATGCTTGTGTAAATTGGGGCATGAACTGGAATTGCTGTATTGAACCCAGCAATTCTTTCTAAATTGAAATAAGGTTTCTATCTGTTCCGTCTTCTGGAGTCTCTGGTTAAACGATGGCAAGAATTACAGATTAGTAGAATACCTGTACAGCAGAGGCAGCATTTGAAGTTCACCCTCCCGGACCCAGTAGGAATCTTGAAGTTGAGGCCCATTTAAGTGAGATAAAGAATCAGTGTAAAGGAATTCTACCTCTTGACATTAAAGAATGTTTTGAGTTTCAGGTCTACAGTCAAGGAGCTGCTCCTGTTCCACTGGGTGGGGCTGTGATTTCTAGCATCCCCTGCCACACTGACTGTCTTTCCATTGTACTCAGTGGTTCCCTCAAGGGGAGTTGGGGGAGGGGAAGATTTGCTCATTTGGGTCCCTTTTGTTTATATCTTAAATTGACCCCCAATATTGATATTGTCAAAACTGTTTATAAAGAAAGATATATCTAAATCTATATATACATGTGTGTGTATATATACGTGTGTGTTTATTGTCAACTCTGGTGATTCCAGTGACAACGTAAGTATCCGAAAGCTGGACAGTGGAAAAAAACAGGATAGAAGGAACATCGATTCTTTTGAAATGTGATGTTGGAGAAGGTTTTTGGGAATACCACGGATTGCCTGAAAAACAAACAAATGGATTTTAGAGCAAATTAAACCAAAGTGGTCTTAGGAAGGCCAAATGACTCCACTTAGATTAGCGTATTTTGGACACATAATCAGGAGGACTAATTCTCTGGAGAAGACACTAATGCTAGGAAAGGTCCAGGGAAAACGTGGAAGCGGTCGACCATCAGCTAGATGGCTAGAGACCAGAACAGTGATAATGGAAGAACCGTTAGAAAGCTTGCAGATTATGGCGCAGGACAGGACGTTCTAGAGAAAGTGTATCCATAGAGTCGCTATGAATCGGAAACGACTCGATGGCACTTTAGTAGTAATAGAAAGATATATATATATATATCTTTCTAAGAAAGATATATATATATATATATATATATATATATATCTTTCTATCACTTCTCTGTGCCTCAGTAACTTCATCTGTAAAATGGGGATTAAGATTGTGAGCCTCACGTGGGACAACCTGATTACCCTCTATCTCCCCAGTGCTTAGAACAGTGCTCTGCACATAGTAAGCACTTAACAAATACCAACATTATTATTATATGTGTATGTGTGTATATATATATATATATATATGCATATGTATATACAGATATCTCTATATAGACATATATAAAGAGAGAGAGAGAAAGCTTTTGCTTCATGAGTTTGCAGTTGGGACCATTTTGCTGTAAAACACTGAACTTGGACTAGGCTAGTGACTACTCTTTGTTCACTGTGATGCAAGGGGCAGGGTGTGATTAGAAATTCCAGCTAGAAACCAGTTGACAGTTCTGAGAAGGCCCTAGTAATCGTGACCCAACCGAGTAAAAGCTAATCAAACAGTCATATGCAGTGAGTGTTTATTGTGTGCAGAACACTGTACTGAGTGCTTGGAAGACTACAGTAGAACATTTAATCAATCAGTTATATTCATTGAGTACTTACAGCGTGCAGAGCACAGCACTGCATCGTACTTGGGAGAGTTTGATATAACAGATTTTATCAACCAATCAGTGTTATCTATTGAGCGCTTGGTAGAGTACAGTAGACATTTGGATAGAGAGGTTCCCTGCCAACAGAAGGCTAAGATGCCAGATCCAAAGTTGGGAGAGATTGACTGTTACAAACTGGAAAGAATAATAGGAAATGCAAAAGAAGAGGTGTGCACAATGAATTGTAAAACCACTATGGTTTGAAGCTGAAAATGCCAAGTATGAAAAGTATATTTACTGGAAATCAGTCACCGTGTGCTTGCCCACTGTCACATTGCCCCACTCCAGGTAGAAGCGGAAGTCTAGTGGCTCCAGAGTTTCCTGTGTGGAGCTGTGTGCACAGTCCTTCTCTCAACCTTCTACCCTACTCGTTCTTTTATTCTGCAGTGACCTCAGCCTTTCCCAAGAGAGTACCAGGCTCCAAGGGATTCTTGGAGGCCAGAGGGAAGATATGGGCTCTGAGGAGAACAAAAATGAGAGAGAAGAGAACAAGACAGGGGTGAGAGAGAAGAATAAGGTGGAGAAAATGATGGGGTAGAAAAGAGGATGAAAGACAGGAAAACAAAAAGCAAAGCAAAAAATAAAGTGAAATGGAGGTACAGGTGGTGTGGATGATAACATTAAAGGAAACCCCCTGGATCCTTAGGAAAGAGATAAGGGAAAGATAAAAATGGAGGGAAAAGCACCAGAAAACCATTAAATTGGACTGGAAGATTTGGGGGAATTGAGTAAAAGTGGATGTTTAGAATTGTGGATAGTTAGGAGAGAGGGAAAGTGGGTGGAAAGAGTAGAATGTGGGTCCGAGATAGAGGGTGTATGGTGAATCGATCAGTCGTATTTTGGTAAATACAGAAAAGATCACGGAAAATATCGGAGAGGTCTTGAATCTTTCTTCCCCCAGAAAAAAAGCCAAGGGCAAGGACAGTGAGATGCAGGCAAGAGTTATTCAAAGAGATTGTGTGAATTTTCCAGAAGATTCTCAAGGATATGATAGATACCTGTTGTCTGGAGCAGTGCAGGGAGAAGCCTCTTGGTGAGGAAGGTTATGGGCTAGATGACTAGGATTGCTTCCAACCTATAATTTAAGATTCAACATAGTGTTTCTGCAACTTGCGAAGGGTCAGAAAAGAAGTGCCACAGGAGGGCAAGTAATTTGTGGCTACTGACTGGTGGTGGTTGAGTAATTTAGGACCCTTGGAACTGTTTCTCCCTCTTCCTCTCTTCCCCAGAGTGAGGAAGGGCTCAATCTACCACGGGGAGAAGCACTTTTCTACCGCTTTCCAGTATCATCTCTGCAGAAATTGTGGCAGAGGAGAAGGTTATAAAACTCTTCTACATGAATATTAAATGCCAGTTCACTGCCCACAGGGCCAGTTTTTCATCCTGTGTAGCTCCAGGGGAATTCGGCTGCATTCCCAGAGTACGCACTCTGATGAGAAACAGGTCCGTGGAAAATAAAACACTTGATCATTTGAATGACAACATGGAACACATTCCACTGTGGTATGTCATTTTTTTCTTTCCTCGTCAAAAATTCCATTCATCAGACTGCACCTTACTTCCTATAAAAGCAAATTCTATGCTTGTTTGTGCTTATAAATTTGGACTCCTCGGTTTCAGATGCAGGCAGATTGACTTCTCAGGGATTGATTATCTTTAGTGGGGAATAGTGTCATACTCTTTGATAATTATTTTCCTTTCTCCATGCTTGGAAGTCATTTCACCGTTGAAAGACTTTAAACTCCTTGAGGGTAGGGATTGTGTCTACCAACTCTACTCTATAGTTCTCTTCCACGTGCATAGTTTAGTGCGGTACACACATTAAGTGATCAATAAATACCACTGATTGATTTTTAGGCCTCTCCTGCAAAATGGAACAGGCCACAAAGAGGACATGAAAGCCACATCAGCAGCTCCATTAGGAATGGAAGATAAAACAAGGGGATTTTAGCCAATTGCGGATGTCTATTAATGTCTAGTGGATAGAGCATGGGCCTGGGAGTCAGAAGGACCTGGGTTCTAATCCCGGCTCTGTCACTCGTCTGGTGCTCTGTGACCCTGGGCAAGTCACTTAACTTCTCTGTGCCTCACCTCATCTGTGAAATGGGGATTAAGAATATAAACCCAAAGTGAAACAGGGACTTTGTCCAACACAATTATCTTGGCTCTATCCTGGAACTTAATACAGTGCCTGGCACATAGTAAGCATAAACAATTACCATTTTTTTTAAAGGAAAGATTTCTGGAGAAGCTGTGATTTTTTTTTTTTAGGGCTTTGAAGACTGGGAGAGATTAGTGATTAGAGATGTGAAAGGGGTGGGGGTTTCAGCTCCCCCTCTAGACTGTAAAATCATTGAAGACAGGGATAATGTCTGTTATACAGTTATAATGTACTCTCCCGAGTTCTTAATATGGTGCGCTGCACACTGTAAGTGCTCAATAAATGTGATTGACTTCAGTTGAAAACACTACCATCCTTCCTGTTTCCTAAGCAGATGACTTTGGCATTACCTTAACTTCTCCCTTCTTCAAAACCCCCAAATTCAGTCTGTCACCAATCTCATTGTTTCTTCCTTCACAACATTCCAGGATTATCCTCTTCATCTCCATCCATATGGCCATCACACAGGTCCGCACATATCATTTCCTTGTTTGACTAACACCTCAGCCTCCTCACTCATCTCTCTGCCTCCATCTTCTTCCCTCTCCAGTCCATAATTCACAGTGCTGCGTGGAACATTTTTCTCAAACACTGTGCTCTGCGCATATTCCCACTCCACAAAAGCCTCCCGTGTTTATCCGTTACTTTCCATATCAGGTAAAGGCACCCGGATGCTATCTTTAGGGCACTCAATTCATCAGTGATACTTATTGAGTATCTGTGTGCAGAGCACTGTACTAAGCACTTGAGGGTACAGTACAACAGAGGTGATAGACGTGTTCCCTGCCATCAGCTCCTCCTTGCAAATTTTGTTCCTCTCAAGCCAACTACTCACAGTATCTCATTCTCACATGTGCCACGGCTCAACTCTTATGTCCTCCCTTCTACCTGGAATACTCTTTTCCTTCACATGCAGCTGGCTATTGCGCTCTCCATCTTCAAAGCTCTTAGAAAATCACACATCCTCCAGGAGGCATTCCCTGATTAATCATTCATTCTCCTCCCCCTCCCCCCCACACTCTGTTTCCCCTCAGTTGCCATTTCAACAATCCCATGCCACATAAGCACGTTGGTACCAGGGAACACTTGTACATAGCTGTAAACTCTATTAGTTTCCCCTACTATAACTTTTTTGGTGATCTCCCACACCAAACTGTAAGTGCCTTGAGGGTAGGAATCAGGACTCTTAACTTTAGTGTATTTTTCCAAGTCCTTAGTCCCATGCTCCGCACAGAAAAAGCATTCCATAAATACTATTGATTGACCCAGGTTTTTCTGAGCCGAGTTGCGATGGGTAGAGGCCGTTGGATTAGAGAAACGTCTGTTCCCTCAGCATGAATGAACATCTGTTTTCAAATCATTCCTAGATTCAAGAAATCAATCCACCAGTCATATTTATTGGTGCTTACTGTGAGCAGAATACTCTACTAAGTGCTTGGGAGAGTACAGTATAACAGACATGTTCCCTGCCCACAACGAATTTACAGTCCAGAGGGAAAGTGTAAAGATATTACTAGATGAGCTATATTATACCATATTATACGTGTATATTATACGTGAGAAGCAGCGTTGCTCAGTGGAAAGAGCCTGGGCTTGGAAGTCAGAGGTTGTGGGTTCTAATCCTGGCTCCATCACATATCAGCTGTGGGACTTTGGATGAGTCACTCCACTTCTCTGGGCCTCAGTTACTTCATCTGGAAAATGGGGATTAAGACAGTGAGCCCCACGTGGGACAATCTGATTACCTTGTATCTGCCCAGAGCTTAGAACAGTGCTTGGCACATAGTAAGCGCTTACCAAATACCAAAATTATTATTATTATTATTATTGTTATACCAGATATAGTTCTGTGTAGTTCCATCATCATCAATGGTATTTGAGCACTTACTGTGTGCAGAACACTGTACTAAGTAAGCACTTGGAAAAAATCAGTAGAAAAGAGTTGGTGGACACGTTCCCTGCCCACAACGAGCTTGCAGTCTAGAGAGGAAGACACGTTAATATATATATATATATAATTGATAATGTATAACTTTTAGGTATTCCACACACCAACTGTATGATATATGCCTGTCGTGAAAGCTGAGAGCTGTAAGACCTGGTAGTAAACCCTGCAGAGAGTCCTGACATCATGCAACATCCAAAAGGGATCCAGAAAACTGGGGGATGTTAGGAGCTAGAATTGCTTTTCAATAACTTTCTCCACCTCTTATGGAGGCAGACCTCTGAAACGGGAGTCTTTCCATGATGTGTAAAGAGACTTTGACCCTTTACCTCTAAGGAGAATTTTGTAGTGCCAAATTATTCTACATGTTGGTCTACAACTTTTATATTTCAAGTAAGATGATGATTGCAATTGTCTCTCTGCTCAGGATTTGTATAAAGAGCAGGGTAAACTGTGCCCCATCTTAGTTTTAACAAAGGTTTTAAGAATCAAACTTTTTGTGTTGCATTAAAATAGGGGAAGAATTAAGCATCAACCAGATTGATTTTTCAGAGGGCATGTTTAAAAGCTACGCAGCTCAGAGAGAAGAATAATTGTTTATCTTTCTTTGGGGGAAGTGGTTTGCACAGTTTCCACATAAAAACTTTTAAGAAAGTAATAGATATCTTCTCCCTGCATTTCCCCGGCCTCCTGTTATGCATCTTGTCCCCTTTCTTGACATACAGTATTATTACTTTGGAGAAATTAACTCTTAAAGATTAGGTAAACCAGGGAGAGACAGTTCTTATGCATGTGGGTTTGTGGGTAATAATAATAACGATAATGGCATTTGTTAAGCACTTACTATGTGCCAAGCAATGTTCTAAGTGCTGGGGGGATACAAGGTAATCAAGTTGTCCCACGTGGGACTCACAGTCTCAGTCCCCATTTTACAGATGAGGTAAGTGAGGCACAGAGAAGTTAAGTGACTTGCCCAAGGTCACACAGCTGATAAGTGGCGGAACTGGGATTAGAACCCCTGACTTCTGACTCCTAAACCTGTGCTCTTTCCACTGAGCCACGAGAGAGTTAAAAAACAAAGTTACTGCTGCTATGGAAGCTGGATGAGAATAACACCTTATCTTTATCTCCCTGAAAGGTCTTCTCCATAAGCACCATATTGTCACAACAATGCAGGTCAGATGGGATGACAATCGAGAGCAACACATTTTGCATCTGACCCCTAGTACTCCAGAAAATCTTAACTCAAGGTCATATACTTGCCATCATATGACCCAGTCAAGAAATGATTCTGCGTGTCCTTGCATTAATAGCATGGCAAGCTGTAACCGGAACTTACTCAACCACAATCAATGCTGTTTGAATTCAGTGAAACTTGGAGAGTGAAAAATATAGCACTCCATCCTTCCTAATAAAATGCCATCCATCTGTGCAAGTAGCTTCAGTTATTTTAGGAGACCGGGGTTGTCGTTTAGTGATGAGTTTTAGAAGACTGGTAAATTGTTATGAGCCTTTTGGAGAGGGAAAAAAAGTGGGGGGAAACTAGTATTTCTGTATTTTTCAGATTGCAAGAAGAGTAATATTTCAGTGTGAGGTGGTAAATTCAATATTGCTCTCCAAAGGGTGAGGTGATAGATATATCTAACCTTCCTCTCGTTTTACACCTGAACATTGCTGGCTTATGCAGTGTGTCTCTTTGAAGAACCCCTCGAAAGCTTTCCCGATGTTTAGAAACTGATTTATGAGTCAGTGTACTGTTTCCTGCTTAAGGTATTCATATCTCTCCAACAGCAGTCGGAAAAATAATCTGTTAAGCCTGAATGATGGATTTCCCCTAATTTGTTAACAGGATTTAATGACTGTTTGTCTGTTTTCACTTGTTTCTATGCAGAGCTGTAAATTGGTACCAGATTGATTCAGTGACCCAGCTATTGCCTCTTTCAACTTGTTCATGTTTGCCTTTTACTGATCAAAATAGCTGCACACTGAAGGAGACTGTTTTGTCTCTTGACATTTTATAGCACTATATCTTGAGTGGTAATTTACACCCTAAATGCTGAAGTGGCTCTGTCAAAGTGGGAAAAAAAGAATGCATTTTTTAATGTAAGCAGGATCAAAAAGAAATAAGACCTCAAAATATTTTTAAAGCAAATCCTTAAATCTCACTCTTTGATAAAAGAAGCTCACCTGTGGCATCTGGTAGTGTTCTGTTTTCCCACTGACAGATAAACTGTCCCCATTACAGCCAAGACAAGGACTGGTGAGTAATTGTGTTTGAACAATGTTCTTCTCTCATAGCTCCTAGTAAACTGGAAATAAAAAGCCTCCTTGAAATCTCTCAGCAGAGCCACACCAACCTTTGTGTCTTCTTAAACAATGCCTCTGACACCACCCAGAAAACAAGCTAACCAACTTCCTTAGTCAAAGAACAGTGCTTTTCAAGTGGTTTAGTATTTATTTTGCTTTGCTATTGGTCCACTGGAAAGAGCCTCGCGCTGGAATTGGGGAGACCTGGGTCCTAGTTTGTGTCATTCAAGTAAGCACTTCGTATACAGTTCTCTTTACACTGTGCTCAAATGCCATTTTAAAAGTGGTTTTTCAGTGCTTACTATGTGCCAGCTACCATGCTAACGACTCTACTTGAAGGAGGGAGAATAAGTATTAAATCCATATTCTTCAGATGAGACAACTGAGGGACAGATAAAGGACTTACCCGAGGTCATACAGCAGGCAACTAGTATAGCTGGGATTAGAACCCAGGTCCTCGGATTCCCAGGCCCGTGCTCTTTCCATTAGTCTATCCCGCTTCTCTACAACTGAGTGAAGGGAATGCTTTCTGGAGTGACTTCATCACCAGTGATGATTTCTGACTGAAGAACCACAAAGGGTTTTCTGCAAAGTAAACAATCCCAGCAGCAATCTTGAAAAAGATCTGCCTAGGGAGGTCACTGAAGACGATTGTGGCTTACCAAAGCAACCTTTGAGTGATGACATTATGGCTGAGCATAAGTATTATGCTGTGATCACATAATAATAATTATAATGATACCTGTAAGCACTTAATGTATGCCAAGCACTGGGTTGGTGCAGTATAATCAGGTTAGACACAGTCCCTGCCCCACATAGGGCTCACAGTCTAAGAAGGAGAGAATATGATTTATTCCTCATTTTATAGATGAAGAAACTGAGGCCCAGAGAAGTTAAGTGACTTGCCCAAGGTCATGCAGCAAATATCAGTACCGGGATTAGAACCCAGGTCCTTTAACTCCCAAGCCTGTGCACTTTCCAGTGGGTCACACTGCTTCTAATTCCACTGTTAATGAGAGTTCTATGTGAGATTCTTCACTCTTCAGTCCCGCATAAAGAACACGATTGGGATGAGAGAATACGATGGTCACTATGACACATTATTTTGAGTAGATTCTCAGGCCCAAAGTTTCAGAACTGAGGCTTATCCAATTGTGATGAACAGGGGCTCTCTCCTCTTCCATCTCATAATAACCCCCATCATAACTTAAGTCATTAAAACGTTGGTTTGGAATCTTCCCTGGAAAGTCTGGAAACCACGTATCTCTATATGGATACTACTGGATTCTGACACTAAAGACCTCCACTGTGTATTTCTGCCTTTGATATTCTAAGAGGTTGTCTATGGTGATATTTTTCTACTTGTGTGTTAGTTCTCCTCAACCATGAGAGTAATATAGTTTGATTGCTGCTCCCATTTAGTCCTCTACCTAGCTTTGAAACAGTCGTTAGCATTTGTGATGTCAGGTGCTGTTGGCAGTTTTGCCTTTCCCCTTCCCAAAACCTTGACTCAGATGAATGATTCCATTTTTGGTGAAAGGCCACCAGCTGGTTTGTCTTTTTCCCAGCATTCCACAGACACTCTGAGGCTTCGGAAGTTGGTACTCGCAATTGTTGTTGTTTTTTCTTCTTTCCTAGCCATCTTCCTATCTGGGTCCTTTCCTCAATTCCTCATCCACATTGTACTGCCTTTCTCAACACACTCATCGGATTATTGTAAAAATATCTTCAAATTTATGTGCAAATTAAAGCAACCCCAAAAGCACTCACTGGCTCTTGGGCAGCCTGTTTTCTCAGCTCCACAGAGATACAGATAGAGCAGGAAAAGAGCGCTGCATACCCAGTTTACCATTTAATCCTCCAAACCTGCAGATATTTACTGCATATTTATTTAGTTATGCTAAGCCAAGATGAATGGGCCCGAGAGTTAAAGGGAATAGGGAGCTCAGATTTAGAATTTATTTCCATTTTTCTCTCTCAAATTTCCAAATCTATTTAATCAGATTTCTCAGGCCTTGAAGCAGATACCTTGGTGTTTTCCACCTATTGGATAAAGTCCTCTTCAGCTCATCAATGCGTCCCATGAATCCCAACATATTGACATTCTGGATATTATGCTTTTAAGAATGTCTGGTTGACTCTTTAGTCATCCAAAGCTGCTGTCTAATTGGGCTAAGATGTCATTACTGCAAGTTCCAAAAACTCTCACTTTTCATTTGGATCAATCGGTCAGTCATATTTATTGAGTGCATATTGCATGACGAGCACTAAGCGCTTGGAGTACAATATAACAGAGTTAGTACAGACATTCCCTGCCCACAAGGAGCTTACAGTCTAGATGATCAATTTGGACCAGTTGTTCCCCAAAGACCCTCTTTCTATCTCCAAATAATGATGATTTAGTGTGACACTTTTTAATTATTCCAGAACATTTTCACATATATTATCACGCTTTGCCACAACATCCCACCGAAGTAGAGGCTGGTCTTCCTATCCCCATTACATGGGTGACACAGAGAGCTTGATTGACGTGGTCCAGATCAGACAGAAAGGCCAGTGACAGTGCTGACAGGTCTCCTGATTCCCACCCCTGCCTTTTTCCAGTGGACCGCGATGTTGCCTTGCAGGCCAGGACCACAGTTGTAGTATATTCAGTCATACAAATTATACGTCATTATTAGTACTTGCATTCGCAGCCACCCCTGCATTCTAGCCCAGCCCCCCACATACCCCACTTCTGTCTACCGTATTTTGGAATTAAGGTGGATCTTTCAACTCTGACATGATTGAACTTAGTGGGCTGGATTAGGACAAGGACACCAGACTTCAGCTTCCTTCAATCAGCCAAGGACATTTAGTGAGGGCTGGCTGGATGAAGAGCACTGTACTGAACGTGAGGAAGAGTATAACGGAGTAAGTAGTGGGGGAGACAGATGTTAAACTGTGGAAGGGGAGGCAAGTGCTTAGTAGATTCTGCTATTACTACTATGTAAGTGTTATGGGGGTAGGCAACTAAGTGCCTAGTGGCTTTGGACTTAAGTGTATAGGTCATGCAGGTGGAAGAAAAATAAGGTGTGGAGAAGAGAACTTAGTCAGGGAAGGCTTCCTGGAGGACATGCAATTTCAGTAGGGCTTAGAAGATAGCAAGAGTTGCCCATCAGGTATGAAGAGAGAGGGAGTTACACGTGATCAATCAATGGTATTTACTAAGCATTTACACTGTGTATTGCACTGTACTAAGCATTTGGGAGAGTACAGTGCTTTAGAGTTGGAAGACACTAAAACCCGCCCTCAAGGAGCTTACATCTAGTGGGGGAGGTGGGCATTAAAATAAATTATAGCTGGGGAAATGGCAGAGTTAAAGAATATGCACAGAAGTACTGAGCAAAGGGTAAATGGCTGGCAGGATGAGAGCCAGGCACAGTCAGTAGGTTGGTATTAGAGAAGCAAAGTGTACAGGTTGGATTGTAGCCTTATGAGTGTCGTAAAGTTCAACGGAAAGGAGTTTCTGCTTGATGTGGAGTTGAATGGCCAGCTACTGGGTTTATTTAATTAATGTAGAATTATTTCTCTTTTTTTTAGGTACAGGCAACAGTGAAGTATGGATCAGAGCGGGGAGGTCGGAGAGTAGGCTGATGCAGTAGTTGAGTTGGAATATGACAAGTGTTTGGACAAGCATGATGGCAGATTGCATGGAGGATGAGGGAAGATTCCAGAGATGCTGAGAAGAGAAAATGGAAAGATATATTGATTGATTGCATAGGTTAAAGGAGAGAGATGAGTTAAGGATAACACCGAGATTGCGAGCTGGTGAGGATCTCTACCCTTTTAGCAATCGATATTCACCCCACCCTCAGCCCCACAGCACTTGTGTACGTATCTGTTATTTATATTAATGCCCACTATCACTGGACATTATTTTACTTTTGGATGACACTGTGATAAGTGTACACTTTATAATTCTCTAGGAAGGCTAGTCCTTTGAGAAATCTCTCTTGAAAACTGCTGATTCATTGACTCTACATTTTATTCAGTACTCTTTAAAATTTCAACTCTTTGATTAGGTCTCTGAACTTATAGTAATAGATATTTGCGTGGAAACCGTGTGCTTCATTTTATCGTCGTTTCATCGTTCCCCTCGCCAGCGTACGTTAACCCATAGGGTGTCTTCCGGCAATCTCCTCCAAAACCTTTATTCTGCAGGGCTTAGTGCTTCTACCTCCTTTACTAACGCTCGCAAAAGATGTGTATTGGGGTTTTTATAATGATTCAACATTTTTGCCACCTTAAGGAATGAAGTAGACAGAGGTCTGAAAATAAAATACATCCTGGAGCGGCACTGTTCCCGTTGGCTTGTGCCATTTTGACAATTTCATTTGCAGTTCCAGAATCAGCCAAGTTAAATGCACTGCTGGAACTCTCTTTCCAGCAACATAGCGATGGAAGATCTGACAGCTGTTTCTCCAAGAGGCGGGTATTTCATTCGATGGTATTTATTGAGCGCTTACTGTGTAAAGAGCACTGTACCGAGTGCGTGGAATGTACAACTCGGCAACAGATAGAGACAATCCCTGCCCGTCGATGGGCTCACAGTCTAATCGGGGGAGACAGATGGACAAAAACAAGACAACTTAATCGCAGTAAATAGAATCAAGGGGACGTACACCTCATTAACAAAAATAGGGTAATAAAAATATATACAGATGAACACAATGCTGAGGGGAGGGAGAGAGGGGGAGAAGCAGAGGGAAAGGGGGGTTAGCCGAGGGGAGGTGAAGTGGCGGCTGAGAAGGAGCAGAGGGAAAAGGGGAAGCTCAGGGTATTTGTGTGGTTTGAGTAATTGCAGTGGCTATTGACTTCCAAAAGAGCCCAGTAAATATTCTGTCCAAGGACACCGGTCCTTGTTTAAGTCTTCACTGACTGAAGTCAAGAGGAACCGGGACGTTAGTTCTTAGCTGAAATTTGTCTTTGACATTGCGGGAGTTCGGGGTCTGCTGCCATCTAGTGCCTGAATTCAATCCTCAAACGTTTTGACTTTCAAACCTTCCCAAGGATTTGCGTGCTAACCTCGCCAGCTAAGCGTTGGTGCCAACAGACTTCATGAGGGGCTCAGACAAGATAAGAGGAGCCCATGGCTAGAGGGTGATAACCTTCGGAAAAAGTCCAAGAAAACTGCATTAGTTTGAAAAGGTGGCCCAGAGTGATGGGGGACCCGGGATGAATTGGGACTTGAATGGAAGGGTCTCACCTGAAGTGAATCCTATATAGTGTAGCCATTTGTACCTGGGGAAAGAGGGAAGTGGCCCCCAAGAGTTAGCTTGGGTACCTTAAAACAATACGCCCCGGCGAAAAGGCCTGGGTATCCGCAGTGCTGCCCTAGAGCCGTCTGAAGGAGAGTTTCTACCGTAACCACCTCCACCACAGGGCCCCGCTGCTATTTTATATCAGAACTGGCAAAAGGAGCCCGAACCGTGCTCCTCTTCTGGATTATCTCGGTTGCAGGACAGCAAATGGGAGGATAATTAGGATTTTTGTTCAGGTTTTTGGACTGCCCCCCGAGGAACTGGAATGGGGGGCCTGAATGGGCGGTGATCTGTCTCAATCCAATCAATGGCATTTGAGTGCAACGGAAGCAAGATAAAGGTTCTCTGACCTAGCGGAGTTTACAGTTGAGCAGCATAGCCTAGTAGGAAGAGCGCGGGTCTGGGAATCAGAGGACATGGGTTCTAATCCTGACTACGTCAGTTGCTTGCTGTATGATCTTGGGAAAGTCATTTAACTTCACTTTGCCTCAGTTTCCTCATCTGTAAAGCAGGGTTTTAGTACCTCTTTTCCCTCCTTCCTATTTCCCCATCTCTAAACTATAAACTCACTGTCGATATGGAATGAGCCTAGCAACTCTATTGTACTATACTCTCCCAGGCACATAGTGCAGTACACGGTAAGCACTCAGTAAATATTATAGATTGATTGGGGGTAGAGTGCTGTACCAAGCAGTATCCCGGGTGCATATTATCTCCCCTAGGCTAGGAGAGTAGGTCTCGTGTCCAACCTTTCTTTCCTTTTCACTCACCCGCTCTGTGAGATCTTTTAGCCTCATTTCACAAGAGCAACTTTGTGTGTGCAAAAGCTGGCAAATATTAGCTGATGGGGAAGTCTGACTTCACTTGGCTCTGGACTCTTTGGGCACTTGGAATTCATCCTTCTCTCGGTTCCACAGCACTTATCTGCTTATCCCTAAGTTATTCACATGTATGTGCATCTCTTACTCTAAGATTGTAAGCTCCTTGTAGGCAGGGCATTATCTATCAACTCTGTTGTATTCTCCCCAGCACTTAGCGCTCTGCATCAAAACATGCACTCAATAAATGCCACTGATTGATTACTAATGATTGCAAAGACTGGTGAGTCACTCCCAGATGCATTGACTTAAGTTCCTTGTGTACAGGTATCATATCTACCCACTTTGTATTCTTCAAGCATTTAGTGCAGTGCTGTGCATGTAATCATATTTATCGAGTCCTTACCGCGTACAGAACTCTGTACTAAGCTCTTGGGAGAGTGCAGTACAGCAATGAACAGACACAATCCCTGGTGAGTGGAGTCCCAGCATCTCTACTGAAGGATAAGACTGAAAATCTTCCTGGATCTCCTACCAGTCCTCTGCTCCTTCCATCATCTCTTAAAAGTGAAAATGATTTCCAAATGAAGAAACAAAATTCAGCATTTAGGGGACAGTGTAGCTTTTTCTCACTGTCAGATCACAGGTCTGACAGTGTAACAGTAGGGTTCTCATATTGCTAAGTCAGTAGGTTCCTTTGAAACGGATTGAAACAAGTTTGCAAAGCTGCTAATATGTCAAGCCATTGCTCCCAGGATTTTTCAATAACAGTACCGAATAGCCCTGTGGTAGGGTGTCTGTGCTGTGAAATACGAGCTCCAGGTTGCTAATTTCATTGTTTTTCTTTAAATACATTTTTTTTAGGTGTTTTTCCCTCTGAGGGAAAAACCTATTATAATTGCTTGCTAGGGTGCAGGGTGTTTTCTCATTGCCCATAAGGAAATAACTCCATCCCCTAAAGTCAGACATGCTTCATTTTTATGCCCGTCTCAAACACCACACTTAGCACTTTATAATTTCACATTGACATTTTGATGAAAAACCACACAATCCCCATTTCAAGAAGAACAAATGCAAAGCACAATTTAAATTGTTTTTTCTTGCTCCACCTATGTATTTTTTTTTTTACACACCTCAGGCAAATTGTTTTATATCCTGTTCCCTGTAGCCTTCTGATTTTGATAGGCATCATGTCAAACAATGTGACAGGAATCATCCCCTCAAAGATTAATCTCCAGGGAATTTGAGAGCTTATTTAGTCTACTTGTTTTTTGGATGGACCTCACTATGTAGATACACAGCCCTGTTCCAGTGGGAGAATTTTCTTTTTTTGTTTTTTTTGTTGCTCTTTGCTTTTTGTTTTCGAAGGCATCCAAGGGGGAAAAGAAAACCAACCCATCCACAACTCCTCTGGTCATCCACTTTTGCCACCTACTGGAGAATTGCTTCAATCTATAGTTTTAATTTATTGACCCTTAATTCTTCAGTGAAAATGGAAAAGTCCTTAATTCCCTTGAACATGACTATGAAGTTGCCTTCCATCCTCATCCTAGCAAGGTGGAATGTTCCCAATTTCTTTATCCAAGTTGCTTCCAGTCTACTGCATGGCACTTGGGAATCCCTACTCCTTCTTTAATTGTGAAGCTCAGCGTATTCTAATAAGGACACTGTAGTCTGCAGTTAATAATTAGATAAAGGAAGTCCTTTGGTCTGAATTATGAGGAAATTGAGTGGTTATGAGAAGCAAGGCTATGTTTGCTTGTTTTGTTTTTGTTGGTTTTTTTGGTAGAGAAAGGAGCGGAAATAGAGGAAGAGATAGGGAAAATGAAAACTGGTAGATGTTAGTGGGGAAAATGCCTGAGATTTCTTTTGACTGGGAAGGGAGAGAATGGAGGTTTTCTGAGTCTCTTTTCCTGTGGTCCATGGGTGTCGGTGAAATGTTAGAGATGGAGAGAGGGCCATATGGAAAATGAATGAAGGTGCGGCAGCTTCATAAAAATATGAAAGTCCCCAACCTTTCTATGCGCAAGTCAGAAATAGTACCTGTGTTAATGCATCTGAGCAGGGTACACCAGTAACTCCAGAGCAAGAGAAGGGGCTACAGTCTCACGTAGAAAGACTTTTTGGATGAACTTGCACAAATATCAACTACAATTTATAGGTGCCAACTTCTCACTTTGTCAGGGTGAGAAAGCGAGAAGGGTTTTTCGAGTTGGGGAGTATTGTTCCGTTTTGTTGTCTGTCTCCCTCATTTAATAATAATAATAATAATGTTGGCATTTGTTAAGTAAGCGCTTACTATGTGCAGAGCACTGTTCTAAGCACTGGGGGAGACACAGGGGAATCAGGTTGTCCCACGTGGGGCTCACAGTCTTAATCCCCATTTTACAGATGAGGTAACTGAGGCACAGAGAAGTGAAGTGACTTGCCCACAGTCACACAGCTGACAAGTGACAGAGCCAGGATTCGAACCCATGACCTCTGACTCCAAAGCCAGTGCTCTTTCCACTGAGCCACGCTCCTTCTCCGACCGTGAGCCCATTGTCGGGCAGGGATTGTCTCTATCTGTTGCCAAATTATACTTTCAAAGCGCTTAGTACAGTGCTCTGCACATAGTAAGCAATTAATAAATACGACTGAATGAATGAATACTGATAAGAGACAGGCTTTAAAGAGCCAAGAGGTCAGAAGGTCACCATTTTGGATCTTTTCAGCCTTGAGTGCTGATTCCCAAGTCTTGTCAGAGGCTTGGGATGAGCAAGGCTGGAAAAACCCAACTCTGAAAGCTGTGGGACAGATTACCTCCATGCACTTTTTTTTTAAATGGAGTTTATGTGCTTACTATATGCCAGGTACAGTTCAATCATTCAGTCACATTTATTGAGTGCTTACTAGGAGCAGATCACTGTACTAAGCACTTGGAAGAGTACAATATAACAATAAACAGATGTATTCCCTGCCCTCAGTGAGTTTACAGTCTAGGGGAGGAGGCAGACATTAATATAAATAAAATATATGTTCATAAGAGGTGTGGGGCTGGGAAGGAAGATGCATAAAGGGAGAAAGTCAGGGAGATTCAGAAGGAAGTGGGAGAAGGGGAAAGGAGGGCTTAGGGGAAGCCTCTAAACTCTGAGGTATTCATTCAGTAGTATTTATTGAGTGCTTACTATGTGCAGAGCACTGTACTAAGAGCTTGGAATGTATAATTCGGCAAAAGGTAGAGACAATCCCTGCCCCACGACGGGCTCACAGTCTAGAAGGGGGAGACAGGTTGAGGTGAGCGAAGGCATCATCAAATGCACCATCTAGAAGAGAGCGGCCGAACCCAGTGGCAAATGAACACCCTTCGCGAAGGTAATCAGGTTCACCCAGTCCGTGTCCCACATGGGGCTTGCAGTCTCAATCCCCATTTTACAGATGAGGTAAGTGAGGCACAGAGAGGTCACCCAGCAGACAAATGGCCGAGCTGGGTCTAGAGCCCAAACCCTTCTGACTTTGAGGACTGGGGTCTAGAGCACGGGTTTGGGAGTCAGAAGTCATGGGTTCTAATCCCAGCCCCGCCACTTACCAGCTGTGTGACTTCGGGCAAGTCACTTAATTTCTCTGTGCCTCAGTTACCTCATCTGTAAAATGAGGATTAAGACTGTGAGCCCCACCTGGGACAACCTAATTACCTTGTATCTACCCCAGCTCCTAGAATAGTGCATGGCACATAGTAAGCACTTAACAAATACCACCATTATTATTATTATTATTATTATTATTATCCACTAGGCCACGTACAATGTCATTATGTATTGTTACCTAGGCCTTTCTGTTAGGAGAAGGGGGCAAAATTTTCCCTCAGCAAGGCACTGAAATGTCTGAAACTGTTCTTGAACACTGTTCCCTCTCTTTGGTTGCCCACCCACCTCCTTGTCAAACAAGACCGCCTTACCATTGGCTTTAAAGCCCTCAATCAGCTTGTCCCTTCCTATCTCTCCTCACTGATCTCCTACTAATAATGTTGGTATTTGTTAAGCACTTACTATGCGCAGAGCACTGTTCTAAGCGCTGGGGTAGATACAGGGTAATCAGGTTGTCCCACGTGGGGCTCACAGTCTTAATCCCCATTTTACAGATGAGGTCACTGAGGCACAGAGAAGTTAAGTGACTTGCCCACAGTTACACGGCTGACAAGTAGCAGAGCCGGGATTTGAACCCATGACCTCTAACTCCCAAGCCCATGCTCTTTCCACTGAGCACTTTTCTAAACCAACCTATTCCCTGTACCTTGGTCTAATCTATCTCACTACTGACCTCTTGCCTACATCCTTTCTCTGTTCTGGGACCTCTCCCTCCTCCTCCCTTCTTATTGTTATATTCTCCCAAGTGCTTAGTACAGCGCTCTGCACACAGTAAGCACTCAGTAAATACGATGAATGAATTTATGGCGGACCACCACTCTCCCTACCTTCAAAACCTTAATAAAATCATATTTCCTTCAAAAGGCCTTCCCCAAATAAGTTCTCTTTTTCCATAGTCACTCTTCCTTTTTAAGTGCCTGTGAACTTGGATCAGTACCCTTCAACACTTGGTATTGATGATGATGATGGTATTTGTTAAGTGCTAATTATGTGCCAAGCACTCTTCTAAGTGCTGGGGTAGATACAAGGTAATCAGGTTGTCCCCGGTGAGACTCAGTCTTAGTCCCCATTTTAAGATGAGATAACTGAGGTGCAGAGAAGTTAAGTGACTTGCCCACCCTCAGCCCCACAGCATTTATGTGCATCTCCACAATTTGTTTTAATGTCTGTTTCTCCTTCTAGGCTGTATGCTCCTTTATGGGTAGAGAAGATGTCTACCGACGCTGTTGTATTGTACTTACCCAAGGTTTAGTACAATGCCGGCACACAGAGCTCAATAAATATTGATTTTTGTCCTCCGCTAGCCTCCGGCGGCACAGACATGTTTCCCCTTCATTGCATGATTGTTTATAACACGTGCAAAGTAGACATCAGGGCTTCTCTTCTCTGCCTTCCCTCATCGCATCACTGGAAAGAACAGTTCTATAATCTACATGATATCTTGACATTCAATTTTGTATAATGAATGATCCCTGGAGGGAATCTTCCCATTTAGATTTAAATTTGCTGACTCCCTAAACCCTTTTCACCCTTTTCACTCTGTTGGCTCCTGGAATGACAAATACCATCTAAATATCATAATTTGGTTTAAATACTCAGTGCTTCTCTATACTCCTGAGTTTGCGAATAAATCATTTTCACATTAGGCCCTTTTCTCTGGCTTACTTCCATGTCAGAGCCAATCTCTTGCATCCTCTTTTCCGTCCACTCTCTCTCTCCCTTTTCAGGTATGGGAACAGAACTGGATCACGGACTTTAATGAGGGCCTAACCAGAAAAAGGGATTCTTCTTCCATGATTAGAATAATTGCTTTCTCTTTCCTGCCCAACAAAGTCCAATTCTTGCATCCGTTTTGGTTCTTTCAGTAATGGCCCCACCTTGTAGGCTTACATTCACTCTTTGGCAGACATGATATCCAAATCCTTTTTCCTTGCGTAGCATACCCAGCCAGTCATAACCCAATTCCCCAAGCCCCAACCTGTCCAAAGAATGCATTTTTTTTTTGCCTCTGTGTGCCGTTTTTGATAGAACTAATTTCCTAGAGTATAAGGACCACTTTGAATCTTATTTCTCTCTTCCAAACTAGAACTAAAGTAATAATGACAATAGCAATAATGATAATGTTGGTATTTGTTAAGCACTCGCTGTGTGTCAAGCACCGTCTAAGCAATGAAGTAGATACAAGATGATCATATTGGACACAGACCATGTCCTACATGGTGCTCACAGTCTTATTCCCCATTTTACAGATGGGGTAACTGAGGCACAGAGACACCAAAAGACTTGCCTAAGGTCACAAAGCAGCAAAGTGGCAGAGCTGGGATTAGAACCCACGTCCTTCTGACTGTGAGGCCCGTACTTTAACCATGCTAGTCTAGTCCATGCTGCTTCTCTCCTCATCAGGAACATGCATTCATTCAATAGTATTTATTGAGCTCTTACTATGTGCAGAGCACTGTACTAAGCGCTTGGAATGAACAAGTCGGCAACAGATAGAGACAGTCCCTGCCCTTTGACGGGCTCACGGTCTAATCGGGGGAGACGGACAGACGAGAACGATGGCGATAAATAGAGTCGAGGGGAAGAACATCTCGTAAAAACAATGGCAACTAAATAGAATCGAGGCGATGTACAATTCATTAACAAAATAAATAGGGTAATGGAAATATATACAGTCGAGCGGACGAGTACGGTGCTGAGGGGATGGGAAGGGAGAGGGGGAGGAGCGGAGGGAAAGGGGGAAAAGAGGGTTTAACTGCGGAGAGGTGAAGGGGGGGTGGTAGAGGGAGTAGAGGGAGAAGGGGAGCTCAGTCTGGGAAGGCCTCTTGGAGGAGGTGAGTTTGAAGTAGGGTTTTGAAGAGGGAAAGAGAATCAGTTTGGCGGAGGTGAGGAGGGAGGGCGTTCCAGGACCGCGGGAGGACGTGACCCGGGGGTCGACGGCGGGACGGGCGAGACCGAGGGACGGTGAGGAGGTGGGCGGCGGAGGAGCGGAGCGTGCGGGGTGGGCGGTAGAAAGAGAGAAGGGAGGAGCGGTAGGAAGGGGCAAGGGGATGTAGCGCCTAGAAGCCTAGAGTGAGGAGTTTTTGTTTGGAGCGGAGGTTGATGGGCAACCACTGGAGTTGTTTAAGAAGGGGAGTGACACGCCCAGATCGTTTCTGCGGGAAGATGAGCCGTGCAGCGGAGTGAAGAATAGACTGGAGCGGGGCGAGAGAGGAGGAAGGGAAGTCAGAGATCAGGCCGACACAGTAGTCTAGCCGGGATATAACGAGAGCCCGTAACAGTAAGGTAGCCATTTGGGTGGAGAGGAGAGGGCGGATCTTGGCGATACTGTAAAGGTGAAACCGGCAGGTCTCGGTAACGGATAGGACGCGTGGGGTGAACGAGAGAGACGAGTCAAGGATGACACCGAGATTGCGGGCCTGAGAGACGGGAAGGACGGTCGTGCCATCGACGGTGATAGAGAAGTCTGGGAGAGGACCGGGTTTGGGAGGGAAGATGAGGAGCTCGCTCTCGCTCACGTTGAGTTTTAGGCGGCGGGCCGACATCCAGGTGGAGACGTCCCGGAGGCGGGAGGAGATGCGAGCCTGAAGGGAGGGGGAGAGGACGGGGGCGGAGACGTAGATCTGCGTGTCATCTGCGTAGAGATGGTAGTCGAAGCCGTGAGAGCTGATGAGTTCACCGAGGGAGTGAGTGTAAATGGAGAACGGAAGAGGGCCGAGAACTGACCCTTGAGGAACTCCAACAGTTAAAGGATGGGAGGGGGAGGAGGCGCCAGCGAAGGAGACCGAGAATGACCGGCCAGAGAGGTGAGAGGAGAACCGGGAGAGGACAGAGTCCGTGAAGCCGAGGTGAGATGAGGTGTGGAGGAGGAGGGGATGGTCGACGGTGTCAAAGGCAGCAGAGAGGTCAAGGAAGATCAGAATGGAGTAGGAGCCATTGGATTTGGCAAGAAGGAGGTCACGGGTGACCTTAGAGAGAGCAGTCTCGGTAGAGTGGAGGGGACGGAAGCCAGATCGGAGGGGGTCTAGGAGAGAATGGGAGTTAAGGAATTCTAAGCATCGATTCTAGATGACTCGTTCTAGTATTTTGGAAAGGAAGGGTAGTAGGGAGATAGGGCGATAACTGGAGGGGGAAGTGTGGTCGAGAGCGGGTTTTTTTAGGATGGGGGAGACATGAACATGCCTGGCAGGGACTAGAGAACATGAGTGACGCTGAGCAAACCACTAGCACGATAATCAGCTCCTTGGTACAGATTCTCAGGACCAAATTCTTTGGGCCTGGCCAGAGGCTAAGCCAAGACACCATCATTAGCCTGCAGTTATTTTTACCATAAACATTTCTTTCACACCAAAAGTCTCCGTCCTGCATCCTTGCCCACCTATTTGCTCACTGCATTCAGCGCCCCAGCAGAAATATGAGCGGGAGAGGCAGGGTGGCCTAGTGGAAAGAGGCCTGGGCACCAGAAGTCCTGGCTTCTAATCCCGTCTCCATCACTTGATGATGACGATGTTGGTATTTGTTAAGCGCTTACTATGTGCAGAGCACTGTTCTAAGTGCTGGGGTAGACACAGGGGAATCAGGTTGTTCCACGTGGGGCTCACAGTCTTAATCCCCATTTTACAGATGAGGTAACTGAGGCACAGAGAAGTGAAGTGACTTGCCCATAGTCACACAGCTGCCAAGTGGCAGAGCCGGGATTCGAACCCATGATCTCTGACTCCAAAGCCCGTGCTCTTTCCACTCAGCCACGCTGCTTCTCTATTGTCTGCCGGGTCACCTTGGGCAAGCCACTTCACTTCTCTGTGCCTCAGTTACCTCACCTGTAAAATGGGGATTAAGTTTGGGAGCCCCATATGGAACATAGACAATGACCAACTTGATTATCTTGTTTCTATCCTGATGCTTAGTACAGTTCCTGGCAAATAGTAAGTGCTTAACAAATACTAT
This sequence comes from Ornithorhynchus anatinus, assembly GCF_004115215.2. Lineage (NCBI taxonomy): Eukaryota > Metazoa > Chordata > Mammalia > Monotremata > Ornithorhynchidae > Ornithorhynchus > Ornithorhynchus anatinus. Next base: position 31,262,406 of record NC_041739.1, read on the forward strand.
TAAAGAAAAAAAAGGGCCAAGGGTGTGTGACACTACACAAACCTCTGATACTCTAATCCATTCCTTGGCACGTGGTGTCGGTCCTGGAGTCTCCGGACTGTGTTTCATCCATTATTCTCAAAAGCAGACTCCATCAGTGATATTGTAGCTATGCTGGCCTGATGAAGTATTTTTATTTGCCCTTGAGCACCCTACAGTAAGATTTTTTGTTGACTTGTTTTTGTTTTTGTTGACTTAGAAAAAAATGTCTAGCATATTACAATGCAAAAAAACTCATATAATATGTACCTTTCCCTAGCAGTCTATGCTTTGTATTAAATAAGCAAAGCAGCAGAGAAGTTTAATTACCCTGATAAATATACCTCTGATGGATTAGAGGCACTTAAGTGGTCTTGTTATTCGGTAGCAATCTAATAAATCAAGACATCAACACTGGATGCGGGGACTTGTTTCTCAATTTCCAGAAGGCCCACAGGGTGGATTTAGAAAGAATGGGCTTTCCATGGGCCTGGGATTCTATGCAGCCTATTGAACCTCGGCTGGTTTTAGCTAGCCTCCCTCCTGCGTTCGTGGCCTCCACCTGTGCTAACCACACGGTCTTCTCTGATGATCGTTAACAGCCAGCTCCAATCACATTCACAGTTGTCTTTTCCTCTCTGTGCGGTGTGTAGCCCTGCCCTTGGCTAGGATTTCCAACCATACACTTGAAAATACATTTCGATTCTTAGTCCACCTCCTCTTTTAACTCTTCCACTTTCCTGGAAGTACGATTCAGTCAGTGGTATTTATTCAGCACTTACTGCGTTTAAAGCACTGTACTGAGTGCTTAGGAGAGTACAATGCAGCTGACCAGTCCCCAACACCAAGATGATGTCAAAGACAGCATGAGAGCCTCAGATGTTTCTGAAAGTTTGTCAGAAAACCACTAACTGCAGTGCAAGTTGTCTTGTTTGTTGTCAGAGTCTGGAACATTGGGTGTACTGACTGATTTTTTTCAAGACTCTCAGGCAGCCTCAAACCGTCAAGACAGTCCTGGGAAACCGGCTTATATGTTCAGCTTAATTTGGTTCATTCAGGGACCTCTTTTTGGATTAGCGTATTTATTTTCAGTAATTCAGTCAGTAGTATTTATTGAGTACTCGTAGTGTGGAGAGCACTATACTGAGCTCTTGAGAAAGTACAATCAGAGAAAGTACAGAGTAGGCAGTCACGTTCCCTGCCCCCAAAGAGCTACAATCTAGAGCGGGAGAACAGTTTAGCAGTTACACCTTGTCTGTTTATGTATTTTGAAACCTTGTTATCAAGCGCTGAACAAATGCCATCATTAATTATATCTGAATGCCAACTACTGCTTTAGAGGAGGGGATGTGATAACTATTCATATAAGTGATTTCAAAGCTACTTTAGGCTTCAACGTTAGCCTGGGCCTATAACCGCAGTGACGAGTTCCAGAATCAGGCAAAGAGGTTCAGAAAGTGAAAGGCATCAAAAAGGGCTCATGGGATCTTTAGCTTGCACAATATAATTCATCCCTTTGGGGCGAGGTTGGTTTGGCTGCTGCACAGAGTTTCAGATGCTGTTTGCCAAGCCTGCCATTCTCCTGATGACGCCCACCGCCCTTTTCAATTGAATGGACACCTTGCCCAGAACAGTCCATAGTATTTATTGGGAAACGAGATCGCCACGTTGAAGGCAGAGTGCATGGCCTTGCAAGTTTTCCTTCTGGCTATTAACTGACTTCCCTTCCACCCTCTTCCCTATTCCCCACTTCCATCCCCTTTCTGCCCTCCCTCCAGCTCTTCCATTTTTTCGCATCCCCTCTCTTCCCTCTCCTTCCTCTGTCTCCACCTCTCTTCCCTATCTTCCTCTTCCAGTTTCCTTCCCCTTCCCCTTGATTTCCCCTCCCCAGGCTACACAAACATAATGCCTTCTTTCTAGGAACCGACAATCTCAACCAAGTTCAGTATCCTACAGATAGACATGTATAAAACTGCTCAGGGCTCTGAATATTTCCCAGATGTAATTAGAATAAGACTCTGCTTCCTTAACAACTGTATCCTGTCTCAAACCACCAGGCTATGATTTCTATGGAGTTAATGTTCAGAAATGTAGATAGCGAGACCTGGGAGAAATTGTCCTCAGTTATGCAGTTGACAGCCAAAAATCTGAATGGGTCTCAATAAACCCAACTTTCATAGTTGGAACAGTGTTGTGTATGTGAAATGGAATTCATCACGTGTTAAACATTTTTGACAAAGAAGCAACCAAGCCACTCCTACTTATGTCTCCATCTGGTTCAGAATCAGTAATAGATGATTGAGTAAAATTCCCATAGGAAATTGAAGCTAGTTTCCTAGGTACTAAGAAACAGATATCACAAATGTGTCTTTATGGTAGATGACCACAAAGGTTCTGGGATCACTTGAAATTTCCACTGTAGTTCCAGGAGCACTGATGTGAATTGCCGATCTGTCTTTAATAATAATAATAATAATACTAATTATGGTATTTGTTAAGCACTGACTATGTGCCAAGCACTGTTCTAAGGGCTGGGGTAGATACAGGGTAATCAGGTTGTCCCACTTGGGGCTCACACTTTTAATCCCCATTTTACAGCTGAGGAATCTGAGGTAACAGAGAAGTTAAATGACTTGCCCAAGGTCACAGCAGACAAGTGATGGAGCCGGGATTAGAACCCACGTCCTCTGACTCCACAGCTCATGCTCTTTCCACTAAGCCAAGCTGCTTCAACAGACCTAAGAAGTAAGAGGTAGAAGTCAAAGTCTGGAACAGCCCGGTGAGGCCAGGTATTCCAAAGAAATCTGGGGGATGGGTCAAAACCCAAAGACACCCTCCTCTGCCGTCCTCCCATTTCCTCTGAGAAGATAAAAACAGAAAGCAGTTGTGAAAGCCTGGCACAGTAGAATGAGTATATCACTTAACCACTGTCTATCTCTGCCTTGATTTCCCAATCTGTAAAATGGAGAGATGTCTTCTGTCCTTACTTAGATTGCAAGACAAGGGACTATGTCCAAACTCATTATTTTGTACCTTCCCCAATGCTTAGCACAGCACTCAGCACAATAAGTGCTTAATAAATGCCATTGCTAACAGTGAGATGGCTCTTTTGGTATTACATGGGGATCTCCAAAGTATCTATTATCTACCTCCCACCACAGGGAAACTGAGATAAGATTTTTGAACCCAAGACAATGATGAGGTGGACCCTAGGGATAAATCAATCTCTGGGGACACCTTGCTGAATGAGACCCCCAATTTGGATTCCAATGATAACAATACCTATTATTATCATTATTATTGTTATTGTGTTAAGCAAGTATCATGTGACAGCCACTCTATAAAGCACTGTGGGGGGAAAAGAGAATCAGGTTGAACACAGTCCATGTCCCACATGGGACTCACATGCTTAATCCCTATTTTTCAAGTGAAGTTATTGAGTCAGAGAAGTTGTGACTTCCCCAAGGTCATTTAATTGTTGACCTAATTATAAGAAATACTTACAATTGATAACTACTGGCTTTTCTTGGATTTCTGTAAGTAGCTCTCTCTACTTGTGCATATGTCCAGTGTTGGACACAGTGAGTACTACAACACGAGTTACTTATGTTTCTGAAGAGCCCAATCTGTCCTTTTTCTCTCTTGCAAAGTCCTAATCTGTCTCGCATCAGAAAGTGACACAAAGCTGGCTGTCAAAAGAATACTGAGGCACCACATAGATCTGAGTCTCTTATTTTCTGTGAGTCACATCTGCTCAATTTACCGACAAAAACACATTTTTTACCGCTCCCACCACTGCAGAGCCAATTTAGCCGAGGAAGAATGAAGCCGGCTTTTTATTTGGCCTCGTGCATAACCAACAAGATTGCTAGGCCAGTTTTGCTCGGCCTGCGGAATATTTATTTTAGGAAACAGATGGCCCAGATGCAAGAAAGAAGAAGATCCCAGCTTAAGTTAGCAGAGGGCTGAGCTTGAGGAAATTTGAAATGGAAATGATTAATGCAGAATAGATGAGAACCATCAAGATAACAGGGTTTAGGGCTCCATTTCTGATCAGACCCATCTTGTGAGTTGGTGTGGTGCTTGTTTGTTAATACCTGCATTCAAATGCTGACATTCCAATGGGAATTGCGGGCCCAGTCTTGGATTGCTGCCCCTGAGGGTGGGGAATCCATAAATGAGGTGGGCAGTGCTGCTTCTCAAGAGGTCCTGGCTGAATTTGGGCAGTGTAAGCAAGGCCGCCCCACTGAGCATCTCGAGGTGCTCCATTAGGGGAAAGGGAAGCCCCTTCACCTCCACACACCTCAATTTCTCTGTCTCTAAAAAGGGGATGATAATACCTGCCTCTCTCCTTACCCTGCAGGAGTGTGGTGGGGACAAAGTTGAATTTGTAAGTGCTTTGGCAATCAAATATCTTTTAAATAAACTTAAAACATCATCACTGAGAGGCAGTAGGGTCTAGAAGAGAGTGCACAGAACTGGGAGTCAGGAGACTGGATTTTAATCCCAGCTTTCCCACTTACCTAAAAACTGTGGTACTTGTTAAGCGCTATGTTTGTGCCCAGTCCTGGGACAGACATAATCAGGTTGGACATAGGCCCTGTCCCTCATCGTGCTCACAATTTAAGTCAGGGGGAGAGAGTAGGTATTTAAAGTCCTCATTTTTCAGATGTGGAATCTGAGGCACACAGCACTTCACTGACCTGCCCAAGGTCACAGAGCAGGCAAGTGACAGAGCTGGGATTAGAACCCAGGTCCTCTGACTCCCAGGTCTGCTGTAATAGGCCAGGCTGCTTCTCTGTATCCTTGTTGGGTGGCCTTGAGTTTCCTGATCTGCAAAATGGGAATTAAATTCCTGTTGCCCCTTCTCCCTCGACCATGAGTCCTATGTGATAGATGATTGATTTGATTTGACTGCATTGAGTCTACCCCAGGAACTGGCACAGTACCTAGCATATACTAAGTGCTTAATGTACTCTGTTCATTATTATTGTTACTGGCGTTTTTAGGAAAGGGGTTCTAGAAGCATTTGAGGGAATGGAGAGCTAAAAGACAGGTGAGTGAGGATGCATTTTGAGAGACAGGAGATTTAACCTGACCTGCATAAGGCCCAGAGGCAAATGTTAGCTGACACAGCCTGTTTGTCTGTGAGGTGCCTAGAGGTAGGATAGGCATGCTCCGGGGAGTTTAGGGGAAGAGGATTTTCCCAGATGGCCATCTGTCTCTGGTGAGATCCTAGGGAGGGAAAAATTTGCTCTGGGCCACTGAAGACAAACATTTAACCCTCCCCCACTGGCTGTGTAGCACATGTAGACATGGCTGTTGGTCTCCACAGTCAAGGCTGGTATGGAACTGATGTTGTTTCGGGAGGCCCAAAGCAAGCTCCTCTTTGCTTGTGAATGGGCCCAACGAGCTCAGTGGATCTGGCTCTCTTAGGTTTTCCCAAAGTTAAAGGCCACTGATTAGTTTCAGATGGTCAACAGTGCCTCTCAAGTAATTGGCCAATGAAGAACCACGGAGGCTAAAAAGAGGCAAAGCAGACTGTTCTGTTCTTGCTTACCCAGTCTATGGGAAGAGACAGATTTCCTAACATTCCTTTGGGTGTTTCTAATAGAGAGCATTTGCTCTTGGGAATACAGGATGATTGAGCACAAGATGAATATTTAGTAAGATGAACGGTTCCATTTATATTTGTATCGAACATCCGCTCGGTGCGGAAGCGTACATTAAGCGGAAAAGATATGGTTCCTGTCCTTAAGGAGATTCCACTCAGTCATTTCATTTTCTACTTTGCACAATGAATGGCACACAGCATCTTCACTCCTGAAGGCTTAAATGCTTTCCAGGTAAAATTAGGAAGTGAACCTTTTCAAGATAGTTAACATAGGAAAGCATAGGGGTTTAGTTGAAAGTTGTAATGATGAAGTTTGACCTCGAAGTTGAACAGTTATGGAAGTGATGGTTGACAGTCTTCTAGGTGATTTGCTATTAGTCTAGGTTATTTCAGGCAAGCAAAATAACTGATTTTTATATAGCACTTCTTGCGTAATGAATGGCTAAGGCTTAAATGTCTGTCAGCTGAACACCTCTCTCATTTTCTTCAGGGAGTCTGAAGGAAAGGGAATAATGTTTCATTTTGTAAAGTGAAAAGCTGATGCAGAGCTGTCAGACACTTCAGCTCAGCTAATCTTCCGGTAGAAAGTGCCATCTGGGGTGGTTCCAAACTTCTCCACATGTTTATTGATTTCCTGTTGCCTGCTGGGTCAGTGATATCACCCGGGGAAGCTTCTTCAAAGGTAGTTAAAAATGCAAATCCTCATGACCAGATAGGAGCAACAACTGGGCCCGCTGCCTCACCCTTCAGTGCTTTGGCAAGGGGAAGGAGCTCGGAATCTGAATAAGATGTGTATTTTCTGGGGCCTAGGGTTGAGGCAGGGATTACATTTCCAAGTGAACACTGCTTTTAAGGGTAGTGGCTTCCTCCCATACCAATTTTCATTCTTCTTGTCATAGGTCACGAGTAATGAAAAAGCCAAAGCCATTAATTCAAAATGCAATTGATAGACCACTGTTTAATTGAATAGAGCTAATATAGCATGCTATCTCAGTCGGAGTCTCTGGAAAAAAACAAACAATTTTTGAATATTTAACCAGACTAAGTCAATAACAAGTATTGGATTACATTAGCATGATTAATTTAGTTTGTTATTCACAAGTACAGAAAATCCCTTCACTGCACATAATAGTTTTGGTTTCTCTTGCCTTTTTTTTCAATCTCAGTTCCTATTTAGCATTTCTTAGCGTTCCAAGTTCATGCAAAAATTGCTAATTCATCAGTAGAAGGTTGATGTAGTCTGTGTTCCAAATGAACTAGTTAAATCAAGTAAGTCCCTGACTTCATGCATCATATAACTTATTAGCAATGTTTTACATTGCCAGGTTCTCTAATGGGTGGTGTGGATTCATTCTTTACAACAGGGACAGTCAAGAAACAAAACTGTAGTGAGACAGTGGCCGTTAAACATGGACCGTGAGTTGTTGTAAACTGCACTGGTGATATGAATCAGGGGATTGAAGTGAAAAGTAATTCAGGATTACCAGACAGCAAAAAGACAGTCTCACATGCATCATCTGTTTATTAACCCCAAAGCCAAGGGTACCAATGTTGCACGCAGATACAATTTTCTTTCTGTTACACTGAGTAGAGTGGGGAGAGGCACTCACATTTCACTTGGGGGACTGGGATATTATGATCCCAAATTCATCTAAAATGAGGGAAAAGTCAATTGATGTCTCACCTCCCTTTCTTGCCACTTGTTTCCAGACACAGAAAATCGGGTAACTGCTGAGATCTCAAAATCAATATCCTCTGCAACTGGTATACCCTGGTTTCCGTGGAGACAGGCACAGAAAAGTGTGCTATATCCTCTGCTTGCTTAATCTTAAAGCTAGGTAGAGAGAATTTTAATTGAAATGTGTTAGTGTCTAGATTGTTGTTGATTCCGTATTTTTAATTGATCAGTGGGTGATAGTTCATTAAGGGAGGTGTATTTGGAGGGTAATCCCAGCTCTGCCACTTGCCAGCTTTGTGACTTTGGACAAGTCACTTAACTTCTCCGTGCCTCAGTTACCTCATCTGTAAAATGGGGATTAAAATGGTGAGCCCCACATTGGACAACCTGATCACTTTGTAACCCCCACCCCCAGTGCTTAGAACAATGCTTTGCACATGGTAAGTGCTTAACAAATACCACCATTATTATTATTATTATATTGGTCTTTCCAGAACTGTTGATATTATTAGCTTCTTTTTCAAGCCCAGGCTCTTTTGACCTCATATATTTCCTTCTCTTCCCTTCTAGGTAAATATTTTCCAATTGTTTTTTATTATACTAGTAGTTTGTGTTTTGTATTTTGAGGGCAAGTCGATTTCCTCAGGTATTTATTGCCTTGCTATCAAAATGTTAGTGTTCTCTGGTTACAGGTATGAAATTTGTTTTGATTGCTTCAAATCTAAGGGCTCTTTCTCCCTGAAATTGGTTTTGATTTATTTTGTTTTGATCAGTAGTCCACTTCATCCTAGTTTCATCAAGTGGAGATTCCAAGGACCTGGAGTTTTATTCTGGTTAACTTCTCTTCTCTCACAGTGATTTTTTTTTTTTGATCATGACTTTTTTTTTTTTTAAAGCAAAGATGATTTAGTTTCATGGAACTATACTCAGTCATGAATTACATGCCGGCTAATACCCTTCCATTTAACCCTTATCCAAATAGGCGAAGAAATGAGAATACAATCCAGATAAGAAAAATGGGAGGACTTCATTTTGCTTGGAAATAACTCCTCAAATCCAAACATGGATACTTCTAGACTGTCTTACACCAAGCTGTCCTTGAAGTCAGGGACTGGTAGATAGAGCTTTGCATCATTCTCCACCTCCTGTCATGAGAATGGACACACTACATGGTTTTTGGAGATGGAGAGTGTTTGGCAGAAAGGCAGGAGGAAGTTGTCTTAAGGAAGATGAGTTGCGATGATTTGGTTTAGTTGAGAAGTGAAGGGCAAGTTTAAGCTTTAAGTTAATCTATAAGAGAATACCAGTCAATCATATGAAGTGCTTACTGTGTAGAGAACATTGTAATGAGCAGTTGGGAGAGTATGATATAACAGAGTTGGTAGACGATCCCTGCCCACAATGAGCTCTCAGTCTAGAGGGTGAGATGGACATAAATATAAATAAATTATGGTTTTGCACATATGTGCACTTATGGGGCTGAGGGATGGGTGAATAAAGGGCGAAAGTCCTAGTGCAGGGCTGATGAGGAAGAGAGTGGGAGAAGAGGAAATGAAGGCCTAGTCCTGGAAGGCCTCTTGGTGGAGATGTGCCTTCAGTAAAGTTTAGAAGATGGGGAGAGTGATCATTTGTCTAATCTGAAGAGATAGGGTGTTCCACTCTTCTTCCATCTCTACTGTGGACAGAGAAAAGAGATTAGGGGTAACAGAGAAGTAGCTATGCCATAGTAATGTGGAAGAGGTTACTGCAGTAGCCTTCATCTCCTGCCCCCTTCTGCTTGTCCTGTTATCCACTCTCCCTGGAGAAGCTAAGTTTCTCCTTGGACCAAGCCTGGAAGGAGCAGCACAGGCGATAGAAGAGCATTTTATTAATGTCTGGCTCCCCCTCTAGAGTGTAAGCTCCTTGTGGGCAGGGAATGTGTGTCAATTTTGTTGTACTGTTCTCTCCCGAGTGTTTCGTATGTACTCAGCTAGTAAGTACTCAATAAATACCATTAATGATGATGATGATGAGCACTTGAGGGATTGAAGACCTGCAACTCTGTCTAGAGCAATTTTTCTCAAGTTCAAAAGCACTCCTTATCGTCTCTTTGAACCTCAACTCTTCCTTAACTCTCTTTTGTGTCCCTGCTGCAGAGTAGTAGTATATATTGAGCACCCACTTAGAACAATGCACTGTACTAAGTGCTTGGGAAGATTAAAACGAAGAAAGGACATGCTGTCTCTCCACAAGGAGCTTACATTCTAGCAAGTTGGCTGAGTTAGTCATCTCTCTCCTCTCAAAAAGCCTTATAACTTTTTAACGTTCTGCTGTTGCAGTTAGGGGTGACTTCAGAAACTTTTTTTTAAAATGGTATTTATGAAGCACTTGCTATGTGCCGGGCACCATACTAAGTGCCAGGGTAGATACAAATTACTCAGGTTGGACACAGTCCCTGTTCCACATGGGGCTTGCAGTCTTAATCCCCATTTAACAGCAGAGGTAACTGAGGCACAGATAAAAAAAAAAGGTCTTGTCCAAGGCAGACAGCGGATAAGTGATAGAGCTGGGATTGGAACCCTGTTCTTTTTGACTTTCAGGACCACACTCTTTCCACTAGGCAATGTTACTTCTCTATCTCTTTTCTGTTGTGTGCCCTTGTGCAAGTCACTTAGTTTCTCTGTGCCTCAGTTCCTTCATCTGCAAAATGGAGATTCAACTCCTGTTCTCCGTCAAACTGATGCTGGGAGCCCCAAGTGGGAACTGATTATCTTGTATCTGTCCCAGTGCTTAATTCAGTGCTTGGCACATAATGAACATTTAACAAATATCACTGTTGATATTATCATCATCATCATCATCATTACTTTGGGTGTCAGGCAACCTAGGTTCTAAACCTCACTCTGCCATTTGCCTTCTATGTGACTTTGTTCAAGAAAGTTAATTTCTCTCTGCCTTGTTTGCCTCATCTGCAAAATGAGCAGATGTGGGTTTCGGCTGTTCCTCTAAGGGCCCAGCCAGAGGACCAGGGATCCAGGTTTGCCTCAATCAATCATTTATTGAGTGCTTACTGTGTAATATTAATAATTATGGTCTTTAAGTGCTTACTATGTACCAGGCACATACTAAGCACCGGGATGGATACAAGCAAATCAGGTTGGACACAGTCCCTGTCCCACATGAAGCTCACAGTCTCGATCCCCATTTAACAGATGAGGTAACTGAGGCAGAGGAAAGTGCAGTGACTTGCCCAAGGCCACACAGCGGACAAGTGGCAGAGCCAGGATTAGGACCCTTGACCTTCTGCCTCCCAGGCCCATGGTCTCTCCATTATGCCATTTACTGTACTAAGCACCTGGGAGAGAACAGTATAACTGAGTTGGTAGGCACAGTCCCTGTCTAGAACAAGCTTAATGTCCAGAGACTCCCCCGCCTCAGGCCTTTTGGGGAACCAGGAATGGTGGGGAGGAAGGTCCGGGAGGGTGGGAGTTGGCAGGAAAAGGCCGAGTCTGATTCTCCCACCATCCCTGCTGTTGTTCCAGACTCTCTCAACCGATTTCCACAGCAGGAACAGACAAAAGGAGGTCAGTGAGTCCAGCCCCATTGTGTCTCCCCTATTCCCTCAGTTGCTGGCCAGGGGGTAATAGGAGACGAACGAGGATTTGGATTGGACTGGATTTGATCTCTCCCCACCTGTTAGTAGAGCGTTGGCCTGGGAGTCAGAAGGTCACAGGTCCTAATCCCGGCTCTGCCAGTTGTCTGCTGTGTGAGCTTGGGCAAGTCACTTGACTTCCCTGTGCTTGTTACCTCATCTGTAAAATGGGGATTGAGATTGCGAGTCCCACGTGGCACAGGGCCTGTGTCCAACCCGATTTGCTTGTATCCTCCCCGGCTCTTAATACAGTTCCTGGCACACAGTAAGGGCTTAACCAATACCCTAATTGTTGTTGTCATTCATACCGGTCCCCAGCCACATATCGCTTCTGCTCCCACAGAGAGTTGGAGGAGTTAGGACTGGGGAGTTGGGGACTCAGGCGGAGGGCAGGGGTGTGAAATCCAGTCTGTTCCCCGTCACCCATCCAGGCCTGCAATGCGACCATGGCTTCAGTCGAGGTCACAGAGGTGACTGGCAATTGGCCTTAGGGCCCACAGATTACAGAAGTAACCCAACGGCAACTCAGCACCTCCCTCGATGCCCTCTAAAATGTAAAAGTAAATTGTACCCTCTAGATTGCCACCATGATTTGTTTTATGCCTGTTCTCTCTGGCTCTGCCTCATGGGAAGGGGAGTTGTTGTTCTTGCTGCTGGGTTTGCTCTTTCTGGGTCAGGCATTGATGCTGGGGTGCCTCTTTATGTTAGGTCACACTTGGGTGGTAACTTCAGACGCTTCTACCTCTCCTCGAGTCACATTTACATCAAGGATATTGATCGGGCCCCAGATGTTCTCCGGGCATTATAGCAGAGCATATCAAAAGACTGGCCTTGGGGGTCACAGGCTGCAGGAAGAGAGCGTGTGGGGAAAATGGCAAGTGGGTTGTGATGTTCAAAAGTCCAAGTTTGGCTGTGCACTAATGAGCAGAACATGGCAACAATATCCCAAGATCAGAGTTCTAAATCCAAAGGGAGGTGGAGGATTGAGGCAATTATCTGCAATGGAAACTGAAGTGGGGCTGGCCTTTAAACACCATTGTCCTTGGCAACCAGCAGCTATCTTCCCACAGAAGAAACACTAGAAGAGGCATGATGAGATTCGACTCTCTCATGTGTCCGGTGAATGATTCTATGATACCTGAAAGGTATTTGAGAGTCACCGACTTGGAATAAGCATTTCCTGCCATTTATAACAAGTTGTGAAATGATTTTCTTTTCTTCCCATCCTCCTTTTATAATTCCGTATCCCGCCCCCTCCATGGTCCTTCACATCTTCTCCTCCAGTGTTTTTTTTAAATTATTGTTATTTTTGAATTTAAATATTCCAGAGAACATTCAGTGCTAGGGAGAAAGGAACTACAGAGCCCAACAAGTAATTTAAAGAAGGAAAAAAAAACCGTGAATGCCAGTAAAACTTGACTTTGACTCAGCTGAACTGAAGAACTGCAGCAGATTCATTCGGACTAGCTCTATAACCATTTCAATTTACTTTCTATTTGGAAGATGTTACGTGGCTGAATTCTATGAGCACTAATGTTTTGGGCATCATGAGATAGCATCCTGCCATTTGCCTGACAAGCGAAAGCCAAAGCTCTGAGCTGTAGCCCCTGCTAAATTTTGTTCCATAATGTGTTTTGTTTCCTTATCCGGTAGCGATGTTTTCATCATGTTAATGATAATGTTCATAAATGGTGGTCCAGGCCTAAAGCCTTCAGGATGGAGAACATGCACAAAAGGAATTGATTATTGTGGTATCGATTAGCACAGTGGTACTTGCTCTTTCTCTTCCCTGCCAATTGCGTTCTTGCAGGTGTTAAACCAAAGCACTGAATTTAAACACTCTCTCCAAAGTTAAAAGAGCAAGCTTACTGGGGAGAAGGAAATGAAGAGCAAAAACCTGTATAGCAGTAACAGAGAAGGAGTGTCAGAGGAGACTGATACTGTCCCAACCAACTAATTGCCACTTCATTCGTGCAGTCGTATTTATTGAGTGCTTATTGGGTGCAGAGCTCTGTACGAAGCACTGAGAGTACAAAATAATAATAGACACATTCCCTGTCCACAATATCTATGAGCACAACTTCCCTCCAATCACGTAAGCCCGTCAAACGGCAAGGACTGTCTCTATCTGTTGCCGACTTGTTCATCCCAAGCGCTTAGTACTGTGCTCTGCACATAGTAAGCGCTCAATAAATACTATTGAATGAATGAATGAATCAAGTAACAGCGTCTAGAGAGAGAATGGGTCTAAACCCTCCTCTAAGGTGGATCAATTTCTAAGGTGGATCAGTTGAGTCATGTAAACAGCCTCCAGACATTCTCCCTCCCTCCCCAAATTGACAGAGGGATTTAATCTGATGGCACTGAACATCCCCTGAAGGAAGCAGTACTCTTTTCTGTTAACCTGGGCCGGTGGATCTGTTGGCAGATTAATCGGTCCTTGCCTCCTCTTATGCTTCCTAATCATCATAATGATGATAATAATGATAGTAATGGTATTTAAGTACTTACTGTGTGGCCAGACATTATACTAAAATGCTGAGGTAGATTGGAGATGATCAGGCTGAACACAGTCTCTGTCCCATCCAGGGCTCAGAGTCTAAGAGGAGGGAGAACAGGTGTCGGATCCCTATTTTACAGATGAAGAAATTGAGGTACAGTGACACTAAGTGACTTACCCAGGGTCATACAACAGGCAATTGATGGAGTGGAAGGAGAACACAGGACCTCTGATTCCCAGGTCCATACTCTTTCATCTAGGCTATGTGGCATCTCACGTCTTACTTTTTGGACCAGTAGTGGGTGAGTAAAAGGTGTATGGAGCTGTATTTCAGGTTCAAAGGCAATGCTACTGGTAGTGAGATTTTTATGAATTTGGCCGGGTCATCAATGAGTGAAAATTGGCATTGCAGGCATTTCAGAGATGGCCCCTTGCTGTACAGTTGTATTTATTGCTACCATTTTCATTTCTCTCTCCGGGATTAGATCTTCTTGAATCCTCTGCTCTCAAAGACAGTCAAACCACTCCTGACTGTTGTACACCAGGCTGATGTGTCTTCTGCTGATGTCCTCCATCTGTGCAGTCAGTCAATCATATTTATTGAGCACTTCCTATGTGCAGAGCCCTTTACTAAGCACTTGGGAGAGTACAATATAACAATGAACAGACAATGTGTCTACAACAAACTTACAGTCCAGAGGGAGAGACAGACATTAATAATAAATAAGTAAATAAGTAATGGCACATCATTTAAGACTATTTTGTATGCTCAAAGAGTTTCTTCTGCCCACCCTATGTGCACCATCTCTGCTGATCATAAATAGGCTGTAGGGCATCCTGCTGACATCCGTTCTCCTCAAATATATTGCCTGGGGATTGGTGTACCAAGGCTGAATTGCAGCATTTAGATTGTGAGCCCGCCACTGGGTAGGGATCGTCTCTATCTGTTGCGGAATTGTACATTCCAAGTGCTTAGTACAGTGCTGTGCACATAGTGCTCAATAAATGCTAATGAATGAATGAATGAATGAACTTTGGTTGTGAAGTTGTCATGCTGAAAGAATAACGACCCGAGACTCAAATTAGTTGATTTCACCGCTAAAGTTCAGCTCTTGGTAAAGTGGGGGAGAAGGTTGAGATGGTGGCTAAAATGAAAGCTTTATATTACCTCTAGACTTTAGGTACCCTGAGCTTTGAGAGTTGTCTGTACATTATCAGATGTATTTTGCATTTGCCGTAAAATTTCTTCAGAGAAGTATTTCACTCTAACCTTTGGCTCTAGTCTTGTGAGTTTGGGCTCAATTCTAAGCCTGATCTAAGTTAATGTTTCACAAGTCTCTAACTGAAATGCTGCCAGCACCTTTTTCTCAACATTTCCATTTAAATACTGATCCAAAAATGACTGAGATATATAGTCATATTGTCGAGTGGAAATGTACTTCCCTCTTTCATTTTCGAATGGTGGTTTACAATTTTAGCCTGTTTCTGTACATTTATTGCCAGTCGGAGAATTGAAAATATTTTAATTGGCAAAAAAACCCACGGTTCATGCTTCCCGAGATTTTAACTTTTCCAATAAGCCCAGAGTTCTCTTCAAAATCTCAGGAACCCTTTTGGCTCTGATTAATTAAGGGATAGTAAGTATGACTCTGTTGTGGGGTAAAGGAAAGCTGGGTGTTAATACTGTGCTGCCTCACAATTGTGCTTGTGCTCAGAAGAATAGTAAACTGAAAATGACTTAATTATGAGGGAGAGGATGGATTTTGGTCTTGGCATTAAGTCCACTGCTAATGCGACGGAAGACCAGGTGATGCCTGAACACACTGATGAGCCTTGTAAAAAATTGGCAGAAAGACCTGCTTAGGGCACTTAATGATGAACACGCTGTAGTTAATGAGCTGTTCTTGTGTTTCCTCTTTGAAGAAGCAAAAAAGGAAGTCATTTTGAGAAGTCAATTTGTCATAATGAAGGAAGCTTGCCCTATTCTGGGAATCAGAACAAACGTTCTGTCTGTCTGGTTCACCTGTCCAGTATAAATAATATACAAATGGGCTGAAGCTTGAAATGACTAGCACAATCATCGATTTTTTTCATGGATGCATCTACACAATGTTCCAAACAAAATCCTTTCAGATCAAATTATTTTCAACTCAAAATGTCCTCCCATGCTGTAAATTCTCATCCATTGCTGATCTTTGCTGACTATAAAAATCACATTAAGTCCACTCTAAGAGCTAATTCATGAGGCATAGCTGCTGTTTCTGAGGTAACTTAAAACTGCCATATTTCTGTTAGTGATTACTGACTTATGAATTACTCTGAACTAATTTACTCAGGTGTAATTGTCATTTCTTTTTTCTGGCTTTCATACCAAATTGTGAGTCACAGGTGATTCTAAAGCAAATTAGTCTTGATTTCTGAAACTTAGGAACCTCCATGCTTTGTTTTCCTTCTGAGATAAACCCTGCATTCCACCAAGTGTTCTATACTCGTACTTTTTTTTATTTTTAATTTTTTCATGGTATTACTGTGTGTCACGCACAGTCTAAGACACAAGTGATGTCGAAAACAGTTCCTATCCCAAGTGGGGTTCATGGCTTAGGTAGGAAGGAGAATGGGTATTGAATCCCCAGTCTACAGTCAAGGAAACTGAGGCTCAAGGAAACAGCATGGCCCAATGGATACAGCATGGGCATGGGAATCAGAAAGACCTGGATTCTAATTCTGCTCCCCCACCTGTCTCTTGTACGACCTTGGGCAAGTCACTTCACTTCTCTGCCTGTTACCTCATCTGTAAAATGGGGATTAAGACTGTGAGCCCCGTGTTGGACATGGACTATGTCCAACCTTTTGAAGTTGTATCTATCCCAGTCCTTCGTACAGTGCCTGACACATAATAAGGACTTAAATACCATTTAATAAAAATAATAATTAAAAAAGAGAAGTTCTGTGATTTGCCCAAGGCCACAGAGCAGGTAAGTGGCAGAGCCAGGAGTAGAACCCAGGCCCCTGCTCTTTTCATTAGGCAGTGCTGCTTCCTGACAGGTTTTGAAGAAAGAGAGGTTTCAACTAGCTTCTAAGGCTTTTTTTTCTTTTTCCCCCACTGGAGAATCGTTTCCCCCCCCTCCCCAGTTGTAATGCTGTAGACTTGACAATCCTCAGAACAACTCCAAAAATGAGCTCAAATGGAATCCAGTCTCCACTACACTTTTCTTCATACCTCCCACTGGATTGTAAACTCCTTGAGAGCAGAGATCATGTCTACCAAGAGTATTAATTCTCCCAAGTGTTTTGTATAATGCTTTGCAAAGTAAGTGCTCAATAAATGCCCCTCACTGATTATAATTTGAGGCTAGGTCTACATTACTAAATGGGGTAGATAGCTTTGCTGCCCCTAGGTAATTTGATCCAGGCTCAGAATATTTGATTTCTGATCTTATGAAAGGAGATTGCCCTTCTATTGTCAGTGACTTCTTGAGCGTGTTTAATTTCTGGTCATATCTGGCCTGGCCTTCGTCCGAGTTGCTGAGTAAGGGTGTTTTGGCTCATCTCTCTACTGTGGTCAAATCACTCTAAGGCCTCTGTCGTGTAATAAGGAAAGTCAGAAAGCAAGTAGCAAATCAAGTGAAATACAAAAAGAGGGGAAAAAAAGAAAATCAATGGAAGGCTGAGCTGCGATTGATCATTTTTGTTAGGATTGAATTATGCCTCTGTCCATACACAAATGCTGCAGTGCTACTTTCACTACAACCATAAACAAGCCACACAAGCTACTGACTTTATATATCACGCCGTGACTACTGCTCCATGGCGAATCAATGAATGCTTGATATATACAAATTCATCTATGATATATGTGATTCATTCAAATGTTAGGATTCTAACCGCAGTGGAATATTCGAAGAGAAGAGTAGCAGAATGAAATGAGCTATATCACAAAATATATTTTATTTTCCATAAAATCCAGTAGCTTCTAGGGTGTTCCAAGGTTTTCTGTCTGCGAGGAACGAAATAGTAGCCGATGGAAGAAGTCCATTCCTCCTCCTTCTGAGACTTTTGAATTTCAGTTGGAATGTGGCTCGTGGCCTTAGCTGGCTGCAAGCTCTTCACATACAGTTTCTGGAACCTCTCCTCTCTCCTCCTCCTTGCCTTCTCTTCTTGCCCTCACTGTCATCATCATTTCTCCTCTAGCCTGTAAACTCCTCCCCTCTAGACCAAAAACTCCTCGTGGGCAGGTAACCTGTTTACCAACTGCTTTGTACTGTACTCTCTCAAGAGCTTAGTTCAGTATTCCTCACAAAGTAAGCACTCAATAAATGATTGATCGGTTTATACCTGGAAATCCCACAGCACTCTCAACTTCTCCCCTCACTGACTGTCTCTAGGACTTGATGGGCTATGCGTATTTCTATGCAGAATCCTCAGCTGTGGTATCTTGAAGACATCTCTTTCATAATGTACTTGTGCCAAGTTATTTTTAAAAAAATCTTTGTGCAGATCATTCAATCAATGGTGTTGATTGAGTGCTTCCTGTGTTCAGTGCACTCTGCCACTTGTCCGCTCTGTGACCTTGGGCAAGTCACTTTTTTGGTAAGACATACAGTTTTACCTCAACTGTAAAATGGGGATTAAGAGTGTGAGCCCCATGTGGGACCGGTACTGTGTTCAACCTGATTAACTTGTATTTACCCCAGTTCTTAGACCAGTGCTTGGCCCAGAGTAAGCACTTAACAAGTACCATAGTTATTATTAGTATTATTGATGTTGTTATTAAGACCTTGGGAAGATATTTATGAAACCCCAAGATTATTTCTGTAAACTCTCAGATTTTACTTTTGTTGCCCACCTTATTAGTACAATGTTTGGCACATAATAAGCACTCAATACATACCAATGATTGATTGCCATGTTCTGGAGGCTGGGCCTCTGGAGCAAGAACTTGCCCTGGTGAAGCCCACCATGGAAGGGCTGACCTGCCAGGCGAAGTGTGGGGGTGTGAACGAACCACAGACCTTAGATTGGAATTTGCAACTGAAAATTAGGGGGCTTGGGTTAACTGTTACTGTATAAATCCATCCTTTTAACCTATCCTGCTTTGATTACCGTGTGAACGTCCTTGCTGACCTACCACCTGATCCACTAACTTCCTACCTCGTATCCTTGAGGATGGATGATTTGGGTCAGAGTTTTTGTCTCTAATGCATTACCATACCTTTTATGAGCGAGATGATGAGTGTACAGTAATAATTCAGTTACTAAAAGAAGGGTTCTGGGAAGCAAGCACCTAAGATAGGGAAAATATTAAGGCTTTTTAAACTCTCATAGCAAATAATTGTTCAGAATCTTGCAACTTGTTTTCTAGAAAAAAATATTTTCCCCTTGCTTTCCATTCCTGCTCAGGAATCTGCTCAGATCTGGAAATCCCACAGTTCAAAGCTGGGGGAGAGAGAGAACGAATGAATGAGTGAACATGAGATGAATTTACTGTACTCTGTCATGGAAAACACCCAGTCATCTTCTCAGCATGTAGCTTCACAGCTCCCTGTTTTGTTTTGGGAGTCAGTTGCAGGGTGTTGCTTGAGTAAAAAAATTCAAAGCCTGAAACCTAAATTGACAGTATTCTCAGAGTCTTGGTGATTTTTCTGAAATCTCCTTTATGTGCTGATAAGAGCAGTTGTGTGATTTGCATCTTACATCTCTCTCTATTAGGCCTGGGAACCTGGGAAGGATTTCATTCTTGTAATCAGGAATACACATGAAGAGAAAATGGTAAAGAACATTGTATTGGACTTGTTTGGAGGTGTCAGTTTGGCTTTAAGGACAGTGGTGATTGGCCCATTTGGAAGCCACCTCTCGAACAGGCTCTTTGGATTAGGTCTTTGGGAGAAGCAGCATGGCCTAGAGGAAAGAGCACAGGTCTAGGAGTAAGGAGACCTGGGTTCTAATTCCAGCTCTGCCACTTGCCTGCTGGGCGAATTTGGGCAAGTCATTTAACTTCTCTGTGCTTCAGTTTGCTCAACTGTAAAATGGGCCTTCAAAACCTGTTCTCCCTCCTCCTTAGATTGTGAGCCCCATGTGGGACAGGGACTGTATCCAACCTGATTTTCTTGTATCTACCCTAGTGCTTAGTACAGTGCTTCACTCAGAGTGAGTGCTTAACAAATGCAATAGTAATAATTAGAGAGTGGACTGGCAAAATAGTTTAATTCATATGGAAAGGAACAGATTCTGTAGTGAAGAATTCTCTTGAGGAGAGAGGAGGAGGGATGGCTGATGGACTGAAAGAAGATAAAATCCATTTCAGCTACCATTTATATCTGAAGAACTCTTCTGTTTAGTATTTGAGTGAATGGGTGTTTAGCACGGGTCAGCTCACACGCAGACGGGCTATCACACAGTGCCTGTTTTTGAGATTTTTCAACTTCTAGATGAATGTATGTTAGATTCTGCCCTAACTCAGAGAATTCAAAACCTAGACAGAGATATTTTCAAATGGCTTTTGGCTGACTGTGACATTTACCATATTCCAGTAACTTGCCAAGTTTTCTTATCCCTGTAACAAAAGCATCCCAGCAAGCTGCTCTTATCATAGTCTGGCCATGCTTACTCATTAGCATGCTTCCCTCAATCAATTGCATTTATTGAGCATTTACTTTGTGTAGAGCTATGTACTAAGCGCTTGGAGAGTAGAGAAGCAGTGTGGCTCAGTGGAAAGAGCCCAGACTTGGGAATCACAGGTCATGGGTTCGAGTCCCCGCTCTGCTTACTTGTCAGCTGTGTGACTGTGGGCAAGTCACTTAACTTCTCTGTGCCTCAGTTACCCCATCTGTAAAATGGGGATTAACTGTGAGCCTCACGTGGGACAACCTGATTACCCTGTATCTACCCCAGCGCTTAGAACAGTGCTCTGCACATAGTAAGCGCTTAACAAATGCCAACATTATTATTATTACAGTGTAACAGAGTTGGTAGACACATTTCATCCTCCACAAGGAATTTGCAGTCTAGATTGGAAATGACTGATTGACTGATGTGCTTACCCAGCGGGATGTGGATTTCTTCTTGAAGTTCTTGGGCAAACTCACTTTTCTAGTAGAGATTTTTTTTTCAATCACTATTGTTCAAGTGGGTCTTCAGAGACAGAGTTTAACTCCATATCCATTCCTTTTTTTGCCTGTGAGGTGAATGAGCTTCTAGTTTCCCCTTAAAGTGGTTCTGTAGAAAGGAAATAAGTACACTTGTGTTATTGAGGGCATTAAGAGAAATTCATCTTGTATTGATAATGGATCAGTCTTTGAGTTTACTCACCAACTCCTTTGGAAATCACCTAAACTTAGATCTTCCTATGAAGTGAGTCCACTGTGAACCTTGAGGCTTAGATGTGAAATAAGTTGAGAAACAGAGATTTCCAGTACCACAGTCAGTGGTATTTGAACACCAACTGTTTATAGGGCATCACACCAGGTCTGAACTTCTGAGAGTGTAAAAGAAAGACATTCCCTGCCCTTAAGAAACTCATAGTCTTAATGAATGTATTGGGAAGCCTAGACTTCATCTCTAAAGAGAAGCAGTGTGGCTGGGTGGAAAGAGCACAGGCCTTGGAGTCAGAGGACCTGGGTTCTAATTCTGGCTCTGCTACTTGTCTATTATGTGACCTTGGGCAAGTCACTCCTGTGACCCTCAGTTCCCTCATTTGCAAAATGGGGAGTCGTTGCCCATCCTCCCTCCTACAGACTGTGAATCCCGTGTGGGAACTGATCATCTCCTCCAGTGCTTAGTTCAGTGCTTGGCAAATAGTAAGGGCTTATTATTATTATTATTCATTCATTCAATTGAATTGGAGCACTTACTCTGTGCAGAGCACTGTACTAAGAACTTGGGGAGGTACAATGCTGCAATATCTTTCACACTCCCTCCCCCTGCAAATCTTCGCTACTGCTCCACAGAGACCTCCGCTCTCTCGATCCCATCCGTGTTTCCAAAAGCATCTCTCCTCACCTTGCCGCCCTGTCCTCACTTCCCACTCTCGACGATCGGGTCTCCGCTCTCAACTCCACCCTCTCTATTCATCTCGACTCTCTCGTCCCCCCTTCCCTCCGCCGCTCTCGCTCCGCCAACCCACGGCCCCGGATCGCCTCCTCCGTCCGCCTCCTACGCTCCTGTGCTCGAGCTGCCGAGCGCCGCCGGCGAGAGTCCAGGCACCGAGCCGACCTCACACATTTCAAATTTATCTTTTCCTGCCTTAACTCTGCCCTCTCCTCCGCCAGGCAAAGCTTCTTCTCCTCCCTCATCGACACCCATGCCCGTCACCCCGCCGATTGTTCCGGACCTTTAACTCTCTCCTTAGGCCCCCTGTTCCTCCCCCTCCCCCATCTCTCACCCCCAGTGATCTGGCCACCTATTTCATCACAAAAATCAACACAATCAGGTCTGAGCTCCCTAAAGTCACCCCTCCTCCTCTCCCCTCCCCCCCACTGACCCTCTCCCCTACTTTTCCATCCTTCCCTGCAGTATCCTCAGAGGAGATCTCCCCCCTCCTCGCAAGCGCCACCCCCTCTACCTGCGCCTCGGACCCCATTCCCTCTCACCTTATTAAAACCATCGCCCCTGCGCTCCTCCCTTCCTTAACTTCTATTTTTAACCACTCAATCTCCGACGGCTCCTTCCCCTCTGCCTTCAAACATGTCCACGTCTCCCCCATCCTAAAAAAACCCGCTCTCGACCCCACTTCCCCCTCCAGTTATCGCCCTATCTCCCTACTACCCTTCCTTTCCAAAATCCTAGAACGGGTCGTCTACAATCGCTGCTTAGAATTCCTTAACTCCCATTCTCTCCCGGATCCCCTCCGATCTGGCTTCCGTCCCCTCCACTCTACCGAGACTGCTCTCTCTAAGGTCACCCGTGACCCCCTTAAGGCCAAATCCAGTGGCTCCTACTCCATTCTGATCCTCCTTGACCTCTCTGCTGCCTTTGACACTGTCGACCATCCCCTCCTCCTCCATACCTTATCTCACCTCGGCTTCACGGACTCCATCCTCTCCCGGTTCTCCTCTTATCTCTCCGGCCGGTCATTCTCGGTCTCCTTCGCTGGCGCCTCCTCCCCTTCCCATCCTTTAACTGTTGGAGTTCCTCAAGGGTCAGTTCTTGGTCCTCTTCTGTTCTCCATTTACACTCACTCCCTCAGTGAACTCATTCGCTCTCACGGCTTTGACTACCATCTCTACGTAGATGACACGCAGATCTCCATCTCCGCCCCTGTCCTCTCCCCCTCCCTTCGGGCTCACATCTCCTCCCGCCTCCGGGACGTCTCCGCCTGGATGTCGGCCCGCCACCTAAAACTCAACACGAGCGAGACCGAGCTCCTCATCTTCCCTCCTAAACCCGGTCCTCTCCCAGACTTCTCTATCACCGTGGATGGCACGACCATCCTTCCCGTCTCTCGGGCCCGCGATCTCGGTGTCATCCTTGACTCGTCTCTCTCGTTCACCCCACACATCCTATCCGTTAACGAGACCCGCCGGTTTCACCTCTACAATATCGCCAAGATCCCCCCTTTCCTCTCCACCCAAACGGCTACCTTACCGTTACGGGCTCTCGTTATATCCCGGCTAGACTACCGTGTCAGCCTTCTCTCTGACCTCCCTTCCTCCTCTCTCGCCCCGCTCCGGTCTATTCTTCACTCCGCCGCCCGGCTCATCTTCCCGCAGAAACGATCTGGGCACGTCACTCCCCTTCTTAAACAACTCCAGTGGTTGCCCGTCGACCTCCGCTCCAAACAAAAACTCCTCACTCTAGGCTTCGAGGCGCTCCATCCCCTTGCCCCTTCCTACCTCTCCTCCCTTCTCTCTTTCTACCGCCCACCCCGCACGCTCCGCTCCTCCGCCGCCCACCTCCTCGCCGTCCCTCGGTCTCGCCCATCCCGCCGTCGACCCCCGGGTCACGTCCTCCCGCGGTCCCGCAACGCCCTCCCTCCTCACCTCCGCCAAACTGATTCTCTTTACCTCTTCAAAACCCTACTTAAAACTCACCTCCTCCAAGAGGTGTTCCCAGACTGAGCTCCTCTTCTCCCTCTACTCCCTCTACCGCCCCCCCTTCACCTCTCCACAGCTTAACCCTCTTTTCCCCCCATTTCCCTCTGCTCCTCCCCCTCTCCCTTCCCATCCCTTCAGCACTGTACTCATCCACTCAACTGAATATATTTTCATTACCCTATTTATTTTGTTAATGAAATGTACATCGCCTTGATTCTATTTAGTTGCCATTGTTTTTACGAGATGTTCTTCCCCTTGACTCTGTTTATTGCCATTGTTCTTGTCTGTCTGTCTCCCCCGATTAGACCGTAAGCCCATCCAACGGCAGGGACTGTCTCTATCTGTTGCCGACTTGTTCATTCCAAGCGCTTAGTACAGTGCTATGCACATAGTAAGCGCTCAATAAATACTATTGAATGAATGGAGACAATCCCTGCCCACAATGAGTTAACTGTCTAGAGGTGGGGAGACAGATGTCAATACAAGTAAGCAAACATCAATATAAATAAATAAAATTACATATATATATCTGTAAATTTTTGTAAATATTTTGTATATATATATATATTTGTGTATATATATACACACAAAAGTGCTGTGGCGCGGGAAGCGGGAGAAAGAGCCAAGGGAGCAATTTAAGGTGATGCAGAAGGGAATGGGAGATGATATTTACGCTTTCCCTTTGGCCTCTTCGTTTTCTTGTTGGAGATTATAAATATTTTCTGATTATTTCTGATCATTCAGTTGTCTGGAATATTAGAGATGAAGTGTTTCTTTTGGAACTGTACCAGTGCCAGCTGTATTTTGTAAGTGGTGAGTATTCCTGAGGAAATTTTTCTCTTGGGCATGGACCAGATAGTGACAGCCTCCAATAAACTGTTCTATGTGTGAGGGACAAACTGCATGTAATCAGACAGGCAGCTCTACTATGGACCTGTTTTACTTCTCAAATTTGGTTATCATTTTCTCAATTGCATCGAGCTCTAGGCTGTAAGCTTGTGATGGGCAGGGAAAGTGTTGGCTGATTCTGATATGCTTTACTCTTCCCAAGTGCTCAGTACAGTGCCCTGAACGTAATAAGTGCTCTATAAATACCAATGATTGAACTAAGAGGAAGCTCGGAGTGTGTGCACCACATCTTTATTATATTTTCCTCTCCCAAGTACTTAGTACAGTGCTTTGCACACAGTATGCACTTATATAT
Organism: Ornithorhynchus anatinus; assembly: GCF_004115215.2. Classification (NCBI taxonomy): domain Eukaryota; kingdom Metazoa; phylum Chordata; class Mammalia; order Monotremata; family Ornithorhynchidae; genus Ornithorhynchus; species Ornithorhynchus anatinus. The sequence goes on from NC_041739.1 coordinate 31,287,082, forward strand.
GATTGAATAAAGGAATGAATCTTATTAACAGGTCTTAACTTGTCTGCTTCAGCATCCTCTCGAATATACATAAGTAATGAAAATGTATGGAAAGAAAAGTTCAGAACTTTAGAAGATATTTGCAACAGTGCTTTTGAAGAGTTACTCCTACATTCTTTTCCAATAAATAATGCATAATGAATAGCTTGAGATACAGTGTTTGGTGATGGAGCAAAGACATGAGAAGATGGAAGTATTTAAAAGGTGATGTTTAAACAGTCTTTTACAGTGTAGAGGTCAAGGGGATCATTGTGTAGTATAAAAACCTCACACCAATTTACAACTTGAGAGCAATCTTTGGCTAAAAATAAACCTTCACTAAAATCACTAACTAGCTAAATCGATGGATCCCTTTAAAAAAAAATTCCACAACATATGGAACTATGAATTCTTGAATTGTTACCGCTATTATGTTGGTGAGTAGAAAATGTCATGTATTTTCTAGACATAAAAATAGTCCTTAATGTTGCTGTTGCAAATCAAAAAATTCATAATAATAACTTAGAGCTTTGAAATATTAAGTACTTGCATAACTACTGAAGCACTTATAATGAAAACTTCTATCATAGCCTGTTGAGCAGTTATTATGTTTTCATGAATGTTGCTACTGCATAATATCTTCAAAGTAATTTAATAAAGAACAAAAGAGCTATTGCTCATTTTTTCTAAAGCCAGCTGGATGGATCAAGTAGACTGTTGAATGATCATATTCTGATGATTCGGGTCAGAATCGATTTTCTTAATCATTAAACAGAGAATCATGGATAATCATAGATCTGCATTTAATATATCTGAGTATAGATTGCTTTTCTGTGTTTTCCAAATTAGTTAATATGAATAGAAATCTCTAATTAGTAAATCTTCACACTTCCAGCTGGAGAACTTGGATTTGCAGTTTTGAAAGGGTCATTGGCACTTGCAAGAGCTGATTTAACCTTTGGCAACCACATACATTTGCAGGTGCCTTCAGGTAGCTAAGCGGTAGGCCGAGGAGATGTAGATTCTGTTCACCTTTGTGTTTGAAATTTATCTCATAATATTTGACTGTCATAGAGGTTTTAAGGGTAAACCTTAGATGACAGCCCATCATTATTTCCATCCATTTTGTCTTCAATTCATTGATTGAGAATGAGTCTTCACTGGGGCCTTTTTCTCTTAGCCTCCTCTCTGATTTCCATAACATTTCTAGTTTGGTGGATACTTGTTCCCATCAGGAAAAAACATCATGCTGATCATTAATCAGGCCCTGTAGACTGCCGTTCCTTGTCTGACATCTGGAGAAGGAAAGGGTAGGTCAAGAATGAACCTCCATAAAACATTTCTCTGAAAGTAGGAGCACTTGTTTTCAACATTAGATAGATCGCTACATATTGAATATAATGTGGGTAAGGCCCATCCCGAAAGACTTTGAAGAAGAGGTTTCATGATCAATTTAGAGAACCCCAATGGTTAAACTCTGGAGGAGTTAGAACCTTAATCATTCAAAATCAGAGTACAAAGGTTTAAAAGTAAACACAAGCAAATGATAGGCAGTAAGGGCAATAATAATAATTAGCTATTCGAGCTTCAGGAGTCACACCTCTGCACATTTAATGTATTCCACATGACAACCTAGAAATATTCCAAATATTGGGATTCCCTCTGTGAAACACTTTGCTCTAGAATTCCATTTTCAGGAATCTTCAGTTTATGTTCAAACCAATTTCCCAACAGTCTCAGTTGACCATTACTTGTTGGCAACATTTGGTGATTTTTTCCAAAAGCAAACAGCATTAAATTGGGATTGCATTATTCATTTCTCTTACAAGATGTAATTTTTGGATGGAAGTTTTCCTCTTAGGTGGGGTTGAAAAGATTTTTCATTTTGTTTTTATTTATCAGCTCTGTCATTTCACGCTCTTGCAAAATAGTGCCCAAAGGGTATCAATTCTGGGGAAACTTTTTTCATTAAGGTGATTCAGAATTGGGGTTTGGGGTATTGGGATCACATAGAGAACCAAGCCAATTTCTACATCATTATCATCATCATCACCCTAGGGAGGGAAGGCTATTAGTAGACAGACACTTTTGGGTGAAGGTCACCCAAAGCAGAGAGAACCTGGTCCCCATATCCCTTATGTTTACCTTGCAATACGAACTTGGTGATATCCCTGTCTGTCTTTATTTGAATTGGAGATTCACTTAGGAACTTACAGTCCCCTTGACTCACCACCTTTGGGACTGTCTGTCAACACATCACAAGCATTTCTTGCTCTGTATTTAATCACTCATCCTGACTCAAATTAGATGCTGATTTTTCTTTGTCATAATGTCGGGAGAAATAGTGCCTAACTCAACTGATTAAGCTTATACTGTTTAGCTTGACGCTTTTAGGCTAAAAATAACTCAGCTCTTCAGAGTCACATTTTCTCTGTTCCTCTGCTACCTTCCTATATCCTTCCTTCCTTAGTATCTGACGATTAGTTGATTTATCCCATCACTCAGAACATATATACAGGTGCGACACCCAACTGACAGGTTGATGGCAATGTACAGTGACCCACACAGTGTTGATATGCTACCGAGAAGTGACTTGCTCTTTATTCCCCTTGAGACCCCTCAGCATTTTCCTGTGTGCAGCCAACTGCTGACAAGACAGTTTATAAGATTTGACACCAGCCACAGCTAGCTCTCTAAAAGAAAATTAAATCTCACACAGAGGGGCCCAGATATCAGTTAAACTTGCAATCAGCTGCAACAGTGTCAGGCTCTGTTGTCAAGGGTTATATTTTTACATTCTTATTGTTGTTCAACATCTGTTGTAATGCAAAACTAAAGATGAGGATTATGCATGCTAGTTTGCAATTATTTCCCCTTGTAAACTGTCCCTACCGGTTGCTGAGTCAGAATTTCTACATGGAGTGACTGTGCTGGGGAGAAACAATGGTGGATAGTTAATCCTTTCCTTTCAAGCAGTTTTGGAGGCGTTAAAGCAACTGTGAAAAACCCATCTTCCTGGGAAAGCAGACTTATTCACTTGGTGTTCGTTCAATCATATTTCGTTCAATCGTATTTAATGAGTGCTTACCATGTACAGTGCACTGTTCTAAGCGTTTGGAATGTACAATTCGGCAACAGGGACAATCCCTGCCCAACAAAGGGCTCACAGTCTAAACGGGGGAGACAGCGAAACAAAACAAGTAGTCTGTGTTCACTTACTAGATAAGATGATCCAATCTGTGCTTTATTTGATTTGCTCTCTTGATTAAAGATCAACTCCCACATTGCCCTGAATGTGAAAACTGGTTAATGGAAGATTCCATATGGAGTTCTAGGCTTGTTATCAGTAATAGTTATCACAGGCCTCCTCCGGGCAGATCCTTGTACCAAGCCCTGGAGAACACATCCATGCAGACCTCTTTCCATAGGTGTCAAAAATCATTGTTAGAAACCTTTGATTCCTGCAGGGCACAGAAACCCTCAACTCCTTAAGGGCATACAATAGGCAGCACTGAGCAGAATCCTTTTAAGTCTTTGGATCTAACCTTAAATGTGTGTCCGCAGGTTGTTATTTTTAAGTATAGACCTTTACCTTCCCTCTCTGCTCCCAGTAATTTGAGAAAATATCTTGATGACACAGATCCACCCTCTCCCCTAGGTTCTTTTTTAAAATAAGTTTTTAATGATATTTACTCAGTTACAATGTGTCAGGCACTGTACTAAGTCCTGGTGTAGATCATTATTATTAATCATTTATTGAATGGTTATTGTGTGCAGAGCACTGCACTAAGCACTTGGGAGAGTACAATATAACATCAGACACATTTCCTGCCCACAGTGAGCTCATGGTCTAGAAGTAGATACAAGCTAATTGGATTGGACACAATCCCAGTGCCACATAGAGCTCACAGTCTTAATCCCCATTTCACAGATGAGATAACTGAGGCCCAGGGAATTTAAGCAACCTTCCAAGATCCCAAAGCAAATGGCAGAGTCAGAATTAGAAACCAGGTCCTTCTGCCTCCCAGGCCAGTACTCTATCCACTAGGCCGTGCTGCTTATCTTGAATAGGTTGGAATATTTCTCCTTACCTGTTTCCTTGGGATCATATATATGATCTAATAGGGAAAGAAAATTGCTTTATAAATCCCGCTTTTGTCACTATTGCTATGCCAGGTTTTTAAGGATGGAAGTGAAGAGAAATGCCAATTTAATTTGATGGGTTCCCTCCATCTCCAGAGCTCTCTTGTTTTTTTTTTTTTTTTTACCTCTGTCCTTTCAGTTCTAGAATTCAGCATCACCCCGACTTTGATTAGGAAGATTTAGGTAGCATTAAGCTCCTGGAGAGTTCAGTTCCAGACTGGTTTAACTTGAAGTGATAACTTGAATGCCTCAGCCACCCAGAATCTTCCAGAAGTGGTAGCCACTCTCAGTTGGTGTCAGACATCTTGGGACTTCATTCTGATCCACTTGCAGAGAAAGTTCATCCAAACACAAAAAGAGAAGGAAATGCCCCCTGAGGGAATGGGAGAATGACACTGATGAATGAGCTCAAGTTTAAGAAGAAAATAGCAGAGAGAGGGAAATAAGAACTCCTGATGTACCAAGAGAGCATGACTCTGGGGTTACTTCATGTTGATTCATCCATCAATCAATGCTATTTATTGAATGTTTACTGTGTGCAGTACACTTTACTAAGCACTTGGGAGAGTACACTATAAGAGAATTTGGTAGACACATTCATTCCTTGACCACGAGGAGCTTACAGTGTAGAGAGGGAGAAAGACATTAATACAAATAAATTATAGAAAATAAACATAAGTGCTGTGAAAGAAAACATGACTCCTATGGCAACATGAACGAAAGTTTGTGTTAATGATAGCCCTCAGTCGTTCCCAAGACCCCCATTTTGTTTTTTCAACCGAACACACACATATTCCCTTAGGAATTTTGAGGCATGAGTTCTAGGTATGTGTCCACACTTCAATCATGGCAGCCAAGTTTCTAGACACACATCAGATATACAAAACAAAAAAATAAGTAGGGTGCCCACGCAAAGAGGAGACTCAGGAATATCAATTATATGCCTGCTTTGTGGCAGGGAATCAGGCAGATTAAATGTTTCTTTATCATCTGCTTCCTTTTCTGAATAAACAGAGGTGATGTTAGTGGCCGACTTCATGAGCTCCATTTGGAGCTCTTTTTTTTTTTAAAAAAACCAAACAATGTCCAATTTCCCTGTGTTCTAGTGGTGTTGTTTATATCCATCTCATTACTGGAGAAGCAGCGTTGCTCAGTGGAAAGAGCACGGGCTTAGGAGGCTGAGGTCATGGGTTGTAATTCCGACTCCGCCACCTGTCAGCTGTGTGACTTTAGGCAAGTCACTTGTCTTCTCAGTGCCTCAGTTACCTCATCTGTAAAATGGGGATTAAGACTGTAAACCCCAAGTGGGGCAACCTGATTATCCTGTATCTACCCCAGCGCTTAGAACAATGGTTGGCACATAGTAAGCGCTTAACAAATGCCAACATTATTTTACCTAGCTAATGGTAGAGAGATCATGAATAACATTTTTGCTGTCACAATTTAGCATGGTAGGGTTGAGCTAAGGATTAGGGGTTGGGCCTATCAGATATTTTTGCTAAGAACTTGCTCCTCATGCCACCTTCCAGCTGTCCCACTAGATCGTAAGATCTGGTTGTCGTTGTCTTATGCTGGCGAGGCATCTGACCCATAGTGACGCCATGGACGCATCTCTCCCAGAACGCCCCACTTCCATTTGCAATCATTTTGATAGTGTATCCATAGAGTTTTCTTGGTAAAAATACGGAAGTGGTTTACCATTTCCTCCTTCCACGCAGTTGAAAAAAGTCTCTGCCCTCTACTCTCTCCCATGCCGCCGCTGCCCAGCAGAAGTTATTTTTGACTTTCAGCAGATTGCCTTCCATTCACTAGCCACTGCCCAAGCTAGGAAAGGAATGGGGAGGCCTCTGCTTGACTCTCCCTCCTGTAGTCGAGACTGGTACAGGACTGGAAACTCTTCTGGTGTGACCCTGAGAGGGTTGTAAGATCTTAGAGGGCAGGAATTGAATCTACCTATTCTACTCTGCTAAGTGCTTACAGTCAGTGGTCAATAAATGCCATTGACTGCTACCCCGAGTACTGGCATCTCTGCCACCTCCCTCCTCCTGTCACCAGCTTGTTTGGACTTTGAAGCTCCCTAGCCACCCAGGGTAGCAGAGGGGTTATTGGAACAGGGTTTGGGGAGGGAGGGAGCTGAAATGTTCTTGGCTAATCAGGCGACTACCCAGCTATCGCTTAGGTAAGAGAGTGTGGGAAAGTAATTAGAATTACATTTGCAAACCATTCACTTAGGCTGCACAGCAAAACCCCAACTAATTTAAGTTGGTGTTGTTAAGTTGGCTTATAGTAATGACCTTGTAAAAGTCCAGAGGCTCTGTCTCTTCCTTTAGATGGCAAGCTCATTGTGGGCAGGGAATGTGACTGTTATATTGTTATATTGTACTGTCCCAAGCATTTAATACAGTGTTCTGCACACAGTAAGCGCTCAATAAATATGATTGACTGACAAGTTGTTCTCCAATTACATCCACCATTTTATAATTATCTACATGGAATTTCAAATCATTTAGGCTTTGAAGGGCTTTCAAAAACCAGTTCATATCCTTACCTGGGTGGATGTAAATCTGAATAATTTTTTTTTCTTCCTGAAAGATTTTTTCCATAAATCTTGTTTGCCTCATGCTGTCATTTCACTGCGTGAATGAATGACAGATGCTTTTCAAACACTGAATTTGTCTTTGTGAATGTAAACATCCTTTTTCAAACTGAATCTGGAGTTAACATAAGCCATCAAGAAAAGCAATTGCTTATTGGTTGGAAGAGAGTCATTTTTCTCAGCTTTTTTTCATCAGGCAGTCTTGCCAAGAGGGTGCATCTCTGATAGTGGGTAGGCAGGCATTGCACATTTTGATAAAAACTGGTAAACATCTATTTTTCTATGGTATTAAGTCCCTACTATATGTCAGACACTGTAGTAAGCACTGGGATAGATGTAAACTAATCAGACTAGACCAGTCCCTGTCCCACATGGAGCTCACAGTCTTAATCCCCATTTTACAGAGGAGAAAACTGAGCTACAGAGAAGCTAAGTGACTTGCCCAAGGTCACACAGCAGATCCAATGGCTTTCTCTTGGGGTTAAATAATCTTGGACAATATGATAGCTTGTCTGCTCACAGTAAGCGCTCAAAAAATACAACTGACTGCTTATTTTATGTGTCCGTGGTTACCAGAAAAATTCTTAATTGTGTTCAAATTTCCAGTTCATCATTCCTATTCAGATCACTATAATCAAACCATTACAAATATCAGTTTTGATGGCTTGATATCCAACCCAGACTTCAGGCTCAATTCTGATTGGAAACTTTTCATCTTGGAACTTAATTAGGGATTCTTTCCACAGAATGTTTTTAATGCATCTGATGGAATGGGAAATAGATAAGGAAGTGGGCTAGTCATTGAGAGCTCTTAAAGCTAAAGTGTTTTAAAATTGAAAAAAAGGTGTTTGTGAAATGGATGTAATTGAGAAGAACATTTTGGAAACTAGAGTTCTGCAACATGAATAGTGGAAACCAATGAAGAGAAAACATTGAGTTCAAACCATTTTTGAATGAAAAACCAGTGTTCTTTCCACTAGCCCATGGTGCTTCACCTCTTTAATCACTTGGCTTCCATATATGCAGGCATTTCCCTTCTAAGGAGACGGTATTGTCTAGTGAAAAGATCATGGGCTTGGGAGTCAGGAAACTAGGGAACTTGGGCACCTGTGTGACTTGGACAAGTCACATAGAAACAGCATGGCATGTAGATAGAGCACAGGTTTCTGAGTCAGAAGATCATGGGTTCCAATCCTGACTCCATCACTTGTCTGCTGTGTGACCTTGGGGAAGTCACTTGACTTCTCTGGACTTCAGTTACCTCATCTATAAAATGGGATTGAGACTGTGAGCCCCTCCTGGGACAGGGACTGCGTCCAACCTGATTTGCTTACATTCAACTCAGTGCTTAGTACAATGCCTGGCATATAATAAGCACTTAACAAATACCACAATTATTATTACTTGACCTACTTGGGTCTCAAATTTCATCATCTGTAAAATGGGGAGAGATGCCTCCTCTCATTACCATTTAGATTGTGAATTCCAGGGATTGTCTGATTGGATCTAATTTAAAGCAGCTTGGCCTGGTGGAAAAAGCACAGGACCAGAAGTCAGGAGACTTGGATTCCAATTCTGCCTCCTCCACTTGTCTTCTGCATGTCTGAAGACCTGCCATTCAACTTCTCAGAATCTCTTTTTCCTAGTGGACTTAACCTGAACGAGGAGTGTGATGTATATAGAAACAAATGTTAGAAATATCTCAAACCTCATTTTAAGGGATCAATCAATGGTATTTTTGAGCTCTTCTGCATCACCTTGATTTCCTTCCTTTATTCATCCCCCCAGCACTTATGTTGTATATCCCTGTGATTTTATTCATATTTAAGTCTGTCTCCCTCCCGAAAACAGTAAGCTCATTGTAGGCAGAGAACATGTCAGTTATACTGTTACCTTGTATTCTCCCAAGCACTTAATACAGTGCTCTGCACACAGTAAGTGCTCAAGAAATATGATCGACCTGACTGTAGAACTCATAATCAAGTGCTTGGGGAGAGTATGGTAGAACAGAGTTGGCTGACATGTTTGTTGCCCAGAAAAAGTTTGCAGTCTACAGGGAGATGACTAAAAGGAAGCTTGTTTTTTTTTTTAATCCTTAACATAAAGTATAAGAAAAAGGGAGAGAAATCACAGTGGCAAAATACATTCTCATCCAGCCATAGGATGATTCTAAGCATAATGAACAAAACCTACCTTCACTTTGGAGGCTTAGAATATTAAATTGCAAACAAACACCAGAGGTGGAATCTTGGAGGAAGAGGAATGGGAAGGGTAAAAGAGAATTGATGAGTGGTAAGAGAGAGATCAGCAAACTTTTGATTACATTTTCTAATTATGCAAGAACACCTCTAAAACAGTAAGAAGGCAATTGGTTCCCTTCTGCAACAGAATGAGCATTATCACTTCCAGAAGGCAACGTCTACTACCGACAGTTCTTCAGAGTACATGACATATGGGTTCAGCTCAAGCCATTTGTAGCCAAACTTAATATAGCAACCCTCTGTTTCTGGGGGGGGGGGGGCGGGTTGCATCCCCTTTCTCTTGAGATTCCACCATAGTCTTTCTTCTATTGCTTCCCTCCATCATATTTTGGGAAAGTCCCCAGACAACATTTCTGCTGCATTTTGTTTTATGAGACCAGGAGAAAATGAGTCTTGGGAATTACAGTATCTTGGAATGTTCTTCTTAATTTTTTTTTTGTTGTTATTTTAATATTAGTCACCACACCTTGCCAGTAGATACTCCAAGAAGATTGCACAATTCCAATAGATTTCCTTATTCTTATGTCCAGCCAATATTTAATGCAGGGATTTGAAGAGCTACCATTAAGGAGAGATTATGCTGGATTTGCCACATGTTCGACGCGGTACTCTATTTGGACAGGCATCCATATTACATATATGGGAGAGCATAATAGAATTAGTACGCATGATTTCTGCTCTCAAGGAACTTACAATTTAGTGGGGGAAATATACAATGAAAGAATTTACAGAAATATTGAAATGTTTGTTGTTGAAATGTAATCTGGGGAAAACAAAAACAATCTGATGAACGCTGGAACCAAGTGAATATGGAGTGAGAGGAAGGATTGGATTTATGAAATGTTTTCCAGGGGAAATGAATCACCCAGTTTTGACAATATATTGAATATGAGGGCAGAATGTCAAGAGTCGGGAATGATGCCAAGGTTGTGATCTATACTCATGGGGAGGATGGTGATGATGTCAGTGGAGATGAGGAGTTTGAGGCTATGGGTTAGTAGTTGTTTTGGACGTGTTTCGTTTGAGATTCCAATGGGCCACAGATGGATGTCCTGGAGGCAAGATGAGACTTGATAATAATAATAATGTTGGGATTTGTTAAGCGCTTACTATGGGCCGAGCACTGTTCTAAGCGCTGGGGTAGACATAGGGGAATCAGGTTGTCCCACGTGGGGCTCACAGTTTTCATCCCCATTTTACAAATGAGGGAACTGAGGCACAGAGAAGTTAAGTGACTTGCCCAGAGTCACACAGCCGACAAGTGGCAGAGCCGGGATTCGAACTCATGAGCCCTGACTCCAAAGCCCGTGCTCTTTCCACTGAGCCACAACTTGAGATTGAAGAGCTGAGAAGTCAGGGCCAAGAGGTAGATTCGTGAGCCATCACTTAGAAATGTTGGCTTAAGTCATGTGATTGTTCAATTCTCCAAGAGAGGGGTGTAAGGGAGAAGAGGCTGGGGCAGCAGTGGGAGGGGAACAATTTTCAGTGGAGTAATTAGCTTCATTTGCCCAGCCTTGGAATTCATTTTAAAATACAATTTTGGCCTGCCCTTGCTCTCTTCCTGCCTTTCCATCCATAGTTTCACCCATCCTTGGAAGAGGGGAGATGGATGAAATTGGGAAGCAGCGTGACCTAGTGGAGAGTGATCCTAGAAGCTAAAAGATCTGGGTTCTAATCCTAGCTCTGCCAGATGCCTGCTGTGTGACTTTGGACAGGTCACTTAACCTCTCTGTGCCACAGTTCCTTCATTACCTGTTCTCCCTCCTTCTTAGACTGTGAGCCCCATGTGGGATCCGACTATCTAGTATCTACCCCAACACTTACAACCGTGCTTCACACAAAGTGCTTATATACTATGATGAGGATAATGACGATGATGGTGGTGGTGTTGCGTTGAAGTGGCAGATGCTAGAGGTGATTAGAAATTATTAGCGGTGTTGTTTTTATATCATGACCTGATGAGAGAGAGCTTGGGTTTGAGAGCTAGAGAACCCAGGCTCTAGTTTCAGCTCCACCACTGTCCTGCTGGATGCCTTTTGGAAAATCAAGTCACTTCTCTGGGCCTCAGTTTCTTCCTGTAGAAAATGGGAATAATACTCCCTCATTTTATGTCATAGGGATGTTTAGTATAAAATAATATGTGGGGAAACACTTTGAAAAAGCAGAAGGGCTAAGGAAGTGCAGGCTATTCTTCATATTTTCCTGGAATAGCCCAGTCTCCACTTGGCTGTAAGTGGCCTTAGCTTAAAAAGTAACAGCTGTGCATCTGCAGGTGGCTTTAGTCGAGATGTGTTGCTGCATACTTCCCAGCTTCTGCCTCAGCTTAGGTACAGTGCTTTGTGTTTCTTGGTGTTTCTGCAATTTGACAGTAAAATAGCAGTGAGTGGCAAGTGTGACAATCATTCTTCTAGTTTTGAACATATGGTATAGGAATTTTTTTAAAAAGTCAATCATTGTGATAGTCAATGTTTTAGTCCTAATTTACATGGAATCAGTGGCTAATATGCTTTTTTTCTTTTTTTCCCCATAACATGAGGTTGCCTAAGCACAGAACTATTGCATTATAGCAGAAATGACTGTTCTGGCTATGCCACTGTGCTCTCTGAGGGTTCACTGAGGGGAATCCACATGATCTATTGTCCTCCCCCATCACTTCACATAATAGGTGCTCTTTAAAGCCTATTGATTGAACTTAAAAAGAGCCATCCTTCAAGGAGTTTCTACTCCGTTGTCTGGCCACTGATACTTCTACCGCTCACCCAAATATTATCTTTCCTCTCCCACACCATTATTTTCTTTGGCATCGAATGGCTGTTATAGATATAGAGATTTCTGTCCCAGTGCTATAATTCTCCAAGTTAGCCTGTCAAGTGGATTACATATTCCGGGGCTTGACTCAGAGTGCATGTGTGAGCTGGTGTGCTAAATGTAGCTAATGCCAAGTGTGATGATTTTACATTTCTTATGTAATCACTTGTCCATCAACACAAGGGGACATGGCAATTTTTGCTGGATGTACCATCCTCGGCGGAATGGATGATGTGTGAGGAAGAGTAAGGTCACAGTGGCTGTATCTGCTGGGCTTTCACAGGTGCACCTGTAGTCCCCAATGTGTCACTTTTTATAATCTGATAATATTCCTCCTTCATTGCTCTTCCTGATGGACGGGCACTGCTGATGTTGCTTCACAGGGTCAGGCTTTTCTAGATAAAATATTTCTCCCCAGTCCACATCCACTTTGAACATAAAAAAAAGTGGGTGAGGACACACTGCTGTGGCAGTGATCAGAAGCAGGGCCTTCTGAAAATGATCTAGTACGTCAAATATCGGTAAGGCCGGACTGGGGATGGGCTTCATCAAGGAGGCTTGAAAAAGGAAGAGAATACTTGGATCTTATAAGCATAGATTTTCTTTTGATTTTTACCATGTCAGCTACTCTGGGCAATATCAGTATATTCATTTCATTCAGTACTTTTTAACCCAATCATTTCCAAAATCCACCTGCTACACAGAACTTTTTTGGAAGAGGCTTTCAAATGCAATTCAAGTATGGTATTAAGCGTCCATTATGTGCCAAAGCCCTATGCTGAATGCTTCACAGGCACAAGATAACCAGTTTGGACACAGTCCCCAAACCACTCAGGACTCATAATCTAAGGGCTAAGGAGAGCCATTTTAAGGGTAAAGAAACTGAGGCCCAGAAAAGTTGTGACATACAAGAGCACATGACAGGCCATTGGCAGAGCTGGGACTAGTTCCTGAGTCTCCTGATTCTTAGATCCATGCCCTTCCCATTTGCGCACTCATCCTCTCTCTCCTTGATCTGTTCACTCTGAAGGTCTCCAGCTAGAAGGAGTAGAATTGCAGCAGTGTTTTGGACTGTGATCCTGGGACAGTGAGTTGGCAGAGAGGTCATGAAGGAAGTCAGAGGCAGAACTGGGAACAGAAACTTAATGTCTAATGAGTGAGTCCATGAAGTTGAATGATTCTTCAAGAATGATGAAGCTTTTACAGACCTGTAATATTTTCTATTTACACCTGTGCTGGGCAGCAGCAGCATGAGAGAGAGTCCAGGGCAGAGACTCAAGTTTACTTTGCGGAAGGAGACAGTGGTAAACCATTACCGTATTTTTACCAAGAAAAATCTGTGGATATGTGACCAGAATGATTGCAGATGGAGGTGGAGATGTATCCATGGTGTCGCTATGGGTCGGAGATGACTCGACAGCATGAGACAAGACAAGAAAGCCTGTCATCAACTGTATGGTAAAAGGTGCAACTCCAAATTGTCCTGGTGGGGATATAGCTTAGAGAGAGAGGTGTTCTAGTCCCAGCACATGAAGTCTAGGCTGTGGTCAGTTTAGTTTTTTTGGCATCTTTGTGACTGAGTGGGGAGCAGGGGGTGGAGGACGAGGGAAAGCAGAGGCATCTATTTACACCAGGGAAAAGCTCATTTTTCTAAAAATAAATCTTGAAAGCATTCCAAGTGAAACAAACCATGAACATTCTGCTCAGCAAGGTAGAGGCTGTAAATAAGGAGGATGATGTCTTACGTTAGCAAATGGTGCTGATTGAATTTAGACCAAAGGCTCCTTGTGAAGACTTGGGCCCTATTTTGAGCAGCTTTTCACTCCCTTGTAGGAATCAATCTTTCCTTACCTTCAGCAGGCACATTCCTGCCCAGACTTAATCAACAGGAATTGATTGACAAATAGACATCTGAGCCCAGGCAAATACAGTTTTGAATATGAACGGCCACTTCAGAGGCAGGTGTACTGTTTTCAAGGTCACAGGGATACAGAACTGTAACTGGTGTGTGTGTATTCAAACTCTATGATATTTTTATACAAAGCCTTGGAGAAAATCAGGCATTTGAAGGCTAATCGTTTTCCTAATGTACTTTAAGAGGATGCCTTTAACCTGGTCTGCTATAGAGATGCACCTGTGGCCTAGGAATATAATTGTTCTTGCTGGCTCTATTAAACCATACCATATTTTTGGATGGGCTGCAAACATGTACTCTCAACCATGCTAGGCTGAGAAGCCATTTCAGTAGAGAAAGGCACTAGGCAATACTGAAGGTTCGATGATAGACTATTTCTTGTTCCCATATAATAATAATAATATTATTCTAGACTACGAGCCCATTGTTGGGTAGGGATTGTCTCTATCTGTTGCTGAATTGTACTTTCCAAGCACTTAGTATTTCCCTCTCCTCCTCCTCCTCTCCCGTCCCACCCCCTCAGCACTGTACTCGTCTGCTCAACTGTATATATCTTCATCACCCTATTTATTTTGTTTAATGAGATGTACATCAACCTGATTCTGTTTATTTGCCATTGTTTTTATGAGATGTTCTTCCCCTTGACTCTATTTATTGCCATTGTTCTTGTCTGCCTGTCTCCTCCGATTAGACTATAAGCCTGTCAAAGGGCAGGGACTGTCTCTATCTGTTGCCAATTTGTACATTCCAAGAACTTAGTACAGTGCTCTGCACATAGTAAGTGCTCAATAAATACTATTGAATGAATGAATGAATGCTCTGCACACAGTAAGCGCTCAATAAACACTATTGAATGAATGACAATGAAGAATAAAACCTATCCTGCTTACCTACATTCATTCATATTTGTCAATTTGTCCAACCTCTGGGCTGAGCACAGTGTGGGTACCTACTGGGGAAAGAACTAGACATAAACATGGTATTACATCCCCAGAGCTTTTTGAAACGTCTACTTGTCACCATCATTTCTTATAATGGCTTCAGGAAAGCGTCGCTTTTTATGTCCTTAATAAAATAAATATCTTCATTCACTGCCCTTTCTTTCCCTTCATTTGAATGATTAGATTAATGATTCCCTGTGAAAAATTATGTTCAGTTCAATGAAACTAAGAGATATATTTTTTTTTGGCCTCATCCTTATATCTGTGCCTCATTTGTTTGAATTGTCAGTGATTGAATAGCTTTTGCTGTTGCTCTAGGTTTTTTTTTTTTTTTAAGTGAAACCCACTTGAAAGTGGAAAGGAATTCCAAGTCAGTTTATCACCTAAATTTAACATCTCAAAGAATAGGAAATAAAGAAGAAAACTCAGAAGCAAACAGGGATTTCAAAGTTGTTTATCCAATCCAGGAGTTGCATTCTGACAGCCACACTGAAATATGGTTCGGGGAGAAGAAAGTGAAATTCAGCTTTCAGATTAATCAAATCTGGTTGTTTTCGCTGGCAGGGAGTAATGAATGTAAAATCCCATTCCAAGAAGGATGGGTGGGGTGGTAACACATTAATGTTCGAGAGGAACTAAATGGCCAACAAACGCTGGAAACTGTTGGTATGAAGCATTGTTATAATAACTGTATGTTGGGTTATTTACATTTGGTAAGCAAAGGAGTAGGGTGTCTTAGTTTTCTAATAATGACGTGATTTGTTAAGTGCTTACTCTTGGAGATAGGATGATATTGTTATTAGTTGCATCACCTACTACTTATTAGGAGCTGGCTCTCACCCACTGCCTATCCCTTAATGACAAAAGGAATGCTTACGTGACCAGAATCAATCAATCATATTTACTGAGCACTTACCATCTGCAGAGCACTCAACTAAACACTTGGGGGAGTACAGTATAACAGAGTTGGTAGATATATCCCCTACCCACAATGAGTTTACAGTCTAGAGAGGGAAACAGACATTAATGTAAATAAATTATAGATATGTGCATAAATGTGGTGGGGCTGAGGAAGGGGTGAATGAAGGGTGCAAATCCAAAAGCAAGGAAAGCATGGAAGGAAGATGGGAAAAGAGGTCCTAGTCAGGAAAGGCCTCTGGAAGGAGATGTGACCTTAATAAGGCTTTGAAGGTAGGGAGAGGGATCATCTGTCAGCTGTGAAGAGGGAAAGCATTCCAGGTCAGAGACAGGATGAGCATGAGAGGTCAGTGGCGAGATAGAAAAATTGAGGTACAGGGAGTAGGTTGGCATTAGAGGAGAGATTAGTGACTTGCCAGAGATTAAGTGACTTGCAGAAGATCACACAGCAGGCCAGTAGTAGAGCTGGGGATAGATTCGGTACTCATGATGTCCAGTCATAGTGTCTTTCCAGAAAGTCATGCTGTCTTCCTATCAACCAATAAATGCTATTTATTTATTGATCACCTACTGACTGCTGGGGAGAGTACAAGAGAAGCAAAATTCATGTTCTTTGTCCTCAAGAGGCTTCATAAGGAAGAGAAATACACATTTCCTTGTATATATGCTTTTAGCATTCCTCTGAAATGCAGACTACAAAATTAATCGTATTTGAGATTGTGTTTACTGGAACCTATTGCCTATTGAAATGGTGAAATTTCAGGCTACAATTTTTGGTATCTGAGTCAGTGTATGATTAAGTATGTTTAGCCCTCACTTTGCTTTTTTTTAAATAAATTTAATCTATTTCTAAACCTCTGGGATAAGGAATGCCTCAGGAGCACGGAAGCACACACGCTAAGAATTTTGTGAGAATAAATTTATTTATACCGTACAAAAGGATTATTTTCAAGAATATATTAGTAAGGATCTTCCTAGCTGTGGGTACACTAAAGAATTGAAAGATATAAGCTGGTGTGGATATGGAAAAAGGATTATTTGGGACAAATTGTGGGTTTGATGCCAGACTCTTGTCCTCTCCTGCTTACTCTCTTTGCTTCCCAGGACCAGCCCTTTTTTTTCTTCTAATCTGTAAAATAAGACAGCAGTGGCAGACTCCTTTTCCAGATTCTCCTCATGGGAACTGGACCTGGGAGAAGGTGAAAAGGAGGAGTGGAGTGGGGAAGTCTGATGTTAATTCCCACCCAGATTTATTGCCTCTTCCCCCAAATCTTCACTGGAGGGGAATCCTGTACTGTCCCAAGTGGTTAGTACAGTGTTCCGCACAGAGTAAGCACTCAATAAATATGACTGAATGAATGAGTGAATGAATTCTGAGGTGGAGGCCAGCCATGGTCCTGGCATGAGATGTCCAGTAACATTAATGGTTCCAGAAAGCCATGGAATGTGGTCTCCAAAGAAAAACAACCCATTCAGTGAACATTTGTCTGGTTTGTGCAAAATGTAGAGTTGATATCTGACAAAATGAGTTCTGTTCTGGAGGGCTGTTCTTCACATTTCCTGTAATTTTATCATCTTCACTTTATTCTAAATTCCCTTCCCAATTTTTGGGGGGATCATTTTGACCCCTAAGAGTGCCCAGATAGAGGTTTTTATGGGACCTCTTACTTTGATTGTCTTCTCATTCCTGCTCTCCTCTCTCTTCCCAACTCCTCCTCTCCCCTTCAATCCCCCTCCCCCACCTCCTCACTCTACTTTGTTTCTCACTGACTTTGAACCCTGAGGTCTCTGCCTATGTGAAAGCAGCAAATCGACAGCTCTTTTGGCAGGAATATAGTCTCTGAGAATGCTGCAGTCAGATTCCACTTCTTCCCTTTATCATCAGTTCACCATATTGACTTAGGTTTGAAGTCCCCGTTGCTGCTACTTTCTTCTTTCCTTGCCCGAAAATCCCACCATGGGGCGATTAGAGAAGTAAGGTTGTGAAAGATGCCATTTCTGCCCTGAAGCTATTTTTTCTTTGCTTTCCATTTAGGTGTGAAGCATGGGACAGTCACCGCTCAAATGCTCTCTAGGTTCACATTGGTGGCAGTTGCTGACCTCTCCTATGAGTCTGCAGTGGCTTTTCTCAATCATACAATTTCCAGGATAATGGTTTACTCCAGTCATCCCTTGCCATTATACAGCCAGACATCCTGTAATGGGCAGGATAAGCATTAAAGTTTTTCTCCATCCCGATGCCAGAAATTCATGTACGGTTGTGAATGCTTATGTCAGCGGTGACTTTGTTGGCATGTCTTTCTGTTTCCTACCTTTTTTTTTTTAACCTCCCATGCTTGGAACAAGCAAGTTCTGCCCCTTCTCCTATATCCCCTCTTGAGCCCTAGGCAGAATGATCCTCTTCCATTTCAGGATCCTGATCTCATCCCAAATCAGTCCAGAACCCTTCTTGGCCAGTGTAATGTTGCAGTGTCTCCATACCCATAAAATGATGTCATCTACAGCAAGCATTCCAAATAATATATAAAGAGGTTTTCCCCTTGACCAGCTAATGGTCTTACTGCACCCTGTAGCCAACAACTCTTGAGTTTTTCATCAGATATGCCATCTAAAAACTATTGTAAATTGTCCCCTGGCTCCTCTCCCAAAGTTTACATCAGACCCTCTTAGTCCTGGCATCTGAATCACTGACTGAATCGTCCCAGGTACCTTCATAATCAAAGTTTTTCAAACAGTCCCTCTGTGGGTACCTGTAAATTTGTGACTGGAATCTTAAGCTCATGAATTGGTCTTTTGCAGGATTCTGGGTTTTGTTTTCTCTACTAAGAGGAGACTCCGCAGAGTGTTTCCTTACCACTCCTACACTTTCTCTTCTCCTCCAGGACTTGAGTACAAACAGTAGCTTTGACCCTGGTCCCAAGAGTACCAATTGCTGAGAATTCTACTAGTTACTTAGCTTGAGGAAAAAAAAACAACAAACACTTGGGGTTTTGCTCATTCTGTAATTCTGGTTAGTACCACCTATTTCTCTCTTACCTGATTGAAGTGAATCCCTAACTCTCCTGTCCCTTTATTCCTTTTACTCTCCTCTTCTCCCATTATACTTCCCACGGTTTCTGGAGTCATGGGAAACTCTCTTCCCATCATGGGCAGCCGTTGGCATATTTCCCTCTGTTGTTTTTTTTTTTTTTTTTTAGATTGAGGCAGATGTTTTTGTCCTCATCTTTTAAATGTAGAGTCACAGAGCCGTTGAGCTACGTAGAGATAGAGTTAGGGCACCAAATTGAGCAGTGAACTGATTTTGTATTTGGTCTTTGAGAAGTAGAATCAATCAGTCGCCTAACGATCGCCAAAATTGAAATTAATAGAGTTGTAAAAAAAAAAATAGTGACTGTGCTCTCAGACTTTATAGTCTAATGGATCCTCTAAAAACCTTTTCAAGTGTTATTGCCTCGTGGAAAGAACATGAGCTTGGAATCAGAAGACATGGGTTCTAATCCCAGCTCTGCTACTCATTTGCCATGAGACCTTGACCAAGTAAGTCTCTTATCTGTGCTTAAGTTCCCTCATCTGCAGAATGGGGATTCAAACTCTGTTCTTCCTACTTACACTGTGAGCCCCATGTTGGGCCTGATTATCTTCTGTTGTCACAAAATGGAAAGCCATCAGGAGTAAACTGATGCAGTTATGGAAGACTTTTGACCATATTTATAAAATAATTATCATTTATCAGTTTTCCAGGACCCCTTTCTCATTTTTGATTGCAGCACTGACCAGGATGCACACTCTACCAATCCTCTCAAATTATCAGAGAAATGTGGAAAATTTATCATACTTTGGTAATTGGACAGATGAAACTTAAAATGGTTTGGTGGAGTCTAAACAATGTATTCATGAGTGATGACTTTTCATTCATTTAATCATATTTATTGAGGTCTTACTGTGTGCGGAGCACTGTACTAAGTGCTTGGAAAGTACAGTTTGGCAACAGTTAGTGACAATCCCTACCCAACCAAGGGCTCCCAGTCTAGAATGGGGAGACAGACAACAAAACAAAGGCATCAATACCATCAAAATAGATAAATAGAATTATAGACATATACACATCATTAATAAAATAGGCTAATGAATGTGTACAAACATACACAAGTGCTGTGAGAAGGGGAAGGGGGTAGAGCAGAGGGAGGCAATGGGGCGATGGGGATGGGAGGAGGAGCAGAGGAAAAAGGGGGGCTCAGTCTGGGAAGGCCTCCTGGAGGAGGTGAGCTCTCAGGGCTTTGAAGAGGCGATGAGAGCTAGTTTGGTAGATGTGAGGAGGGAGGGCATTCCAGGCCAGAGGGAGGATGTGGGCTGGGTGTCGATGGCGGGACAGGCGAGAAGGAGGCACAGTGAGGAAGTTAGTGGCAGAGGAGTAGAGTGTGCGGGTTGGGCTATAGATGGAGGGAAGAGAGGTGAGGGTGGAAGGGACAAGGTGATGGAGAGCTTTGAAGCCAATAATGAAGAGTTTTTGCTTCTTGAGAAGGTTGATAGGCAACCACTGGAGATTTTTCTCTCAAGGAATTGGGCCCAAGTGGAAAGAAAAAAGTATCCATGGCCATGGGAAATTTCTGTGTTCAAGTTAGATGATCCTCTTTCTTCATGCCATTGATGTGGGTGGTTTAGCTGAATTAGGAGACAAACAGAAGCATACTAACAGATATTTTGTGATGCACTCTGATTTCGAAAAACCAAAGTCTAGCTAATGCTATAGCTTGACATATTTTTTTTTCTATGATTTGCCCTCAAGATACATGTTTGTCTTCTAATAATGGAGGGAGGCAAGATAGAAAGAATATAAGGCTCTTAAATCCTATCCTGGGTCAGACTAATGACCTGTTCAGCCCCGTAATGTACCTTTGACAGTGGTAACAGAAGTTGCTGGGAAGAACAAAGCAGTGCCTTCTTTGACCTCTGTTCCCATGGTGATAAATACACAATTTAATATCCCTAATTGTCTCTTTAATAACTTATTAGGGACCTCTTTTCCATGAGTTTATTGAAACTATTCTCAAAATTATTGATTTCTTTTTTCTTCCGCACAATTTCCTGTGGCAACAAATTTCATGCACTTACCACCCTCTGAGGGGGAGAAAATAATGGCTTTGTTTTCCCTTTTAAGTTTCATTGGGTGCCTTCATCTTCTACCTTTCTTAACTGAGATAAACCTTGAGCAATAATAGTAAGTTTCATCATGAAACCCCATTTCAGTTCTTCCAATCCTGACTGGCTTATGGAATTCTGTTGCTGAATTTCCCAACTAATTTTGGTTATCCTCTGTAAAGACCATTTTTCTTTTTTGGCTATTTCTCCGCATGGTATTTCTCTATTTTCTTAATTGCAGTATGAATTTTATTTAAATGTTTAACTAGAATCTCAAAACATTGAATAAATTGAAGACTTAAATAGGAGAAAGGGTAATAGTTTAAATGTAAGGAAAGAAAATAAACACCATCATTACTTTCCAAACATTTAAGGGCTGATTTCCACTGTTATACTATGCTTGTTGTAGTGTAAAGACAAGGCACTAAAGGTAAGAGTTTTAAAATTAAGCATGAATTCTGGGTATTACCACTTCCACCTGATCCGTCCTCTTGGGTCTACCCCTTCTCAGATGGTCTAGTTAGCATCCTGCCTCTCAGTGACTTGGCATGAATCCAAAGTATGAACTCCCATCCCTAAATCAGCAGTTTCACCATTTGCAATTTTCTTCCCCAGAGCTAGGAGTCAATTCATGAACTTTAAGTCTTGAAATGAATCTTTATCAAAGGTTTAGAGTTGAATTTTATTGAGCCCTAATTAAGGAAGTCTTATAAAACGATGGAATAAGTATACATACTATAAGTCAATCGAGGGATAGTAGTTTTAAGTGCTTACTGTGGGAAGAGCAGTGTACTAAATGCTTGAAAGAGAACAGTACAGTAGAGTTCATAGATCTGATCCCTGCTCATAAAAAGTTGGCAGTCTAGAGTGGGGAGACAGATGTAGAAATGAATGCAGATGGATATGTACATAAGTGCTGTTATACTGAGGGTAGGATGAATATCAAGTGATTAAAGGATACAGACCCAAATGCATAGATGGCATAGAAGGGAAAATGAGTAGGGAAAATGAGGGCTTAGTTGGGGAAGTCCTCTTGAAAGAGGTGAGACTTTTATGATGGCTTTGGAGGTTGGGAGAGTGCTGGTCTGTCAGTTATGAAGGAGGAGAGGGCTCCAGATAAGAGGGAGAATATAGGCAAGGGGATGGAGGCAAGATGGAAGGGATTGAGGGACAGTGAGTAGGTTGGCATTCAAGACAGACTCGGAAATAAATTGCAGTTGGGAGGGATCAACAGAGTATAAGGATATGTTTGCAAGTGTGGTGGAGGTGGAGATCCAAAGTGCTTAGAGTGTACAGACCCTTTGGGAAGAAGTGTGGTTAGTGTGAGGAGCCCAGGCCTGGAAATCAGAGGGCCTAGTCTTTAATCTCCACTCCCTCTTTGAGACCTTCGGTGAGTCATTAAATCCCTCCGTGCCTTAGTTCCCCCACGTGCAAAACAGGGACTCAACGCCTAATAATAATTTGTGCTAGGCACCATACTAGGCACTGGGGTGGTTACAAGCTAATCAGGTTGGTCACTCATTAGGCTCACAGTCTCAGTCCCCATTTTACAGATGAGGTTTCTGAGGCTCAGAGAAGTTAAGTGACTTTATCAAGGACACACAGCAGACAAGTGACAGAGTCAGTATTAGAACCCATGACCTTCTGATTCCCAGGTCCGTGCTCTAACCACAATGCCATGCTCTCCTTTCCACCCAGACTGTATACTCCATGTGGGATCATATTATCTTGTATCGACCCCAGTGCCCAACACAGTGCCTGGCACTTACCAAGTACATAACAAATACCACAGTCATTATTCTTATTATTACAATTATTGATATTTTTAATGTTTTGGGAGAGGGGAAGGGGATAGTTATATACTAGGGTTTAACCCCTAAATTACCAAGGTCCAGTAGTATTTGGTTAATTTCCAGATTTTGCTTCTTCATCCTCGGTCAATTTACATGTTGTCTTTTGTTCATAGACTTATGATTTGTTCCTTGTGGTTATCTATAGTTGAGTACTCTCACGGAAGCTATGCGGGCCCGAAAGCATCTTATTCAGAAACGGAACACACACACACACTTTTAGAAAGATTCCAAATTCCTTAAGAAAGTAGCTCTAGGGCATAACACTTTTATTGTAAGAAGTGAGAAAGCGGCGGATGTTGAAGATATTCCTGAAAAACACAATTGGCCCACAAATGCAACTATATCTGATTAGGTGGACAGCACCAATCAGCTGTCTGTACAATAGGCAGGAGGTCTCTAAATGCTTTCCAGATCACTTAGCAATTTGGACAGACCATTTTGCGGATCAATATTCTCTAGTTAAGTTAAAGCTTTGACTAGGCATAATGACAGTAGCTGAAGACACTCTATTACCAGATAGAGTTCTCAAGCAATGTGAAAAATTAAGTTTCCTTCACAAACAAATAGCATTTGCATTACTTGTGGGAAACATAGAAGAACCTCGAGTTGTAAATAAAGCAGTATAAATCATCTCTTTATTTCAGGCCTAACTGTAGATCAACACGTTCATTTACTTTGCATATGGACCTTTTGTATAAAGTAAAAAATTGTATAAATCGCTTTTGTACATAATTTTTTCATACCTTCCACCTCCACTGGTCTCTCCCCAGGATACGCACCAATCAATACATACTATTTATTGAGCACTTACGGTGTACAGAGCACAGTCCTGAAAGTTGTTGTGTTTTGTTTTTTTAAGGTGTCAGTAATCAAGCCTATTTTAAGCTCTGTTATGGTTTTGTGAGCAGATCAGTTCTGAATCATATTTTCAGTGGAAAATGTGCTCCAAACTGAATACCAGTGTGACAATAAAAATTAATTTAGAAATTAATTGAAAAATAAAAATGCTTTGAATATTCTGAAGGTATTTAAGCACAAAGATACATGTTCCACTCTTGCCTCATCTCAACGCGAAGCAGTGTTGCTATTGAAAAATTATAATGCTTGTCAAACTGAAGCACTCTGTACTTAACACTGTACTAAGCACTGGGATAGATACATAGTAATCAGGTTGGACAGAGTCCCTATCCTCCATGGGACTCACAGCCTAAGCGGGTTGGAGAAGAGGTATTGAACCTCCATCTTACAGATGAGAAAACTGACGCCCAGGGTAGCTGAGACTCAGTTACACAGCAAGTGAATGACAGAGCTGGGATTAGAATAGAAGCAAAGAAGCAGCGTGGCTCAGTAGAAAGAGCTCGGGGTTGGGAGTCAGAGGTCATGGGTTAGAATCCCACCTCTGTCGCTTGTCAGCTGTATGACTGTGGGCAAGTCACTTCACTTCTCTGTGCCTGTGACCTCATCTGTAAAATGGGGATTAACTGTGAGCCTCACGTGGGACAACCTGATTACCCTGTATCTCCCCCAGCGCTTAGAACAGTGCTTTGCACATAGTAAGCGCTTAACAAATACCAACATTTTTATTATTACAACTCAGATCCTCTGACTCTGAAGTCTGTGCTCTTTCCCCTTGGCCACACTGCTTTTGTAGTCTGAAACAAATTGGTCCCAAAGAACAAATAGAAGGTCCCAGTGGTTTAACAGGTGTTCTAAGAGAAATACTGTTTTCCGTCAGAATATAAATTTATGAAACCGATGAAAGTGCATGGTTAAAAAGACAGATTTGTGACTGGCCAAAGCATCATGCCGAATGGCTACACTTGTGGTCGGCTCCTGTCACTTCTTATCCAGGATTAACTGGCACAGCTTAGAAATGAGACGTGAGTAGATGTTTACTCAGCAATAGCATTTACTCTACTAAACACTTGGGTATTGCAATAGAGAGAGACAAATAAATGCAGTTGCATGAATGAATCCCACCAGAGTTAAATAATAATAATAATAATGTTGGTGTTTAAGCGCTTACTATGTGCAGAGCACTGTTCTAAGCGTTGGGGGAGATACAGGGTAATCAGGTTGTCCCAAATGAGGCTCCCGGTCTTAATCCCCATTTTACAGATGAGATCACGAAGGCACAGAAAAGTGAAGTGACTTGCCCACAGTCACACTGCTGACAAGTGACAGAGCCATGACCTCTGACTCCCAAACCCAGGCTCTTTCCACTGAGCCACGGCAGATGACGACTACATTTCTAGTAAGGGGGAAAAAAAGAATAGAAAGGGCAATAGGTGAATGAGTAAGTCATTAATAAAGTTCATAAATAGAGATATCTAAAAGGGCTATGGGTAGACATTTATTCATTCAATCATATTTACTGAGCGCTTATGGTGTGCAGAGCACTGTACTGAATACAGTAAAAGTACAATTGGACAACAGAGACCATCCCTAACCATCAACAGGCTCATAGTCTAGGAGGGGGGAGGCAGACAAAACAAAACTACTAGACAGGCATCAATAGCATCAATATAAATAGAATTATAGATCTACATACATCATTAATAAAATGAATAGAATAATAAATATGTGAATATATACACAAGTGCTGTGGGATGGGGAGGGGGTAGAACAGAGGGAGGGAGTCATGGGGAGGGGAGAAGGAGCAGAGGAAAAGGGGGGCTTAGTCTAGGAAGTCCTCGTGGAGGAGGTGAGCTTTCAGTAAAACTTTGAAAGGGGGAAGTATAAGTCCTGAGCTGGCAGTTGGAAGGATTGATCAGTCAAGGAGCAGAGTGGTCTAGTGAAAAGAGTATGAGCCTGGGAATCAGAGAACCTGGGCTCTAATCCCTGCTCCACCACTTATCTACTGCCTGCTGGGTACCCTTGGGCAAGTTACTTCACATCTCTGTGCCTCAATTTCCTCATCTGCAAAAGGGAGATTCAATACCTGTTCTCCCTTGTACTAAGACTGCAAGCCCCATGTAGGACCTGATTTTCTTATATCTACTCCAGTCCTGAGCACAGTGCTTGGCACAAAGGAAGTGCTTAACCAATGCCATAGTCAGCCAACTGAGCATTTACTATGTGCTGAGCACTATACTTGGAAGAAGATAATCATGGAGTGCCTCCTAGAAAAGGTGGCATTTTGCTTTGAAGTTGGGAGAAGCTATGGTCTGGGGGAAGTGAATCAATCAATTAATGGCATTTATTGAGCGCTTACTATGTAGAGAGCACTGTGAAGGGAGACCTGGGGAAGAGGAAGGGCATAGGTAAGTGAGTAGAGGACAGGAGAGTAGTTTTGTTTCCTGCAACTTTTCAAACAGTAGAAGCAGTAGAATGTATTGAGCACCCACTTGATACGGTGTCATTTCCTAGGTGCTTGGGAAGCACAAAATAATGGAGCGACAATCTCAGGCAATGAGAAGCTTTAATGTGTTCCTGTGCTTCATTTGGTAAGGAGAGGCGGCTCCTAGAATACATTTGAAGCAAGCAGCAAGGCCTAGTGGAAAGAGAATAAGCCTGAGAGTCGGAGGTTCTGGGTTCCAATCCTACTCTTCCCCCCCATCTGCTCTGTGACCTTGGGCAAGTTACTAAACTTCTCTGTACCTCAGTTTCCTCATCTGCAAAATGGAGATTAGGACTGTGGGTCCCATGTAGAACATACCCTTTGTCCAACCTGATGAGCTTTTAACTAATCCATTGCTCAGCACAGTGTCTGACACACAGTAAGTTCTTACCAAATACCTTAAAAAAAAGTCTTGGATAACAGGCAGTTATTACCACTCTCCTAGTAGCCCAGAGTAAGGAAATGGAAAACTGTCTCCAATGAGAAATATCTCTGCTGATTTCTGAAAATTTTATTATTAATGGCATTTATGACTTACTACGGAAGAGCATTACTGTAGTAAGTACTCGAGGGAGTAGAGTACTATGGAAATGTCAGGCTCATTTCCTGGCCACAGTGAACTTAGTCTTGAGCTTACAGAGAAATATGGCATCTCAATTTAGGAGGGCCTGCAGTAACATCTTGCAATGGGAAGGCATATCTTAAGCAGGAAGCTTTCAAACTACTATTGGTGGGTTTGGGTTTTTTTTTTGTTTTTGTGGTGATAGTTTTTTGGGGAGGAAGGCTGTTTTTGAATCCTCTTTTATATGGACTAAAAATAAAGATCAATATTTTCACATTTGCTAAATGGCATTTGAATTACAAATTCATGAGTGAAGAAGAGGAAATTATATCTTTCTGCAACTCCTTTAAGCAGTATGGATCTTCCAGAATGAGAGACAAAAGCAGAAAGCACTGGTTTGCATAACTGCAAATTTTGATTAGGAGCACATTGAAAACAATGTTTTATCTCATAGCTAGTCGCGTAAGTCAAAAGTCAACATACTCAGAGAACAAGTTAGGGTAAGTAGGGTAACGAGATTTTGGGAACAGAAATACATTTTGAATCATCTCTGAGTTTTAGCTTTATTTTCCATTGAATTTGTTCATTTCATGCTCTCTTTTCTGTAGAAGCACAGAAACTGGAACGTAGCATGTGAAGGATGGAAAGTTTTCCTCCTTGAGAGTTTTCTTCTAAGCTGTCTCTTCATCCATAATGCAACCTTTCTGAGTCTCTGATCCACACCGGTGGCTGTCAGAGTGATTGATGACACTGATTCTCAGAATGCCTTTGGGAATCTGTGCCCTTGGCTCTCTGGGCAGTCTGGCGAAGAGTGTGATTGGCCAACCTGTGAGGGGAGAGAAGAGAGGGGCAAGTTTTTTTTAGAGGATGGATCACCCAAAAAGTTATTCAGAAAATAAATTTCAGCAGGACGTTCTGGATTTTCTGCCACCTGTTGAGACCTCAGGGAGGTCACTGATATGTAAATGCTAGAGGAAAAATCCTCAGATTTAATCGATGCACCAACAGCTTCTGAGAGTTGTGAGTGAAAGTAACCCCTTCAAGAGTTCTGTGGCTTTCTTATTTCTTCTCCAGCAGTTCTCTTGCCTGCCTTAAACAGGGCTAATAAAGGGTCTTAGAGCATGCGGAGATGTGACAATACCTCATTTCTAGCCACACTACCTACCACCCCTCCACTTATTATCTCTGCCCAGTGCGTATAATTATTGCTAGCCTTGAGGAACGAGGGGAGAGGAGGAATGATATCGGCAGAACCCATCCCATCCTTGGTCTTGCACAAGCCGTATAGTAGCTCCTCTAGACTGTGAGGTCTTTGTGGGCAGGAAATGTCTGTTTATTGTTATATTGTACGCTCCCAAGTGCTTGGCATAGTGCTGTGCACACAGTAGGTACTCAATAAACACAAATGAGTGAACCAATAGTTCTCACTAGTCAAAAATCAGAGGGAATTGACACCCTGATGTGGCATGAGGGCAATTGTCAGGTTTGGGGTCCTCTAATGAAGCTGGTGCCAACTCTAACATAGGATGGCAGGCGGACTATGGCTGGCATGCACACACACAGGTTGAGGTGGTGATGTTGTTCAGATAAGTTTGAGAAACAACATGGCCTAATGGATAGAGCACAGGCCTAAGAGGCACAAGGACCTGGATTCTAATCCTGGCTCTGCCAATTGTCTGCTGTATGACCTTGGTCTCTTCTCTGAGACATAGAGAAGTTATTCTCATGTACTTTCTCTAGAAATTAGCTCATTGGGGGTTCTAAAATGGATAATAGCAATGGCCTCTTTGAATCAGCTGTTTGTATCTACCCCAGTGTTTAGTACAAATCCTGGCACAAAGTAAGCACTTAAATACCATTAAGAAAAAGCATTTCGTTGTTCAGATAAGTGTCTAGAGAAGTGGTGGGGACTCCCTTGTAAGCCTCGGTGGTGTGGAATTTAGGATGGAGAAATGAAAAATTAATCAAGGAAAGCCACCTGGAGGAGATATAGTTTCAGAAGGAATTTAAGGATAGGGAGAACAGTGGTTTGATGGATGTTAAAGGGGAGGGGGTTCCAGGCAGGAGAGATGGTGTGAGCAAGAGGTTGGCGACGAGAGAGAGAGAGAGAGAGATGACACACAGTAGGTAAGGTAGCCTGAGGGGAACAAAATGAATGAGCTGGAATGTAGTGGGAGTAATGCGTGGATAAGCCAGAGGAAGAGAACTGGTTAAGTCCCCAAAAAGCCAGTGGTCAGGAATCTCTGCTTAGAAGATTGCTTGGCACATAGGAAACGCTGAACAATTACAGTAGAATAGAATGTAGTTCAGAGGAGGGGACTTGGAACATAACCTGGGGGGACACATACCCTTAGAGAGTGGAAGAAAGAGCAAAAGCCAGTGAAAGATCAGTCAGAATGGTAAAAGGAGAACTAGGAAGGAACGGTCCAGAAAAAAAGAGTCGAGAAAGAGGGAAAGAAACACTTTGCAAATGTTGGGAAAGAAAACAGCAAAATACTTGCTAATGAAATAATCCTAAAATGAGAGTAACACTTTCAAGGAGATATAAAAAAACTAAATTATGAACACTGTACATACAAATGGGTTTCATGGTATTTGTTAACCACTTACCATGTGCCAGCGCTTAGTACAGTGCCTGGCATATAATAAACACTTAAATACCTTAATTATTATTATTCTTTCATTGTCATATTTATTGAGCATTTATTTTGTGCAGAGCACTGTCCTAAGTGCTGGAAAAGTACAATTCAGCAACAAATTTCATGTGTCAAATTGTATATTTTCTCTTTCAAATTCAGGTTCTTAAAGGAGATGATCATTCTCATATACTTGCTCTGGAAATTAGCTCATTGGGGGTTCTAAAATGGATAATAGCAATGGCCTCTTTGAATCAGCTGTTTGGATTTTAGGGACTGGTTAGACTTAGTTTTGCCAATTACTGGCTGCTGTTTGACCTACAAATGGTAGTGTGGGCTATTGGAAAGAGCATGGACCTGGGAGTCAGAGTGTCTGGGTTCTAAAGCCAGCTCTGTCACTTGTGGCTTGGGCAAGTCACTTAACTTCTCTGAGCTTCAGATTCCGCAATGTAAAATGGGAATTCAGTGCCTGTTCTCCCTCCTACTTAGATTGTGAGCCCCTTGTGGAACAGGAACTGTGACTGACCTGATTGAGTTATATCTACCCCCATCACTTAGTAGAGTGCTTAACACATACTAAGCACTTAAATGCCATCATGCCAGAGAAGCAGCGTGGTTCAGTGGAAAGAGCCTGGGGTTTGAAGTGAGAGGTCATGGGTTTGAATCCCGGCTCTGCCACTTGCTAGCTGTGTGACTGGGTGCAAGTCACTTCACTTTTCTGTGCCACAGTTACCTCATCTGTAAAATGGGGATGAAGCCTGTGAGCCTCACATGGGACAACCTGATGACCCTGTATCTACCCCAGCACTTAGAACAGTGCTCTGCACATAGTAAGTGCTTAAAAAATTACCAACATCATTATTAATATCATCCTTTTCCCTGAGCAGGAAGTTCAGCTCTCTTTCAGCTGAGAAAACTGAAGCACAGAGAGGTTAACTGACTTTTCCGAGTCACACAGTAAATCCAAATCCATGGCTCCTAGTAATAAATGTGGTATTTATGAAGTGCTTACTATGTTCCAAGAACTGTGTTAAACACTGGTAGATAAAAGATAATCAGATTGAACACAGTGGGACAGGGACTGTGCCCAACCAGATTTGCTTGTATTCACCCCAGAGCTTAGTACAGTGTCTGGCACAGAGTAAGCCGGTAACATGCCATTATTATTATTACTTGGCAGAGCTGAATTTGAATCAAGGTCCTCCAATTCTCTAGCTCCTCCCACTAGGGCAAGCTATCATTTAACTTTCCAAAACTTTTATCTGTTAACTCTTGCTAATTCTTCCTCTCTGATATTTCCTATATCTGCCGCTCCTTTGTCTTTACCATCTCCCCTTGTTCTTGTATTTATCCCATAATGGTGAAACTAGTGCATCAGTCTCTTCACTGCTTTCCCCAACTCTAGTCTCTCCCATCTGCAAATATTCCACACTCCTGCATAGATCATTGTAAATGGTGTTGCTCAGGACAGATCTTCAACCCAGAAGCCTCCTCATCAAAAAGGAACTCCTAATCATTAACTTCAGAGCTCCCCAGTAGTTTAATTCTCTCCATTATACATACTGGCTCTCTCTTTTCCTGCTACTTGAAAATAAATTGTTTTGCCACTCTTTGTCATATTTTCAATGATTTCATATGTCTTGAATCTTAAAAATCCAATAAATTTCTGTAGCAATTTCATCTTCTTTTATTTAGTAGATAATTATTTCTTTTCCTCTAAGGGACCTTGAAATTAACATGGCATTTCCATGCCTTTCCCACCAGGTGCATCAAAGTTATCACTGAAGAAATACATGGCAATGGATTTATGACTTAATTTGTTCTCCCTTAAGTGGCTTTGCAGCAGACCATGAAACCTGGTTTGTTCTATATAAATAATTACCTCAAAAAATGTTAAGTGCTTGGAGGATTCTTGCCTCAACCTAGATATTTATAAGCTTCTTGATATTCTATCCAAGGTGATTTTTTAAGTCTAAATTCAAATAGTGCTTTTAATGCATAAATGAAAACTTTGGTTTTAGATAAGTCATTTTGTGATGTTCTTCAAATGCTTTACACACCCACCCACACACACACACACACACACACACTAATAATAATGTTGGTATTTGTTAAGCTCTTACTATGTGCAGAGCACTGTTCTAAGCACTGGGGGAGATACAGGGTAATGAGATTGTCCCACATGAGGCTCACAGTCACTCCCCATTTTACAGATGAGGTAACTGAGGCACAGAGAAGTTAAGTGACTTGCCCACAGTCACACAGCTGACAAGTGGCAGAGCCGGGATACGAACCCATGACCTCTGACTCCCAAGCCTGGGCTTTTTCCACTGAGCCACGCCGCTTCTCATGCATGCACTCGTATATGCACACTTTTTTCTCTAGCATGTGCTTATTCATATTTTAGGTGGACTATTCCTCTGAGCTAATTGGGAATGTGGCAAAGACCCATATAGTGAACAAATACATTTTATTGGATTCACTGATTTTTTTCCAGAGTTTCCTTTTTTAAAAAAATTCATTTTCTCTATTAATATGTCTCTGTGGTGACCACCATGTTTTCTTTGAATTATTTGCTTCTGCCTCGGTCCTTTGGAGGCTATCGAGTGTCTCCTGATTGAGAACATGAAGGTTGGATCCCTAGGCCCTCATGTAAGGTCTCTCCAGGCTTCTTCAGAAAACCTCAGTCCCTGTACATTTCAGGTTAAAGAATTTGCCTGTATTTCCAATAGTTGACATAGGTGTTGTTTTTGGCATATTGATCAGTTGGTTCTGCAGCATTTCCTGTTTTCCTTTTCTTCCAGAGTATAGAATTAAAACATATTCCCTATCTTTTTGATCAATACTGCACCATCCCTTTCCTGACTTTGGGCTAAGATGCTGGCAGGATAATGAATGAAAATGCTGATAGGATCTGTCTTGCATCTCAGGTTTCCTGAAGAACATGGTGCTTGAGGATCCAAAATGCTCTTTCACAGGGAAGACTGAATCTCTGCGTAAAGTGTGATGTGGAAATGTGGAGGGACCCACTTCCAGTTCAAAGCTGTATCCAGAGAAACCATTGATAGGAAATTATAATCCAGAGAGCTAATTAGATGTCCTTGGATTTTGAAAATGATGCTAATAATACTGAGGCCTTCACGTGTGTGGCTGTGAGTCAAAAGAACACCGCCCAACCGACCATCAATTCCACACTGCACCCTTGTAAAGATTGTTGTTTCCTACGTTGATGTGACGATCTCTTGAAATGCTTGTTTCTTCTTCCAAATTTGCCTCTTGGGATCCCATTTTGACTGAAATCTCTGAACAAAGAGCATTATCTCCCTAGTAATTTTTCCCTGCCAAGGTACTCTCTCTGCTGTAGTTGCCTTGTAATAGTCCACTACTATTCTGTACACTTCAGTGTCCCAAAGCATTTCTTCTGCCCCGTCTGCTTATTTATGCCTCACCTTTCTAGAGAGCTGCTGCTTGAGTGGCATGCGGCTGAGAATCATCTGTGGGGTATCAGTCCATTCACCTCAGGTTCCATGATGGGTTGGGGCAATTTGCATTGCAAAACATTAAGTAGGGGAAATCCTTCAAGATGATGTGACAGACTAAGGATTTATAATGGCTACTGATGGATCATCTCATAGTTTAATAGATCTCCCAATCTTCTGAGATTGGGGTGGTCCCAGGGAAGAGGGAAGATGAGACTTTCCATGAAGCTACGTAGGAAGGGACTTAGGTGAGGGGAGTGAAAGGTCCATGCACATGAGAGGTTTCCTCAGAAACCAAAGCATGGGGTTGGGGAGAAGGGAGATGTAGATGTACACCCGTAGTTTGGTCCACCGACCAGAGGGGAGGTGGAGGGCTGTGTGGGTGAAGTGGGGAGCACACACAGCTTCCACCACTGGACCAGTGGAGGCTGCAGCAGAAAAACCAAGAAAGTAGCTGCAACCCCTCACCTGGCCCAGGAAGGCTTGCGTGTGTTTCTTTTTCATTAAAAAACAAACAAAAAATTCTTAAAGGGCAGTGGAGTGGCATCTGGAGCAGGGAAGTATCTGTGGCTCCTCAGTAGATGTAATAAGCACTGCCTCCTCCATTGTGATTCCACAGCTTCGGGTTTCATCATATGACAGACAGGAGGAGGTGGTGCCTGCCATGGTTGATTGTAGTTCAAGCCCTTTGCCTCGGGATTGATAGAACGGATGAATTTGTAAACCCAGGCAAATTTGTAAGCCAACCGAAAGCCTCTCGTGCAATTTGCACTCTCATTATGGACCCTCCCCTTATATGTCTGACATTTCTTGGGTCCACATTTCCTCAGTGATGATGAACTGAGTGTGTTCTGGAACCTACTTAGTAGGTGGTCCCGTCTTGACTTCTGCTGTTGTGTAAGGCTCATCAGAAATGGCCACTTTGCTCCTCTAATGCCAAGCTACTTACTGTAACTTGAGCTCAACTAACTTATCGGCAACCTTTCTCCCATATCCTGCCTCTGGCGTGGACACCTTCCCTCTTCGTATTTAACAGACGATTACCCTCCCCAGGTTTAAAGCCTTATTGAAGGCACATCTTCTTGAAGAGGCCTTTCCTAAGCCCTCTCTTCCATTTCTTCCGCTCCCTTCTGCATTGCTCTGACTTGCTCCATTTATTCATGCCTCCTCCCACCCCTACAGTGCTTATGTATCGATCTATAATTTATTTATATTAATGTTTGCCTCCCCCTATCGATTGTAACCTACTTGTGGGACGGGAATGTGTATATTATAGTGTACTCTCCCAAACACTTAGTACACTGGTCTACACACAGCGCTCAATAAATATGATTGACTGGAATGAACTGCTCCTAAAATAGGTCACATGTGCCTTCAGTAGGTGGTCAGTACATGCAGATGGAGAAGGATAAATAGTGCCTCAGTTTTAATAGTAATAATAATAATAATGATGGTATTTGTTAAGCACTTACTGTGTCCCAAGCACTGTTCTAAGCACTGGGGTAGATACGAGGTAATTAGGTTGTCCCACGGGCTCACGGTCTTAATCCCCATTTTACAGATGAGGTAACTGAGGCACAGAGAAGTCAAGTGACTTTCCCAAAGTCACACAGCTGACAAGATGGTGGAGCCAGGATTAGAACCCATGACTTCTGACTCCCAAGCCCATGCTTTTTCCACTAGGCCACGCTGCTTTGTGGCCTTATTGAAAACCTCCAATTTACTGTGAAACTTGATGCCCCATTGTCACCATACTCTTTTAATCCCCCAGAGTGCGAACATTGGGCTTGATGAGGCTGCTTTATTTCTTCGTCCATTCATCAATCAGAAAATTCATGGCTTGTATCATACAATTCAGATATGTTCACTATGGGTCACTGCTTTTATTTCATTCACAATTTCTTTGATGCTGATTGGTGGTAATCTGCCGTCTTCAAGTGTACTACCTGTCCATAGTCCTGCAGTGATTCTATAAAGAAAGCATATTATCATTCTGTGGCCCCAAGGTGCAGGTGTCAGTACATGTCAGTGCCTGGATTCCTTTCTCAAAGACTTGCCACGTCCTCTTATGGTTGAGAATAGTCAAAACAAGGCTAGCATCCTGCACCTCAGCTAGGCCTTGTCAACTATTTTTATCATTATTATTGTTAGTAGTTGGAATAGTAATCATTAAGCATTTAGTATGTGTTAAGTGTTGGGGAAGATAGAAGGTTCTGAGGTTGGACAGAGACTCTGGTCTGTATAGGGCACATAGTTGATCTTAGCCTCTTTCAGCTGAGAAAACTGAAGCACAGAGAGGTTAACCGACTTTTCCGAGTCACACAGTAAATTATTAACGGAAATGGGATTGGAACCCAGGCCTCCTGACTCTCAATCACATCTTTCCATGCTACTGTGCTACCGTAGCATTACAGTATTCCTTTTCTATTTTTATATACTTTTTATAGCAGCTTAATTTGTTTGAAGTAGTCACCAGCCTTCAGGTGCTCTTGGAGTGCAAAATGCTTTTGCAAAGTGTATGAATACGGTGTAAAGGGCTTGCTGTTGATCCAGGCTACAAAGGTTATGTTGGCTGAAGACATTTTGGTCCAACACATTGCAATTCAGGCAGCATGTGGTTGACAGTAATCTTCAGGAACCTGCTTTAAAGGTTCTGGCTGATATGTCCCCACAGGAGAGAGATTCCTTGTAAAATTCTGCAGACTACTAGCATATTTTTTTTCTGAAGATGGCAATTATAGGGGGATCCTTGAAATTCTATAGCACTATATAGGTCACCTTTTCACATAGATGATTCCTCTAATAAATTTGCCTTGATGTCGAACAACAAAAGGGTATGAATTCCCAACATATATTTGGCAATTTTCTTTTTTAAAATGATTTTACTCATAGCGGAAACTGCCTTATCCATTATTCACGACCTCCTGAGTCTCCTCTCCTGATTCCCTTGCTTCAGTTCAAGCTCCAGACACCGATCCCCATTCAATGCATTATCACCTCTGATTAAGCCCTCATTTCCTCTTCTCCCACACCCTTCTGCATCACCCGTGTACTTGGATTTGCTCCCTTTATTCACACCTCCCTCAGCCCCACAGCACTTATGTACATAGATGTAGTTTATTTATGTAAACGTCTGTCTCCCCCCCCCCCCCCCCCCATTCTAAGCTCAGTGTAGGCAGGGTTAGGGTAAATAAAACTCAATTGTTTTATTGTACTTTCCCAAGAGTTTAGTACAGTGCTCTGCATACAATAAGTGCTCAGTAAATATGATTGATTTTAAGAGGTTGTGTGACAGGTTAGAGTTTCTTCAGGCTAAAAGGTTGCTTGCATTTTTACTTTTTTTGTAGCCTCGATACTTTGAGCAGTGACTGTTGTGGTGCGGTATTGGCTGGAGGTCATCACTTCTTGGTATTTTGAGAGAGCTACTATCATTAGAGGGAAAGGTAGGCATCGATTGGAACAATGCATTGGCGAAAGGTCAAGTCTTTTTTTTCCCTTCAACTGAATTCCAGTCCTGAGGAGAAACTATAATGGTTATAAAGGGAAACAATGTGGTCTAGTGGTGAGAACACCGGCCCTGGAGTCAGAGTACCGGGTCCTAATCCTGGCTT
The DNA here is from genome assembly GCF_004115215.2 of Ornithorhynchus anatinus. Taxonomy (NCBI): domain Eukaryota; kingdom Metazoa; phylum Chordata; class Mammalia; order Monotremata; family Ornithorhynchidae; genus Ornithorhynchus; species Ornithorhynchus anatinus. Next base: position 31,323,302 of record NC_041739.1, read on the forward strand.
CCCTATTTGTTGGCTATGTCACCTTGGGCAAGTCACGTAGCTTCTCTGTGCCTCAGTTTCCTCAGCTGTAAAATGAGGATTCATTATCTACTCTCTGTCCCACATAGATCATGAGCACCATGTGGGACATAGACTGTGTTCAAACTGATTAACTTGTATTTACCTCGGTGCTTAGAGTGCCTGGCATTTAGCACTAAGCCATAAAAATAAAATGAACATTTCAGATCATCTTAGCCAGGGAGGATAAACATTTACTTGGTCGCTTCTTCCCCATTTCTCCTTTTACTTCACCTTTTTCATCTTTTCGTTGCTTCTGTTTTGTCCCCCAAACTCTGGGTGCTTGCTGGGCAAGTTATGAAGTCAGACAGGCATTCCCTGACCACTGGGGAGGACGGGCTTCAGAAAGTAAGGGAAATCATTTAAGTGAATGTCCGTTTCCTCTATGGACTGTGAGCTCATTATGGGCAGGGAGCATGTCTTCTTCTGTTGTATTGCACTCTCCCAAGCACTTGGTACAATTTCCTGCACATAGCAAGTCCTAGATAAATGCCATTGATTGGATAAAGTGATTGTGTTGGTCAGGTATGGATCATGGTCCTTGAATGATCAGAGCCCTGGGAGCAACATGGGTTGGCTCTGGTGTAAAGGGTTACCTCCCTTAAGGAAACATCTACTTTTGGAGTCTGGTGGAACGTTTTTGTTTCCTCACCATGCCGTGGGATGATTTTACGCTGCGTCAGAGCAGCAAAGGATCTGAAGCCAACGCTGCCACTAGGTGTTGAAGCAATCTAATGTAGTCTATATTCTTTCAGATATTGGTGGATCATTTGATTTTAAGCTCCTTGTGGGCAGGAACCTCATCTCTTTCTCAGTTATACTCTCCCAAGTGCTTGGGGCTTCTTGTGGGCAGGGAACATGTCTACAAACTCTGTTATATTGTACTCTCCCAAGTGCTTAGTACAGTTCCCTGCATACAGTAAGCATTGAATAAATACAGCTGATTGATTGACTGAGCATCCATGCCTGCTATGGGGCTGCTGATTTTCTGGCTAACTCTGGTGAGCCCTCACCCATGAAATACAGAAAGAAACATTTCCGACTGTACCTCCTGCCATTCAACAGGTTCTTTTGTGGCATTTTTAGAGACGAGTAATCTCCAAGCGAAAGCAGGCTCTTTCCACATCCAGATACCTACTTTCCGCTTGTGACATTGTCATCTGGCTTGTCCTGGAATGTCCCAGGGCCATTCAATTAATGGTATCTCATTCAGTTCATTCAATCCTATTTATTGAGTGCTCACTGTGTGCAGAGCGCTCCAGTAAGCACTTGGGAAAGTACAATACAACAATAGAGAGAGACATTCCCCGCCCACGACGAGCTCACAATCTAGAGGAGGGTGACGGACAGCAATACAAGTAAGCAGACATCACTATAAATAAATTACAGATATATACACAAGTGCTGTGGGCTGGGGAGAGGGGGAAAGAGCAAAGGGAGCGAGTCAGGGTGACGCAGAAGGGAGTGGGAGATTAGGAAAAGTGGGGCTTAGTCTGAGAAGGCCTCTTGGAGGAGATGTGCCTTCAGTAAGGCTTTGAAGCAGGGGAAAGTAATTGTCTGGCAGATTCGAGGAGGGGAGGGTGTTCCAGGACAGATGTAGGACATGGGCCAATGGTCAGTGGCAAGACGGTTAAGATTGAGGCACAGTGAGAAGATTAGCACCAGAGGAGCGAAGTGGATGGGCTGGGCTGTAGAAGGGGAGAAAGGGAGGTGAGGTAGCAGGGGGGCAAGGTGATGGAGAGCTTTAAAGTCAATGGTGAGGACTTTTTGTTGGCTACAGAGTTGGATGGGCAACCCCTGGCAATTTTCGAGGAGGAGGGTGACATGCCCTGAATGTTTCTGAAGAAAGATAATCAGGGCAGTGGAGTGAAGTGTGGATTGGAATGGGGAGAGGCAGGGGGTTGGGAGGTCAGAAAGGAGGCTGATGCAGTAATCTAGGCAGGGTAGGATGAGTATTTATGGAGTGTTTACTGCGTGCAGTTGGGCAAGTGGATAAATAAAAAATTTAAAAATTTTTAAAAAATAAAAAAAATGGGTAGACACTACCGCTCCCTCCTGAGTTTTGTTTTTTTATGGTATTTGTTAAGCACTTTCTCGGGGCCAGACATTGCCCTAAGTGCTGGGGTAGATACAAGCTAATCAGGTTAGACACAGTCCACAGTCCACGTGGGTTCAGTCTTAATCCTCATTTTACAGATGAGGTAACTGAGGCACAGAGACCTGAAGTGACTCACTCAAGATTGTGGAGCCGGGATTAGAACCCAGATCTTTCTGACTCCCGGCCCCGTGCTTTACGGTCTAGTTGAGGGAGGCAGACTTTAAAATCGGTTACACACAGAGGGAATGGAGCATAAGGATATGTACATAAGTGGTGTGGGCTGAGGTACTTATCAAAGTGGGTATGGAGCACAGAGCCAAGGGCAGAGGCGATGCAAAAAGAGGATCTTTAGGAGAAACAAGGGCTTTTTCAAGGCTGCTTATTCAGAGCTGCTATTCCCTGGAAACCAGACCATATAAAAACACCAATTCAGGGTAATCCCCAGGGACATGTTGGGGTGTCGTGAGGTGTGAGGTGTGAAGGAGTCATTTAAAAACAAAATGCAGAAGTATTTTGAAGGAATATGGCTTTTTTCCCCCTATGTGTAGTTAACATTAAATTTCAAGATCCACTGTCCTTATCTCCAGGTGTGCTTTCAGTAACTTTTTTTTTCTTCCTACTGAAGAATAAATTAATATTTGTCAACTTTATCAGTGGCATTACTTCCATTTCGATGGTGCAACTTTTGGAGCTCAGAAACTGGATTGCTTTATTTATTTTACTTATGCCATTTGATAAGCACTCACTAGGTGTCAAACACTGTTCTAAACACTGGGGTGGATATAGATTTATCAACTCTGCCCAGTAACTATCACAAATAAGCCTCATAGTCTAGGAGGGAGAAGCATCATGGCTCAGTGGAAAGAGCACGGGCCTGGGAGTCAGAGGACCTGAGTTCGAATGCCTGTTCTGCCACTTGTCTTCTAGGTGACCTTGGACTATTCACTTAACTTCTCCGTGCCTCAGTTTCTCACCTGTAAAATGGGAATTGAGACTGTGAGCCCTATGTGGGACATGGTCTACGTTCAACCGGATTATCTGGCACAGAGTAAGCATGTAACGAAAGGGACAATTATTTTTATTATTATTAGAACCGATATGAATCCCCATGTTAGGAATGAAGAAACTGAGGCACAGAGAAGTTAAGTGACTTGCCCAATGTCACACAGCAGACAAGGGGCAGAGCCGGAATGAGAACCTCGGTCCTCTGACTTCCAGGCTCGTGAGCTTTCTACTAGGCCATGCTGACAAGAGCTCACGTACATGCTGGGATCGCCGATTTCCGGCTAACGCTGGGAGCTTTTGCCCTTGAAATACAGACTGTTACATTTCTGGCTAGACCTTCTGCCATTTGACTGGCTCTTTTGTGACATTTTTAGAAAGGAGTAATCTCCAACTGGCTGCAGGCTCTTTCTCCATCCCCATGCAGTTGTTCATCTTGGGATTGTTATTTAATACAGTTTAAGTGGTAAAATGGGACAATACCATTTTAATTGGTAGGACTATCCCATGACATCATTCAGTAGGAGAAAAATGTCTTACATAAAGTAATGATGTCATTCCTTCTTGATCTCTCCCTACTGACAGTATTTTTATCCAAAGTGAAACAATTATCATTTGAGACACAATAAGCTCCATAGATATTTGTGGCATTTGTTAAATGCTATGTGCCAGGCACTGTACTAAGCACTGGGGTGGACACAAGCAAATCAGGTTGAACACAGTCCCTGTCCCACATGGGTCTCGCAATCTCAATCCCCATTTTACAGATGAGGTGACTAAGGCACAGAGAAGTGAAGTGACTCACTAAGGTCACACAGCAGACAAGTGGCAGAGCTAGGATTAGAACCCATGACCTTCTGGCTCGAGGGCCCATGCTCTATCTCCATCTATCTGCTGCTTCTCTAATGAGAGATGATAACCGAGGTGTTTAGGCAGATCAAAAGTGGAATAAGCTAACAAGTTGAAAAGAAGTGATAGTTTTAGATGAAATGGATTCTTCCCTTATGCTCTCGAGCGTCCTAGAGTCTCGCTCTAGATTGTAAGCTCATTATGGGCCTTATATCCACTAATTCTTTTGTATTGTACTCTCCCAAGCACTGAGAATGGTACTCTGCACATAGAAAGTGCTCACTAAATACTACTGATTGATCAATGGTTCTCCCTGCTCTGCGGAGTCGCCGCAAGGCTTAAATGACTGTTGGGGTGAGGGGGGCTTGAAATGGAAACCAATGTTATTTTGGCATGAGTATCCTGAGGAGCCTTTAGAATATTTTATCATTTCCACCATTCTCTACGGGGTGGCATGACAGAACACATGTTGGCTGACCTTTAAGTGTAATTGATGCATACGTAGAGAGAAGCAGCGTGGCCTAGTGGGAAGAACGTGGGCCTGGGTTCTTAGACAGATTCTGCCACTTACCTGCTGTGTGATCTTGGGCTAGTCACTTAATTCTCTGGGCCTCCGTTTTCTTTTCTACAAATTGGAAATTTAATACCTTGTCTCCCTTCTATTTAGATGGTGATCCCATTGTGGGACCTGATTGATTATCTTGTATCTACCCCAACATTTAGTACAGTATTTGGCACACAGTAAGTGCTTAACAAATATTATAAGATTTACCAATCTTATATTCTATCTTTTGTACATATGATTTTGATGAGTGATTACTTCTACTTTTTAAATATGAAATTTCAAAGGTCAGCATTAAATAATAGTCTAAACACTTGACTTAACGGTTTTCTTTTGTAGTTCTGGTCCCCGGTCTCTTTTTCAATTTCTCCTTGGTAAGGATTATCTTTCTTCTTCATATTCATGATGCCATGTTTCATCTTTTCCGACAATTGTCTTAGACTGCCAATCTTGTTCCACTGTAGCAGCTTGTCTTGTGATACCAAATTTCCAGGGCACTGATCATATGTAAGCTCTTTTCTCGTGTCCTTACAATTTTATGCAATTCTATTGTCTTCCTTCTGTAATTCCCTCGATCTCTAGGCCTCCCATTATGTCTATGAGATGTGTCCCCAAATCCCAAGCCATTGAGCTCCGATTACCCAGTTTCTTCGCTTCCCTTACTTGTTTCCACAGATCTCCTCTGGTCGAGTTACCTGCTCAATCCCCCCCAAAATGGGATATTTTCTCTCAAATCACATCTCTGTTCTTTTCATGCAGTGTCATAATCTTAAAATTTTTCAGTGTATTTTTCACTTCATTTTATCTATATTTTTCAAACGCTACTTTTCCCAATGACTTTTGTTTCTGGGAGGGTTGTAGTTCCTTTTCTGTTGAAAAGGGTAAAATAAAAAGCACCGTCAGAGGTAGGCAAACATGGAAACTATCTTTTAGTCATTTTGCCTGTCTAGTCCACATCCAGTGAAAACAATGGCATTTAATATCCAGTGAGTAGCAGCCAGGTATAATGCTAAGGCCCCGAATTTTAAAAATAGCTTAAGGGAGGTTCTTCCCACAGTTCCTCATAATTTTATTTCCTTGTTTGCAGAGAAGCAGTGTGGACTAGTGGGTAGAGCACGGGCCTGGGAGTCAGAAGGACCTGGGCTCTAATTCTGGTTCTGCTACATGCCTGCTGTGTGCCCTCAGGCAAGTCATTTAATCCTTTCTAGGCCTCAGTTATCTGTAAAATGGGGACAAAGAGAATGTGAGCCCCATATGGGACAGGGACTGTTTCCAGCATGATTACCTTATATCTACCCCAGTGCTTAGAACAGTGCTTGGGACATAATGTTTAACAAGTGCCATTATTATGATTATTATTGTCTTTTTCCTTAAAATATGTCGTAGGAATTTACTGGACCTGTTTTCAACTGTGATGTGTGCTCTCTCTTTATTTTCTTTTTTGGATGGTATTTAAGTGCTCACTATGTGCCAGGCACATAGAGCTCAGTTAGATACAAGATAATCAGTTCAATACAGCCCATGACCCATAGGCTCCCCATCTTAATCCCCATTTTGCAGCCAAGGTAAAACTGAGGCCAGAGAGCAGTTAATTGACTTTCCCCAGGTAACACAACAAAAAGTGGCAGAGCTGGGTTTAGAACCCAGGTCCTCTGACTCCTAGGCCCTGGCTCCTTCCACTAGACCACACTGCTTCTTTTTTTGTCTTCTCCTTTCCTATTTCGTTCCCACTGCCTTGACTAGTTACCTCAGCGAATCTGTGTTGGTGGAACCCCAGAAGGTGTCTATTTGCCGAACTTCTGAAAGCACCGATCCTGTGTCATCAGCGTCCTAAAACTTGACATAAGAAATAAAATAGTTGTCAACATCGATGCAGTGCCTTCCTTCGATTCTTTGGGCATATGTTCCCATTAAGTGTTTGGTTTCTCCACTGAGCGTGTTGTGACAGCCTACCTCTGCTCCAAGAGGACTTGTGTTTGAGTCTGAAGCAGCCTTACTGTGTTAGCAAGAAGAGGGCCAGCAGGGAGACTGGAGGGAAGAATGTAAGAAGTATTTTTGTTTGCACGTGAGAGAGGTTGGTTGGCTATGTGAATGAATGGATTGTTGACTCGTTACATCTGAATGGTTCTCTCTACTATGTGGATAGTTGAAAGCACTCTATATTTCTTTCCTCCAAATATCTGACCTCAAGGCCAGCAATGATCTTAATTCTTCCATTATTTTATTTATTTGGTCTTGACATCCATTAATCTAAGTCAGCCCCTGACAACATTGCCTTCCCTTCTCTTGCTGGCATATTCGGAGAGAGCTTCAAGTGAAGCATTATTTTATAACTTTTCTCTCCTGTCTCTTTACACTTCCCCATCTGTCTTTGTACTCCTCTTCTTTGTTCTTTAATAAATATTATTAGGGCTTTTCCTTTCACCCCTCTGTTCCTGCTGACAGTATTTTTATATATGCATCTACTCTGTTTTGGGTTCTGAATTTGTCTTTAAACTGCTTTCATTGTTTCCTTGATTTGCTTTTTTTTCCCCAGCTTTCTCTTATCAATTTCAAGCATTCTAAAAGGAGAATAGTACTTTTTCACTTAGCTGCCATAACATTAAAATGATCTCTTCCAGCTTTAAATAAATTTAACTGCTTTCATGCGTACTTAACTTTCCAAGGTTAACTGCCACTTTAATGTTGCATCTGAAAAAAAAAATCACTATTCCTTTTTCTCTCTACTTCACATTGTCCATATTTCCTGACAAATAGATTTTATTTAGTTGTCTGGTCCTCCCTCCCTTTCTGACTGAGAATTATTAGTATTGAGATGAGCTGGGGGATCGGACTCATCTCTGCCCTCTCTCATAAAGACTCCAAGTGCTTCACCTCATTTGTGGTGACTGCTAAGCTTTCTTTTGAGAAGCCCCATTTGTTACCTCCTGCTCCTGCTGGGTCTTAATACAGTTAACATTGATGGTTCCTTCTCTTAATCTTACTCTTGCCTTTATATACCTTTCCTTCAGTTGATGTCTCACTGCCGGGCTTATTTCAAAAGGTTCCTTCTTCGACTCACCTTTTGTTTCTTTGTTCCTCAACACTATCAATAGCAGAGCTTCCTGCTATTTCGTCTTTCTCTCCTTTAACTTCATCTGAGCCTGAGGCTGAAGGAGCCTGCACGTTTACTCCTCTCCATTCATCTCTGAGGATTTTTCTCGGGTTCTGTCTCTCTCTCTCTCTTTTTCCCTCTGGAAATCAGCTCCAACCAAAATGATCTGACAAGGCCAGGTTTAGTCTTTTTACTGCTCTTATTACAAGCAGGGGGTCTGTATTATTGCTTTTCCACCTTTCTCATTTCTCTTTCTTTCTATCTTTCCTCCCCTCTTGTTTCATGCTTTGTCTCCTTTCTCCTGTTTTCCCCTATATTCTTTTTATTGCCTCTTTTTCTGTTGCCCCCCACCCCTTTTTTCCGGAGTCCCATTTATTCACTTCCCTATCTTCAAGTGACCAACTTTTTGTCCCTGGTATCTAAAGCAAGTTCCCCCATTTCCACCCATTTCCACTAGAAGTAACTATACTATTCTGTCTCTGTCTTTGGAGCCAACAGTTGCTATCCAGCACCTAGTAGAGGGCTTGGTACATAGTAATTCTTCAACAGATGCCACAGTTATTTATTTTTATGCTCATTATTTACAGTCTTTTTCTCACCACTTGGTTTCCACAATTATTATTTCTCCCTTAGATGTTTAAGGCCTTTACACCAGATTTATTGGAGCAGCACACAGTGGAGCTTCATGTCTAGGTCCATATTGTCACCAGGTGTATGTTGGGGGTAGTTTCTCTGCTTTCAGGAAAGCGACCCCAGGCTGATGCCCCCTTTGGGTCTCATTAGCTAAAGTTCTGCCTCATTACTGTGCGATTGCTGCAACAAAATTGACCCAGGAACATGTTCGTAGGATTTATACGCTTTCAGTGTAAAAAGAATTAGACCAAAGTAAATTAGAAACCTTTGAAATTCAGTGAGGACGAGTGCACTTAAGAGCTAAAATTTTTCAAATCAAATATATATTTGAAACTATTGCCAAAACATAGACTATTTGGAAAGAGATTTGAAAGCAATAATGGTTATGGCTCCTGGTTGAATGAATCAGGAAACCAGGAGAACCTGAGAAAACTATTTCACATCATCAATAGTCCATCTATTGTTGGCAGAAATACCAAGTGAAAAGAACAAATCTGGAATGTGGAACTTTCAGACACAGTTGGAGTTGTAAACACTTTAAAAGGATGACAATCTACATTACCATTTGGAAGTTCATCAAGGGAAAGCAAATTATGAAGCCTACAGTGTCTGAATGGCCTATACTTTTTTGAACTGGTGATAGAAAATGTAAATTAAATTTTCTTGTGCACGTATTCACATCACAGCATCCTGGAGGGTCTGACCAAAGATCTGCCCGATCAAGCCTGTAAGTAGAACAATCCACGCCTAGACATTTAGACACTAACTGTAAGGGTGGGGGGTCTGGATTATTAAATCAAGTGATGGGTCAAATGATCTACCTCCATGTTTGAGCATAGTTTCTGTAGAGTGCAATATTTTCTAATAAAGAAAACACAGGAGGTGGGATGGTGAAATTGTATTGGGGGAAGACAAGACAAGAGTAAAATATAGAGGAATTAGTAGTCGGAGGGAAAAAGATTGCCATATAAATGAAAATGAAACTCATGTTTGGCCGGAAAGTAATTTAGCTTTATGAACAGCTGCCTCTCTGAGGGTCAGGCATATGAGCAATTAAAATTAAACAAGTTGATTTTTAATATGCCTTAGTAACTGTGATTGATCTTACAGAGTTGCTGTTGACTGTACATCAAGAAACAATTTAGGATCCAGTTTAAAACAAAGTTTATAATCCCTATTTAATGGATTTCAGTACCACAGGCAGTACAGTGCCGTAAAAATGATTAAAATGTGCCCTGTCTCTGTGTAATCAATAAAACGTCCCACTCTAAGATTGGTTTACTTCCAAAGGCTCCTCGGCAGTGCTGTGTCTGTAGAATTCCAAATAAGCCATCTATCATTATTTCTGTACACAGGATTCATTAGACATCTCATCCTTCAGCTTATTAGCACTGAAGTCAGCCAAACAATCAAATCAAAAGGTCACCTTTTAACAAATATGTAGTTAGGCCCAAACATACATCAAAACTTTAACCGAAATATGTCACAAAAAGGCAGCAGGAATGGATAAAAGGTTTTAGGGAGAAAATTGGAAATACCCATGCCTTAGTTATTTGGCAAATTTACCATAATGTGCCTCAGGAAAATGGACCAAACTGAAGGAAAAGAATGGATCAAGTCATTAATTGGAAGTCAGCAAATAAATGTACCCAAATCATAGTATGCCTCATAAAAAAAAAAAATACCCTTAGCATGCTTTCTTTGATTATTTTAAAAATTGGATTTGAAGTCAAGGGGAAGAAGTTCAACTTCAGATTTTCATTTTTGATTTTTTTCACCTAAGATTGTAGGAGTCGTGATGTTTCATTTTGAAGATATAGGCATAAAGCTAAGGTAATTAGCTATACTGAGCAGACTACACATTGATCGGCTACCTTACACTAAACAGTAAAAAATTCAGGTATATTCATTCATTGATTCAATAGTATTTATTGAGCGCTTACTATGTGCAGAGCACTTGCACACTAAGCGTTTGGAATGTACAAATCGGTAATACAGTCCCTGCCCTTTGTCGGGCTTACAGTCTAATCGGGGGAGATTTGGATACTCCCTTCCTTTCATTCTATAAAGGGGATCCATAAACACAAGTTAAATTTCAACGTTTTTACTTGCAAAGAGTACAACTGATGAAAATCATTTGGGTTAAATGAATATGTCGCTCTTGTTGGACTGTCTTTCTGCAATTCAATACAATGAATGAGAAGGGAATGCATATCCTGAAACATTAATAAAATATGCTTAGATCCATCCATTATTTTCACCTCGAAGAAACTGGACATGTGCAAACTTTTCTTCATTTTTGAAAGCTGGGTGCATTTATGCATGCAAGATAAACTAAATGCCAGTGTCAATATGACAAGTTATCCTAAATTGCTTTACCATTTTGATACAAAACAAGTGTAATTTAGCCAGGTACAGCTTGTAATATCTTATTTTAACAAGGGATTAAACCTAACCAAGAGATCACAGTTTTGAATTTCTGCCTGTTCTCATTTCCACCTGGATTTCTTTTTCTGGACAAGACAAAACATAATTAGGAAAGGGAGTCAGACTGAATGATGTGAGATAATTGATGTGAAGTTTTTTTTAATTGCATGTTTGGTTTTGCATTCATACTCAATTTCTTATTCCGGATCTGAACCAAACTAGGGAATAAGTAATTTCTTCAGAATATGACTGACTCCTCTCCCCCTGCCTTCCCCTCTGCTCTCGAGTTTTGTTTAAATGTACACAAGAAATTAAATTTCCAGCATTTTGTAATTAGGCAAACTTACCTGTGACTAAAAGGATATCTGTAACAATTGAATGACTGGCAATTTGTTGAGTAGCATAACTTTTTCAAAGAAAATACATGTTTCCTTTCCAAATTGTGTTTTTTTCCAATTCTTCTCCTACCCCAACAGATATAGCCATCCAGTTTTGATAGCTGGCAATGTGTTAACCTTGAATCAAAATAGAAATATTTATATGGTCTAGGAGCTCAGCAAGAACAAGCAAAACATCATTGATATTAATGGCAGACGGTAGACTCTCATTGCCAGATATTAGAAGACATTATTGAGCAACATTTGGATTTTGTCTTTACTATTGGAGAATTCTCACGTCTCCACTTAGGCAAAAATTAGCAACCCAGCTTTGTTTGGTCACATGAGGAGACTGGATATTTCTTCATCTCCCTGCTGCTCCCATGCACCCCTCCCACTGTCAATGCTGCAGAATCCATGAGGGCCACCTCTTGTTTCATTTTTATCTCTATATTTCCTTTAAATTGCAACTCATTTTACAACCCGGGTGCAGCTCTGAGACCTCCCTTAGCAGGCAACTGAGCTGCTCCGAGTGGAGGATGAGGTCTGAGAGAAGATTGCTGACCTCTGGTAGGGGCCGGTGGTGACTCTCCCCTCCCAGACCTCATTCTCCTCCGCTGTCACCTACAAGCCTTATCCCCCATGAGCTTACGCAGAAACAAGTGGGGTGGTAGGAGGTGGGAAATATGGCTATGAAGCAGCATGGGCTAGTGGATAGAGCATGGGTCTGGAAGTCAGAATGCCCTGGGTTCTAATCCCGGCTCTGCCACTTGTCCGCTGCGTGGCCCTGAGCAAGTCAGTTCACTCCTCTATGCTTCGGTTACCTCATCTGTAAAATTGGGGATGAAGATTGTGAGTCCCATGAGGGACAGGGACTGTGTCCAACGAGATTATCTCGTATCTATCCCAGTGCTTAGAATAGTGCTTGACACATAGTAAGCACTTAGCAGATACCATCATCATTGTTATTACAAAGGGGAGAGCGTGAGGTGAATTCGGGGTCCACAAGGTGGTGGGAGAGATGAGAGCCACAGCCTTGCCTCAGGAAGCCTTTCCTGACTATCCTTTCATCTCCTTTCCTTACTCTCCCCCGCTTCCACATCATCTATTCACTTGCATGCATACCCTCTTAACACTTTATTAATCCCCTCATCTCCCATTCTTACAGAGTTTAAGTACCTATTCTCATACTCCCAAATCTGTAATTTACTTTGTCTTTCCCATTGGATTGTAAGCTTCTGGAGGGCAGGGATCATGTCTATTAACTTAATTGTATTGTAGTTTCCCAGTTGTTTATGGCGGTGCACCCGGTAAGCACTCAGAGAGATACCATTGATTGATTGTGTGAAAATATCTTAGAAGTTGCATTGTGGGGGTGAAGCAGTGTGGTCTAGTGGAAAGAGCAGGGGCCTGGGTTTCAGAGGCCCTGGGTTCTAAACCTGTTAGTGAACTCGATATGATGGTCTGCAGAAGTCAAAAATCACTGCTTATTTTTTGTGTAGCCTGCTTTGTTTGTTGCCAAAGGTATCTCAGTCATCCAGTTAATCATGTTGATTGAGCGAGTACTGTGTGCAGAGCATTGTGCTAAGCGCCAGGGAGGGTAAAATATAACAGACACATTCCCTATCCACAACGAGCTTATAGTCCAGCTTCTCCCTATGCTTTAGCTTGAACATTTACACTGTTTAAGCCAGCTTGAGTCGAACTGGTCTTCTGCTGGTGGGCCTGCATTTCTAAACATGTGCCTTGGGAAGAAGGAAGGGAAACTATTGATTGTAATGTAAAGAGAACGGGATAGGCAGCTTGTGGACAGAGCCCTCAGTGCTTGTTCCTAGGAGCTGAAAGGCCTTTTAATGTCTGTGTGAAACTGAGTAACGATAAAACCCATTTTCAGTGTCAGCAAACACTATCATTTCCCAAGAACTGCCTCTTTGGATCCCCGCAATTTCTGCTGGATACAGGAGTGCCCAGAGGAAGTCCAGAGCTTCTCATGAGTGGAAAGATTCTGTTCTCCCTTGTGGAACTTGCTTTTTCAATGAATATCTGAGCTCTGTATTTGAGTTGGAACCCAGTGGGGAAAATAAAAAGAAGTTTTATAGGAGGCTCATTTTACCGTGAAACAGTCGGGAGACGCAAGCCGGTAGCTAGTCTGTACTGACCGCTAATCCTCTGTGGTACATTTGAGGTGATCTCTGCCTGCTCAGTATTTATCTAAAATTCTTCGATAAAGGAAAGGAGACACCAGGAGGTAAGATAGTTTTAATGCACTTGGGAATTCATCTTTAGGCAGAGATCCGGTTTAGTAGAACCTGTTTTTTCACGGACCTCCCCGAAGCTTTGGATTCTGAGAAAAGTTGGCCATTTGGCTGCCCAGAGAAATCCATGTAGATTCTGAAAGGGCCAGCATATGTAGGCATATTCTGCTTCTGTGTATTTTTCAAAGACACAAAGTAGAGATTAACAATTTGTGCTGTTAAATGTGACACTGAACCTTTGTCTGGGTGCTTTTTTGAAATGAATTTTCCTGAAAGAGCATGGGCCTGGGAGTCAGAGGTCCTGGACTCTGATCCTGGCTCTGCCAAATGTTTGCTGTGTGACCCTGGGCAAGTCACTTAACTCCTACATGTCTCAGTTCTCCGTTATCCCTCCTACTTAGACTGTGAGCCTTATGTGGGATAAGAACTGTGTCCAACCTAATTCACATGTATCTACCCAGCACTTAGAACAGTGTTTGACAGATAGCATGTACTTAATAAATCCATTTAAATATGTATATATCCATATGTGTATATATGTGTATAAGCATTTTTTTTGTTAAATCTGCTCGAGGCAAACCTTACATTAGGCATTGATCTACATATAGTTAATAATAATAATGTTGGTATTTGTTAAGCGCTTACTATGTGCAGAGCACTGTTCTAAGCATTGGGGTAGGCACAGGGGAATCAGATTGTCCCACATGGGGCTCACAGTCTTAATCCCCGTTTTACAGATGAGGGAACTGAGGCACAAAGAAGTGAAGTGACTTGCCCACAGTCACACAGCTGACAAGTGGCAGAGCCGGGATTCGAACTCATGACCTCTGACTCCAAAGCCTGTGCTCTTTCCACTGAGCCACGCTGCTTCTCTGTTATAGTTACAGAGTTACTGATATAGTTACTGATATAGTTACTGATATAGTTACATCGGCTAGATTTGTAACCTCCTTGCAGGGCAAGGATCACATATACTAACTCTATAATACTTTCCCAAGGACTCACTACAGTGCTCTGAACACAATAAACACTCAATAAATGCCAGCAGCATGGCTCAGTGGCAAGAGCACGAGCTTGGGAGTCAGAGGACGTGGGTTCTAATGCCGGTTCCGCCGCTTGTCTACTGTGGGCAAGTTACACAACCTCTCTGTGCCTCAGTGACCTCAACTGTAAAATATGGATTGAAACTGTGAGTCCCAGGTGGGACAGAGACTGTGTCCAACCTGATTACCTTGTATCTACCCCAGTGCTTAGAACAGTGCTTGGCCCATAGTAAGTGCTAGACAAATACAATAATTAGTATTATTATTATTCTCCCAAGTGCTCTGCACACAGTAAGCATTTAATACATGCCCTTGCCAAATGAGGACTGTGCCATACAGAAGGGACCAGAGTTTTGTATGTGTAGTTCTTGTATCCTACGCTACATGTCCAAGTATCTCCACCCTCTTCCTAAGAACCCCTTCTGATCTCCAGATTGGAATTCAGGCTCAAACCACCATTGGCCCTGATCCCATTTCCATCCCGCGGCAGTTCATAATGCATCTGGGAATTGAGGGAAGGTGGGAGGATCAGATACAACAGAAGAGACTGAGTTCCCTGCCTCTTCACCAGGCAGCCCGCATTGCTGTTGTGGGCAAGAAATGTGTTGTTCATTGTTATATTGGACTTTCCCAAGCATCTAGTACAGTGCTCTACACACAGTAAGTATACAATAAACAGGGCTGACAGACTGAAAGGGGATTCCTTGAAGTGAGTCACTAGGTCTGCAACCAACCGAACCTAATGTTTTGGAGCCCTTCCCTTTCACGCACACTGAGATAAATTACCAATGTCAAATAATTTTTAGTGGCTCTATCCATTTTGCTACGTGAAAAGAGGAACTATTGTTCCTGCCTTGACACATGTAGAATCCATTCAAACGATCTAAAATGATTGAATCTGATGATAATCGAAATGACTGTGGTGTCTTCCAGCAATGCAGTTCTGTAATTCTATGAAAATTGCAGCATATTAAGATTATTTTAGATCAAAGATTAAAAGACTTCTCAGATCTAGAAAGTAACTACAGATCTTCATTTACCAATTGGGAAAGAGCCTCATCTGGATCCGTTTGGCAACATGAACGCTATCCTGTTTCTCTCTCTCACAAACACACACACATACACACACACCACTTTAAACCTTAAAAAATCTATTCAGCAATACTTCAAACAGAATAATAGGCATTTTTTTCTGCTTCACCACCAATTAATATTTACACTGTGCAACATAGATGGCATAGACCATGGCCTTAGGTAGGATTCACACAATTTTCTGGGCAGTTAATTCCTTTGACAAAATGCATTGTGCCTTAACTTCAACCAAAGAGGCAAGGGTACTATGGTGGTTAATACATGTTCACCTCCATCATGTAATTGTTATTTAAATGTCAATGACAGATTTCTCCCACATAATTATTTTTAGCAGTACATACCTAGCTGTAGGATTTCAAATAATCAAGAATTTTTTTTGAAGGGGCTGGCTATACTTGTAGCTTGAGGTATTTTTATTCTTCCCCCCAAATAGTTTGTGAATACATCAAAATCATGTGTGCATATTTGTGTTATCGGGATTCTAGAACATATTAGGCACACTGTTTTCCAAAAGGTTTTAAATCTTTTAGTCTTGAGAGAGTCTTTTAAAATGGATCTGTAATGATCAAAAATAGAACAGTAATTAGAAATCTAAAAATGTTTGTCAAAAATGGAGTGCAAACCATTTCATCGCTCAAATGAACAGCAACATCAAAAATGTTGATGAACTGAATCAACAGGTCTGTGACACCCTCCCCCGCATTCCCTTCTCCCCACAATGTCTCTTGAATATCGGGGAGAAGGGAATATCTATGAGATTCATTCAATAGTATTTATTGAGCGCTTACTATGTGCAGGGCACTGTACTAAGCGCTTGGAATGAACAAGTCGGCAACTTGTTGAGTTGGCCCACCTAGCCATCCAATGGCTCCAAAATGCCACAGACCCCTCCCACCACTCTCTTCCTTTCGTAATGAAACCCTTGGCCTTCCCTTCCCTACAGTTATCCCGAACCCCTATCATCCAATCGCATTTATTTAGCACTGGGTTTAGGATACTGGGAGAGTGCAATTGAGGTAAAAGATATGATCCCTGTTCCCAAGGGGCGTACAACCTCAGAATAACCTGGGAGAAACACTTAAAAGTGGGTAAGAAAATCAATATGTACTACACTTTACAGGTGGTGAGATCAGAAAGATTCACTCGGAACCTGAGAGAGTTTGCAAGGGTCGTATAATTATCAGGGGTATAATTATCCAAGCACTGTGGTAGATGCAAGGTAATCAGGTTGGACACAGTCCTTGTCCCACATGGAGCTCACAGTCTAAGTGGTAATAGTAATTATGATATTTGTTAAAAGCTTAGTATGTGCCGAACACTGTTTTAAGCACTGGGGTTGGTACAAGGTAAACAGAATGTCCCATGTAGGGCTCACAATCTTAATCCCCATTTAACTGAGGCACAGAGAAGTTAAGTGACTTGCCCAGAGCCACACAGTTGACAAGTGGCAGAGCCGGGATTCGAACCCCCGACCTCTGACTCCCAATCCCATGCTCTTGCCACTAAGCCACACTGCTTCTCAATGCAAGTGTCCATTTCCCAAGTAGGAGGGAGCATGGTTTAATTCCCATTTTACAGTTGAGGAAACAGAGCCACGGAGGAGTGAAGTGACGTCCAAAGTCACACAGCAAGCAGTTGGCAGAGTCGGAATTAGAGCCCAGGTCCTCTGATTCCCAAGCCTGTGCTCTTTCCACTGAGCCGTGCTGCTTCCTTCCTTAGTCCTGTTCCAGCATGTCGCGAGATGAAAAACCACAAGGATGCCAGATCTGTAGACAGTAACAAGGCTAGGAAAGAAGTGGCGGGGCAGCCACTGGAGGATGAGTAGTGTATTTCTTGCACATGAGGGAGGGGGAGATTGGGGGAGAGAGGCAAAGCCAGAGACTAGAGGCAGTGGGATAGAGTGGGAAGAAATTTATGAAATAGGGAGAGTTTATCTGAGATGGAAGAAGCAGGGCTTGGCGCATCGCTGTTCAAAACCTGGTCAGTTGGTCCACATTTGTCTGAGGGTGGCGGCCTATATTCCACTATGTATGTCTGCCTTTGCTCTCCAGTCTCCTTCCTGCCTATTGTTGTTGTTATTTCCAGTATTTGAAAAGCAGTTGGTGTGAATGCTACATTAAAGGCCATTGAATTTGCATGTCTGTGGCTTCTGGCATTCTTTCTGCCTCCTTTTCCTGCTTCTTCTTTTCTATCTCCTTGAGCCTCCGGGGCTCCTCCCACTCTCTGATGCTTGTGAGCTTGTTTCAGAGCTGAGTATTGGGTGTCATGCTCTTTGTGGAGCCAAAGGTAGATGGCCTTTGAGGGTAAACATGCTTTGCGACTGACCAGTCGTACAGATACTAGCATTTAGATACTTGCTTAGAGAGATGGTAAGGGCTCAACCTTGAATTCTTGGCTTTCACCTGGTTTTAGTACTGTCTACAGTGACAACCGTTTGGGAGCAGGAAAAAAAGAAACACCTAGCAGTTGGAGTTTACCGTGTGCTAAATTGGCTCAGTTTTTAGAATTTACGAGGCATATACCATTTTAAATTAAGCTTCTTTATATTCTTTCATTTGAAAAAAGAGTTCTCTCCTGCTTTGAGAAATAGAGCAATTTTCCTAAAATTCAATTATGAAGCTTAAGACAGTGAAATTTTGCACTTTACTACATCCCACATACTTTCTATTTTTAAGCAAACCTTCCCCAACATCACTAACTTCGATGGAGACAGTTGTTAAAGCAGTTTACTCTGTTACCAGCCAGCTGATGTTATGTTTTTGATTGGTTTCACAGTTTCCAGTCTTTTAAGCCAGGCTTGATTATTTATTGGAATTGTAGTGATCACTAAAAGTCCTTCCCAGTCACCAGGGAGACAGGGGAAGTTGGAACCTGCAATTGGCTCCTATCCCTCTATACCGTAAGCTGTCTGTGGGCAGGAAGTGGTTCTGCTAACTGTGTTGCATTGTATTCTCCCAAGCACTTTGTGCAGTATTCGGTAAATAGTAAGCACTCAATACCACTTTTGATGAGGAGTTTGTAAATTCCAGCAGATTACACCATTTTGGATTGTGTCTCCTTTGCCCGAAAGTTTTGGGTTTCAGAAATCTTGTCATGACCAACAGCATTTATGACATGCCTCTGTGCAGAGAACTTTACTGCAAACCTACTGTGTTCTGAGAGCTGCACATGTGTTTCTTGTATTGCAGACATACTATATTCCTTAAAAGTATGGTTGGCTCATGAACGACTGTATCATGAGGTTCTTTACTGTCCCAAAGACTTTCATGACAGAGTGCAGTCCATTTCAGAATCTCTTGAAAAGTAATATGGAATTATTTTGCATGCAATATATTCAAATGATAGATGTCATTAAATCATTAATCTCTTTTAGAAAACCCCCAGGTACAGCATGTCAATATTAAATAAATGAGGAGTTTTAGTATGATTATGAGTTTTCAGAAGGCTGTAGATGTAGAAACCTGTTATGCCGACCGTAGTATTTCCGACTTAGATTAAGCAACCACTTTCTTTCTTGTACATAAAGCACCTTGTTTCAGGTCAGCTCTTTCTGAGCCCTTCTGTGCACCTTTGAACTCCTTTCTTCCACCAGGGTAAATCATAATTGTAAATTCATTTATTTTCATCTCCCTGTGAAAATAGCCACTCGCGATTACCAAATCTCACTCTCAGGAGAGTCAACTGTATAATTCAGCTTGCAGGGTAGAGTGCTTGAAATACGGTATTTTAAAAGGCAATGGACTTGAAAAAAAAATGGAGGGACTGTTGTAATTTCTTATGGATTACCATTGTAGATTATATATATTTATCTTTCTAAATTAGACTGTAAGCCACTTGTAGACACAGGAACTCTGCTGATCTGATTCTATGTACCCTAGTGCTTGCTACATAGTAAACACTTAAAAATGGCACAATTATAAATTATTATTACTCTGAGTAAATTATACCATTTATTCCTCTCTCCAAATCAAACCCTCTGATAAGTCATTCTCTCTGAGAATTTTTTATTAAATGACTTTGGGATAAGGGAAAAGAGTGACTAGAATAAAAACAAGTTCTACAGGTTTCTTGAGCATTCTCTCTCTCTTCTTTGTCTTTTATATATTGGAAGAGAGCAAAGGAAATAGAAAATATGCTCTTTGCCCACAAGGAGCTTCCCAACAACAAAAGAATTTAAGGTTGGGAGAAGCACTTGGAGAGGAAGGAAATCCATATGCACAAAAGCCTGCAGGTGTGAGTGGCTCAGTGATTAACTAGCAGAAAAGTACTCCCAGAGCGGGGGCTCCATATGCCTGTAATGCTGCTTTCTCCAATTTTAATAAAATTGATTTAAGGGAGAATAATCAAAGGTCTAATGTCTAGGTTAATGATCTTTATGCCTCAAAGAGGAAAACATGGGTTTTCTCTACTGGATATTTATCTATCTTGTCCGGTTTTATGTCTTCTCTGTCTCCCGAGTGCTTAATTAAGAAGCTATGATTTTCTAGGGAAAATAATGGCTTGGCATTGGCAAAGAACTTCCCGCTATTAGAATAGCCATTCGATAGCCCGGAGCAGACTTCCTTTATAAAAGCAACGGATAAGAACGTCCCTCATTGCCCCAACTTTAATTTGTCAATCTATGTCTGTCATGTCTCACCGTGTGTATTTTTTTTCAATTTCTATGACAACGTAACAACTTAAAACTGGGAATTATTCTTATTACTGCATGACTTAACACTGTGCAAATTTAAGATATAATTATTCATATTCAAAAACTATTTAGGTTCAATGTGAAATATACCGCAAAATCAAAAATACTTGAGACTATAAAATGGGTGCTGAGAAGTGAATTTTGGTGAGCCTTTATATCGCAGAAGTATGAAAACATATATCGTCTTTCCCTGAATGCCTTGAAATTGGTTTTGCTAGTGCCTAGGGAGTGGCTCTCTGCAAAGGATTTTTATGCATTTGACGGAGCAATCACCTGTGCGTGCAGGAGGTTCTGAGCCCCTTGTTGGGTGGGGATTCTGTCTATCTTTGACAAATTGTACTTTGCAATCACTTAGTACAGTGCTCTGCACACAGTAAGGACGCAATAAATACGATCGAATGAATGGTGCTGATATTTGCTGCCACAGATCCTTTAAAATAAAGGCACAGCACCAACGAGCAGCAAAGCTCACCTTTTCTGCTAGAAGGAATGTTGGAACTTAATTGTATGGAGACTTTGATGCCATGTCAGTTAATGATATTTGAGTGCTTATTGCATGCAGAGCACCATACTAAGCATGTAACGGGATTCCCTTCCTTCCCTCTTTTCAGTTGAGCAAAATTTACAGTGTGTTTTAGCTGGGAGGGTTTCCAGGTTGCACGCGGGCTTAATTCTTGATGAAGTGGTAGACAACAGGTGAGTATTAATGTTCCTCTAGACTGTAAACTCCTTGTAGACAGGGAACATATCTGAAGCAGCGTGGCTTAGTGGATAGAGCACGGGGCCGAGACTCAGGAGGACCTGGATTCTAATCCCGACTCCGCCACTTGTCTGCTGTGTGCCCTTGAGCAAGTCACTTCACTTCTCTGTGCCTGTTACCTCGTCTGTAAAATGGGGAATAAGAGTGTGAGCACCACGGGGGACAGAGACTGCGTCCATGGTGATTAACTTGTATCTACCCGAGCACTCAGAACATCTCCTGGCACAGAGTAAGTGCTTAACCAGGCCCATCATTATTGTTATTACATACTCTGCTGAATTGTACTCTCCCAAGTGCTTAGTATAGCGCTCTGCAAATACAGTAGGTGCTCAAAAATAGGATTGAATTGATTACCTATTGCTCTTTAACCAAGGAGGCAGATGGACTTCTAGAGATTAACTATACATCATGGGTGATGGTGGCTGCCACAGAGAGAGAAGCATGTTTTTGTGCAGTCTCTCTACTGCCATATGGACCACTGGCGAAGCGCCATCCTGTTGTTATTATTCTTATTGTGTTTGTTAAGCACTTAGGACAGTTCTTGTCACATACTAAGGGCTGGTGTAGTTATGAGATGATCATTTTGGACACAGTCCGTGCCCCACATGAAACTCATAGTTGAGGTAGGAGGAATAGTGTTTAGTCTCCATTTTACAGATTAGGAAACAGAAGGGCATTTAAGTGACTTCCCCAAGGTCACATGGCAGACAAGCGGTGGAGCCGGAATTAGAAGTCAGGTGCTCGGATTCCTATTAGCTGGCTCTTTCCACTAGGGCACACTGCTTGCCTGTGACCCATGGTTGTTCGTCAGTTGGAATTTCATTTTCCCCCATTCTCCTAAACCCTCCCTTCCCACTTATTGGCTTTGTTGCTTGCTTTCTTCCATATCAAACTATGGGAATTTATCTCTTCAGTTTCATTATTTTCCATGAGCTTTTCCCCTACACATCTTGGCTTCTCCTTCTTAAGTTGGCAAGACTTTTTCCTCTGGCCTAAATAGATTGTCTACTGATGGTCTCTTTGACCAGGCATTGTTCATTTTTTTCAATTTTTAAAATGTTATCTGTTAAGTGTTAACTACGTACCAAGCACCGTATTAAACACTGGGTAAGATACAAGCTAATACAGTTGGACACTGCCCACTTGCCAGTTCACAGTCTCAATCCTCATTTTTAAGATGAGGTCACTGAGGCACAGAGAAGTTAAGTGACTTGCTGGAGGTCACACAGCAGATGAGTGGTGGAGTTGGGATTAGAACCCAGGTCTTCTGTCTCCCAGGCAAGTACTTTATCCACTAGTGCACACTGCTTCCCTACTGTTCCTTGCCTTTATCAATAACTTTTCCATCTTAATCCCTATGACTTCCTCTGCCTTTGACATTTAGCTTCTCCGTTTGTAGTCTGCCAATCTAATTGAGTTCATAACCCCAGAGGTGGGACCCTTCTCTATGTTTGTTTATTTAGTGTTTCAGATATTGTTGGAGAGTATTACAAACATGAAATGAGTGCCAGAATTTTACTGGATAAGTGAAAAAAGTGGAGAAACTAGAACACATTTTCATGGAGACCTAAAATACAGCCTAATGGACTGTTCATCATTTTCAATAAGCTCAACCGCCCATTTCCTTTTTAAATAACCGCTAGCTAAAATTATACGTATAATTACTTTTAAGCTTGGGGCTAATGAGATTCAACCTGTGTGATTATATTGAATTAGGCTTGAGGACTGACACCTTTCCTAATTGGCACAGTGTGACCTATATTAAATGCCAGTATATATTTTTTGCATTGGTGAAATTGCTCTAAATGACTTTCCTGGGCTTACAGAGTGAACCAGTCTTTCCTGTGAGGTGTACTCTCGTCAGGCCTCCCTTTTACATCTATTTTTGATATCACAGGCCTCCTATTGGCAGATGTTTCTCTAAACTTTCAAAAAACATTTAATTATTCAAAGAAAAAAAAGAGCCTACTCACTTAGAAATCATTTAATGACTAAACCGTCGTCTTCTCTATTGGATCTAGGAAAACAATACCTTCCCACTCTGAGGGAATGTGAACAAGAACAGAGTTTTCATGTAGCATTGTTTAAAACTACTCTGCATGCAAGAATTTGTGAAAACGAATATTGTTTATTATATCTGTCGTTGGTAAGGCTTTTCATGAAAATGAAATGCCTAAGGCAAGACATCTCTCTCTTGTCTTCCAAAAACAAAAGCAAGATTCCAAAAGGAGAAACTACTATTTGTGTATAAATATGTTGAAGCTTTCATAGATGAGTTCTTGATGAAGTGGCTTGAAACGGAAGGGGAGATTGAACGGTTCTCCCCGCAACCAGCCCTTCAAAGTCATAGAAAATAGGCATAGCTTTAGAGACTTGAGATTTTAAACAGTTGTTAAATCCGATTGTGGTTTCCGCATGCTTTGAACTCGATTAAACCTGTTGGGTGAATGCAAAATAAGCTGTCTTCTTTCCTGGCATCATTCCTCCGAGGAAACCATAGAAATGTTCAGTGCTTTTACTTCCAATAAATCAAAATGAGACCGGACACTGTGATGCCTCAAATTGAAGTGGTAGACAAAAGTTATCAAAAGGGGAAAAAAACAACAATACAAAGAAATCAGTGGGGAAAAAGGTTTAAGAGCCTCTGCCAAATAATAATGATACTAATTTGATAATAATGACAATAATAATGTGTGGTATTCAGTGCTTACTGTGCACCAGCAGGCAACTAAGCATTAGGAAAGATGAAAAAAACATGTAGGTCAGAATCAATTTTGTCCCACAAGGGGCTCACAGTTTAAGGGAGAAAAGACGGCTTATCCTAATTTTTCAAACGAGGAACCTGAAACATAGAAGTTAAATGATTTGCCCAGGGTCACCCAGCAGGTAAATGGCAGAGCCAGGATTAGAACCCAGGCCTCCCAACTCCCAGGCCTGTGCTCTTTCCACTAGGCTCTGCTGAATCTCAGTTTGAGGGCAGATACCTATTGCCTGAAAAATGAAAATAAGATGTTTTGAACAGCCTCATAAAAGAATCATGCTTCTAATGGCAGTGACTCGAAATCTTTCTGAAGGGGTTCAGTACTAAGGCCAGATTTATAGCTTGATTGGCTCACTGAATATGTGTTCATCCCTCATTTTATTTCATTCAGGATCAGTCTAACCTGCTTTCAGAATCTGTGCTTCAGAGTCGATGTTAATCGACTTGGCCGAACCAATACCCACCTAATACACTCATTTTCTTAACGGTCAAAATTTCTAAAATTCTGAAAGAACAGTCTAAGGCATTCAAAAATAAAGGCAAATGAGGAGTTAAACACACGCCCACATAAAGGTCAAATTGAAGGTGCAAACAGCAGTGTGGCCTAGTGGAAAAAGCACGGGCCTGGGCGTCAGAAGACCTGGCTTCCAATTCTGGCTCAGCCAATTGCTTGCTCTGCGATCTTGAGCACGTCACCAACTTCTCTGTGCCTGTTACCTCATCTGTAAAATGGGGATTCAGACTGTGAGTTCCACGAGGGACATGGACAGTTTCCAACCTGATGACCTTATATCTACCCCAACTCTTAATGCAGTGCCTGGCCCATGATAAGAGTTTCGAAAATACCATAAACATGGTGCTCATTAGTCTGCAAAGAGGAGGGTTGAACTAGGGTTAATGATGTAGTAGAGAATCATGAAGGGGGTGGACAGGTCATCAAAGCCCACGACTTCAAAATTTAAGGGCATATATTGAAGTTGGTAGTGGCAGGTTCAAAACCAACTAACGGGGACAGTTTCTTTTTCCAAATGGAGGATGATAAGAACGAAACACTTGTTGCCACTAGAAATGGCATCATCTAAAAATATCAAAATTTCAAGAAGATGGTTAGAGGGAAAGTAATAGCTATTAAATGGTGCATTCATACTCTTGAAGAGGGATGCAAAGAGGGCAACCTTCACATTATTGTTCCAGTTACCCTAGGAGGCCTTTGTCAGATGGAGAACAGTGGGCTGAATGGTCCACTAGTCTGACCCATTAGGTCATTCATGATATTCTTATGTTCTAAAATCTACCCTTGGAAATTTGTAAATAATTTACTTTGCCTGCAGTGGAGGTGAGACACAGGAATCTGAGGGCCAATTTGGAATTTGGAATTTGTCTAATCCACCATTCTAACATAGAAAACCGGATTCCGATCAGTCAGGATCTCACGGGTTATCAGATAACAGAACTTTATTTTGGAGGCATTGAGATCATTAATCTTGGCTAGCGTGTGCCCGGTGTAGTGGGTAGAGCACAGGCCAGGGAGTCAGAAGGTCATGGTTTCTAATCCCATGTCCACCCCTTTTCTGCTGTGTGACCTTGGGCAAGTCACTTCACTTCTCTCGGCCTCAGTTACCTCATTTGTGAAGTGAGGATTGAGACTGAGAGCCCCACGTGGGACTGGGACTGTGTCCGACAAGATTTGCTTGTATCCACCCAGCTCTTAGTACAGTGCCTAACACATAGTAAGCACTTAACAAATCCCATTATTATTAATAATATTATTCTGTGATCTGGTAAATTTCACTGGATAAAAGAAACAGGAGATCATCAAATGTGGTGGCCTTATAGATTTCAAAATACCTGGTCTTACTGCTGTATGAACAGGACCCACTTCTCATTCCTTAAGTACCTTTCTGGTGTGTTCTGGTTTTTCATGTGATTTTCCTAATTCCAATTTTAAGACATACTGCATTAAGGGAGTGCCCTCCATGTTGCAATAGAGCACAAACACAGAGCTGGCATGTACAGCTGTTTTTTGTTTGTTTTTTTTCTTTTGACTGTGGCATTTTCTCTGTCCTCTCACTTAACTCCCTTTTAGGGCAAGGCAGCTGATTTCATCAAAGTAAAAAACAACAACAAATGAATAAATGGAACTAAACTCATTTTAGCTCTGAGCCAAACAATTCACAGTATGTCAGAAGATACCATAAATTCCTATAGGATAGAGATCATTTCTTTTGTATTCTGTGTAGATTAGTTTTCAGTAATTATTCCTTTTGGATGTCTGCTGTTTCCGCGGTACCAAGAGTAATCTGAGCTACTTTGCAATTTTGATTCCTATCCATCTTTTTGATAATTCAGTTTATTAAATGTTTTTATAATTTCAAAGTTAGGATTTGCAAAGTCCAATAGAAGATTGCCCTTTGGCTGGACCATCTCATTTACTAGGGAGAGGATGAGGTTTCTACTGCTGCCTTTTTTTTAATGGTATTTAAGTGCTTACTATGTGCCAGGCACTGTACCAAATTCTGGGGTAGATAGCAGCTAATCAGGTTGGACACAGTCCATGTTCCCCGAGGAGCTCACTGTCCTAAGCCCCATATTATAGATGAGGTAACTAAGGAACAGAAAAGTTAAGTGACTTGTCCAAGGTCACACAGAAGACAGGTGCCGGGATTAGAACCCAGGTCCTGTTTACTCTAGGGCCCGTACTCTATCCACAAGCCCATGGTGCTTAGTGAGCTAAATCGTATTTGCTGTTACTAAATATCTGTTTCCACGAGCGTTTCGACAAAGGCTGAATAATACTCCTAGTGACAAATTTTGCTCATGTCAGGAATTTGCAAAGATGCAGGTTTTCTATTTTATGCACACTCCTTGTCTCCTATTATATTTTATTTATTTTATTATAATATATTATAATTATATTATATTATATATTATATATTATTATAATATATTTTATTATATTTATGTTGTAAGCATCTACAGTACACAGATATTAGAGTGAAGAAAAGAAGTCAAACAAACACAGAAAGACACTTGAACTGATTTTTCCATTTTGTCAGGCTCCCAAAAAATGTTGTAATTAGGACAGACCTGATTGCAGTCCAATAAGACCCTACATCACTCGTCTGACCACAATAAACCCTAAATCTTTCTGAAATGCAGCACGGGTTTACTTTCCTCTTGTGGAAATAGAAAGAATGGACTCTTGCTGTTTCACATTCCAAAAGCAAGCGGGCATAACCTGACACAGACCAACTTTGCTTATCTTGTACCTGATTGAAAGCTGGTTCCGTCTCTATGTTATTCCATTCTAGAGGCTATGTTGAAATGTAGTTGTTGGTGTTTGGTGTCAAGGGGAGAAATGGTGTGCCCCAGGGAAAAACTGGAAATTTCAGACAGGGGCTGGAGAGGTCCCAGAACTAGCAGTAATAGCAGCAATGTGTTATGGATGAAATTTTCGAACCCTGGCAGTTACACAACATTTTGATTCCTCCCCATCGCCTTTGTTTGTTGTTCTCTGAGAGTTTTAATCTATGTTCCTGCCTGTCAGGGTTAAATGTCCATAACTGTAGGTTTCACAGATTAAAAGTTTTTATTGTAAGTTCCCTGGATCGTTTCTATAAATTCTATTGTATTATACTTCGCCAAGAACTCAGATGGGTGCTCTGCATAATCAACCAGTCGCATTTATTGAGCACTTACTGTGTGCAGGACACTGTATTAAGCAGTTGGCAGAGTAAAAATGAAATACCACATTCCCTGCCCACAACAAGCTTACAATCTACAGTAGGCAACAAATACCATTGAATGATTGAGTGCAACTAAGGTAACAGCAAGGTAATAGCAGATTTTCGTAGGATCAATCAATCAATCAATCAATGATATTCATCCTCCTCCCAGGCCCCTGTTCTTTCCACTAGAACATTCTGCCTCTCACCTTGGGCAAGTAACTTTTTTGTGCTTCTGGAAAATGGAGGTTTGTTCATCCTACCCCTTCATTTATGAGTCTGGGGGGCGTGAACTTGATTCATGACACCTCCCCTTGTGTTGACTCAACATAAGCCCTTGGTAACTGTTCATTAGTAATATTATGTTCTCATTTTCCGAGTGAACCCACTGACGGTAATCAAATGAAAGGGAAACCTTGTCTGTTGACTTCACGGCATCATTGCTCACACAGAAGCACATCAAGTATTTTAAAAGAAAAGAAGTGATTATGGGCGTGATGGATGAGCCCCTCGGTGTATTACTTAAAAAAAGCAACAAGGTGTTCACCTTGCAGCTTAGAGCCACACAAATTGCTCCAACTCAGATGAATAGATGAGTTTTGTACTGAAAAGATAAGGCAAGTATTTATGTTATTAGGGCCTTCCTATTATTACTCATTTTTTTAAAATGATCTTCCTTGGAATTTCAGTCGAATTGAATGAATACTAGTGGTAGATGGGGAAGAAAGGCTGATTTTGTGCTTGCTGAAACAGCAACCCTGAAAAAAAAAACCCCAAAACTTGTAAAGCAACCCAGATCAATTCTTGCCAACTGCTGCTTTTTAATGATCAAAAAGGATATCGAGAGAAGCCTAGGTGAGCTTTACATAGTTATGTCTAGGCAGCAAGTAAATCTAGAAGAATGGGAGTATGGTAGAATCGCCAAGTTCATATTTTGCTGTTATTCCTTTTTAGCTCCCAAATGTCTCTGCTCGCTCATGAAAACGATTTTGCTCAATGGCTGTGTGACTGAGTGTGAAATAGACTGTAGGTCCCATGTTAATCTTTCCAAACCTGTGAAATGGCAACATTGCAAGTAGACCAGAATGTAAATCCGCGTCTCCACTGAGTCTAGGCCGATAAAAAGTACTTATAACTGGTTTTTACATTTGGGAAGAGTGCTGACAGTGTAGCACTGAGCGTTTGACAAATAAGTGTGACAATCTCTTCCCCATCTTGTGCGTGTAAAGAGCGTCTCTCGCTTTGCTTGTTGTAATATTTGGGAGCATTTCATGAGTCTGCCTTTTAGAGTTACCTTATGTTTTTCTCAAAGGTCTCTCAGGAGATTTTCCCATTTCTAGTTAGTTCACTCATGACTGGTCTGTCTTGTAGCTACACTCTTCCAAGAATGAATACACTGGTCCAATCTAACTTATTTTGGTTTGTTTCACTGGGCCTTGAAAACTTCACTTTTGCTCTACTGGCCTTAAAAAAAAAAAGGTGTTTGTTAAGCACTAACTATGTGCCGGGCACTGTATTAAGCACGGGGGTAGATAATAATAATAATAATAAAAATGGTATTTGTTAAGCATTTACTATGTGCCAAGCACTGTTCTAAGCACTGAGGGCATACAAAGTAATCAGATTGTCCCACGTGGGGTTCACAGTCTTAATTCCCATTTTGCAACCGAGGGAAGTGAGGCACAGAGAAGTTAAGTGACTTGCCCACAGTCACACAGCTGACAAGTGGTGGAGGCAGGATTAGAACCCATGACCTCTGACTCCCAAGCCCGTGCTCTATCCGCACAGTGGGCGGCTCTTCATCTGGCACCTCTATCCAGATGAGATCTTGTTCCTCCCCCTCCCCCATCCCTCACCCCCAACGATCTGGCCACCTACTTCATCACGAAAATTAACACAATCAGGTCTGAGCTCCCCAAAGTCACTCCTCCCCCTTCAGCCTCCCCCCCGCCCCCCGCCCCCCGCCCAACCCTCTCCCCTACTTTCCCATCCTTCCCTGCAGTATCCTCAGAGGAGATCTCCCCCCACCTCGCAAGTGCCACCCCCTCCACCTGTGCTTCGGACCCCGTTCCCGCTCCCCGTATAAAAACCATCGCCCATTCCCTCTTCCCCTCCTCAACTTCTTTCTTTAACCGTCCACTCTCCAGTGGCTTTTTCCCCTCTGCCTTCAAACATGCCCATGTCTCCCCCATCCTAAAAAAACCCTCTCTCCACCCAACTTCCCCTTCCAGTTCTCGTCCTATCTCCCTCCTACCCTTCCTTTCCAAACTCCTAGAACGAGTCTTCTACACTCGCTGCCTTGAATTCCTCAACTCCAACTCTCTCCTGGACCCCCTCAATCTGGCTTCCGTCCCCTCCACTCTCCCGAGACTGCTCTCTCAAAGGTCACCCGTGACCTCCATCTTGCCAAATCCAATGGTTCCTACTCTATCCTAATCCTAATCGGGTTTCTTTCCAGCCCCTTCCTGGTAACTGGGCAACAATGATCCATGGACTGGAGAGAGGATTTATGCCGACATGAGTAAGCGGTATGGGGCAGGAGTCAGGAAACCCAAGATTTTGTCATAGGAAATGAGAGGGTCTGGAGTCTTCTCCATCCTGCCAATGATGAATTGCTGTTTTTCTACTCGTGACAGCATCTGAAATGTACAGAGCTCAATGCTCCCTATCGCTTCTCATTCTAGACTTAGCAATCTGTCAGTCAGTGGTATTTATTGAGTGTTTACTGTGTGCGGAGCTTGGGAGAGTACAATTCAACATAATTGTATGATGCTTTGCTCTATGCTACTGCTCTAAAGGGGGCACCCCCTCTTTGATCATTAAATACCAAGTAAGACTGTTGGCTTCTGTTCTTCCCCATCATCGCCCAGTTATGCTACATCATTTGCAGTTGTGCCTCAGGGTGTAACAGTTGTGCCTCAGGGTGTCCATCTCTTCCTGAAAATACCACTTAGTCAATGACTCTTTAATAAGATGACTACAAGGAAGAGTCTTATGAGGATGCGATGTGGACTCGACAGATCTCTGTTACTTAAGGATATACCAGAAGAAACGGTTTCTTATGCTGATGTGTGCTGAGAAGCATTTTCAGTGATCTTCAGGCCTTCATAACATTTCAGAATTTGGGATGTCTGTATAGTGTCTGGATACTGCATGCAAAGATTCGGGCAAAAAAAATGCTAAACTTCATCTGCTCAGATTGCTCTGGACAATTTTTTCCATTGCCGTAAACCATGTTTCCCAACACCAGACAATTAGGGTGAGGAGGACTGGGTAAGTGAATCAGCGTCCAGGTAGATGACCGTAGTTGTTTCACAAAACATGCCCCTGGACATAGGGAAATCAAGCAAGAAAGCGTGGGTGGCTGTGGAGACGCCATTTCCCTCAGTTGAAGCAGGAGACACAGGAGGCATGGCCTAGAGGAAAGAGGATGGGCCTTGGAGTCAGAGGACCTGAGTTCTAGTCTACCTCTTGCCTGCTTTGTGACCTTGGGCAAGTCACTTAACTTTTCTGTACTTCAGTTACCTCATCTGTAAAATGGGAATAACTGTGAGCCCCAGGAAGACATGGGGCTCACGACTTGATTACCTTGTAACATGTCCTCCAAGAGGCATTCCCAAACTAGGCCCCCACTTCCCTCTTTTCCCACTCCCTTCTGTGTCACCCTGTCTTGCTCCCTTTCTTCTTCCCCCATTCCCAGCTCCACAGCACTTATGTACATATCTGTATTGATGTCTGTCTTCTCCCTCTAGACTGTAAGTTCATTATGGGCAAGGAATGTGTCTGTTGATTGTTGTAGTATACACAAATGCTTAGTATAGTGATCTGTGCACAATAAGCACTCAATAAATACGATTGAATGAATATGGACAAGGAATGTGTCTGTTGATTGTTGTAGTATACACAAATGCTTAGTAGAGTGATCTGCACACACAAAGCACTCAATAAATACCCCAGAGCTTAGTAGAGTGCCTGGCACACAGGAAACACGTAACAAATACCATAAAAATACATCCTGATGGTGGCAGAACATTCATTTCTTAACCATTTCTGTCTGAGCAGTGATAACTCTGAATTGTAAGGGATGAGAAAAGGCACACTACTGTTTCTCCCTGGGCAAGCAATTCTTGCTCAGAGGCCAACCACTTAGCTATATTGCGTCACCTTTGTTGGCAGCTTCTCTTTGGGCATGTACAATTTTTTTCACGGGAAGAGGAACAGAGAAGCAAAGGTTTCATGCTTAAAGAAATACTGGAATGGTTATCTAGATAATTTTCTATGCAGCTTTGCGCCTGTATAATTATCCCAGCAGTGCCATTGCTTTTGCTCTTTTAAACCCAGAGCATCTGTGATTCTTATCGCTCCAATTCAAAGCTTCTCAAAGTATCCCACTTTCTTCAGTCAGTCAATTGATGTTATTTATTTTAGACCTTACTGTGTGCAGAGCTTTGTACTAAGCAGTTGGGAGAGTCCAATTCAGCAGAATTAGCAAGCCCGTTCCCTGCCCCTATTGAGCTTACAGTCCGGGGGGGAGACAGATGTAAATATGAATAAATTGCATATGATTAATGGTATTTGTTAAATGCTTATAATGTGCAAGATACTGTTTTAAGTGCTGGGGTAGAGCCCAAGCAATCAGGATAGACACAGTCCATGGCCCACCTGGGACTCTCAGTCTTAATTCCCATTTTACAGATGAGATATCTGAGGCCCAGACAAGTGCAGGGACCTGCCCACGGTCACATAGACAAGTGGTGCATCTGGGATTAGAACCCAGGTCCTTCTGACTCCCGGGCCTGTGCTCTATCCACTGGACCCTGCCGTTTCCCTATCCACGGGGTGATCGCCGTCCATTCTTTTCAATGAACAGTGCTGAATGGGTTTGAATTGCAGCATCACTGAACCTGTGCACCATCCTCCTTTAGAGAAGAAAATGACTTTGGACCATATGTGTAGGATGGTTTTTCTGAAGACCTATTTACAGGCAAGACAATGGTGGTGATCACAGCCTCAGGGCTTCACTTGCTCACTACTGGGAAGGTGGGAAGTCATGCAGACTTGGAGAAATTGAACAACAAGTTGGCTGTTTGAACAACAACAACAACAAAACTCTCCTCTGCTGGAGAGGAGAATGGATGCTTCATAGAATTTGATGATGTCCGAACCAAGGGATAATCAAGATCATTTCCTGGCTTTTGGGAAGCAGCTAAGGTTGCGGCAGAAACGTGTGAAATCTTTGCAACTGTCTTAAAATGGCAGGCTGAAGCCTACTTTATATTTGCCTCCCTACTGCTGGTGTTCCCATCTCAGCCTTTAAAGAAGAGGATTTATCACTGAACTTTAAAAATGGGTTTTTAGAAGGCCCGATTCTCATTTTCGGAAAGGCAGCCCACCATCGTTTTCCTGACTTTCACTTGCTCCCCATTACTGTGGTGCATGTTTTCAATAGAAACTCCAAAGCACTTCTTACTTTGGCCAAGTTTCAGTGGGAGATGAGGACAGTTTGTTGGGAGCGGGGAAGGAGGCAGGCCCATGATGGAGGCTGTCAGAGCCCAAAGCAAGATTTTTTTCATGATATTTGTTAAGTGCTTATTATCTGCCAGGAGTTGTACTATAGGCACTGGGATCGATTCACAATAATCAGGCTGGGCACAGTCCTTGTTCTACATGGAGCTTATTTTTGTTGGAGGGAGAAGGATGTAACTTCCATTTTCAGATAAAATAGCTGAGGTAGAGAAGAGTTGAATGACTTGTCCAAGATCACGTGATGGAGCTAGGATTAGAATCTGGGTGTTCAGACTCCCAGACCTGTCCTTTTTCCATTAGGCCCACCTGCTTCCCAGGATTGTAGATGTTATTGAGTCCTCTAGACTGCAAGCTCACTGTGGGCAGGGGATATGTTTGTATTTTAGGATTGTCCTCTCTCTAGTGCTCAGTACACAGTGTGCACTCAATAAATACACCTGAAAAAGTTAAGGAATTGAGAAGTGTTACAGAATTAGAAGAGAGAAGCTTGAGGTAAATATTGTCCAAAGGCACCTTTGCCAGACAGGACACATTTCCACAAATCACAGACGATGGTGATGGGAAAACATTAGGTTGTCATTTGACTTTTTCCTTTAGTTCCAAATGAAATCCATGAGGTTTGCTGACTTTTTCTAGGCAGCACCTTTGCTTATGCTTAGCAGATCTCCCTGTGCTGGATTTCTTCAACTGTAGCAAAGTCCACACAAAAATGAACCCAAAGAAACATTGAAAATTTGGGTCCTCGCCACCTGAAATGTTTGAAGTGGAGGAGGAAAGTCAGAATATGTTTTCCTAAAGCAGCCTGCCTGTGGAAAATTTGAAAGACCAGAGTCCTGATGGAAGTATGGCCATTTAGATTCAGTGAGTTCACAAGACCAGTAGGTATTTCTTTATTAAGTGCTTATTGTGTGCAGAGAACTGTACTAATTACATGGGAGACTATAGGAAAACAGAGCTGGGAGTCATTTTCCCTGCCCCCAAGAAAGTATCGATCAGTCAGCCATTCACTTTTGCTTATTTCCGTTGACCGGTGCTTTCCAAGTCGGAAAAAGGTCCTGCCGAAAAAATTAGAAATTCCCAATCAGCTATTACCAGAAAAGGATGACTCTCCCCATTCCCTGCTCTTTGCTTGCTACTAAGTTATGTAGGTTACAAGGGGTTAATTTAACAACATGTTGTTGCTTTCATTGCTGTCCTGGGATCTTTTCTCTCCTCTTTACTTCCTAGGATATTCACTTTGTTGATCAAGTCAAAACAAGAGATATTCAAAATAACAGACAGACACCTGAGCACAAACATTGCAAGGTTTGATTTGAGCGAAGTCATAACACATGGAAAGAGTCAATTCACCCAATCTAATCAGTCTTTTCTCACCTCTGGAGGAGATGGATTTTTAGCAAACAGGAGGTCAAGGATCCAACGGAGAAGATGGTGAGCGATTTATAAATCCACACACTCAGAGAACAGGGTTATGACTGTAAAATATGTACGGTAGATCCACCTTTCCCCGGAACATGACATCTTAGCAAATGGTAATTTCATCTCGAGACGTGATGTGATTGAAATGCACCTTCCGCTCCTTGAAGGAAGATGTGAAACCATTTTGTCCCGGTGTGCAGCTTGTCGGAGTAGCCTGTGGAACTTCTGGCATCCACTGTGAACGTCAACCCATTAGGACCCGGATGTGGGAAATGGGTTTGAAATGATCTCGCTAGTCGGTCGATATAGTATCATGGTATTTCCTGGGAGGCGGCTTTGAATAGAGCACTGTGTTTGGGAGAGTACCAATGCAAATTATAATGATTGTGACATTTGTTATGTGCTTACTATATGCCACACACTGTACTAAGCATTGGTGGATACGAGCAAATTGAGTTAGACACAGTCTCGGTCCCACATAGGGCTTAGAGTTTCAATCCCCATTTTACAGGTGAGGTAACTGAGCCTCAGAGAAGTGAAGGGACTTGCCGAAAGTCACACAGCAGACAGGTGGCAGAGCCTGGATGAGAACCCGTGACCTTTGGACTCCCAGGCCCATGCTCTAGCCACTATGCAACACTGCTTCTCTGAATAAGAGAAAAAAACCCTAACCTCAAGGTGCTTACAGTCCCACAAGGAGTACTGACCAAAGCAAGGCAATCACAAAAACCTAGGGGTTCTGGTAGAAAAAGAGTATGAAAGGATAAAGAGATAACTGCAGGTGGCTGGGTGTATAGTTGTAAGTGCTAAGAGTGGTTGACCTCACCTAGAAGGTTTGAGCTTAACTTGGAATTTTCGTCAACAATCACAAGGTATTCACCCAAGATCTTACCCTCCAAAAGTCTCCCCCAAATTGAGATGACGTGCATGAATCGATTTTCTACTTCCTTGTCTCTCACTGAATCGTGGTCAGCGTGTTGCCTGAATAATGGAATGACAGCATTTATTTCGGTATTGTCGGTGTAGATTCTCGGTTGTGCGTAATGGCGCAGGCGGGTACATTACTTCAGTTTTCTTGGAACATCTTGTCAGCCAGTGATGTCCAGTGGATTTGACAAAGCGATTTACATTATTTACATGTCGTCTTGGGTGTACGCTTGTAGGGCACTATCCCTAATGTATAACGGTTCTTGACTGACCACGTTGGACTTTGGATGTGACTAGATGTGGGTTAGTGGAATCGGTTCTCAGACGAGTGGAAATTTATTTTAAAACCCGCACCAGCTTGTCTCGTGGTATCCCCCCACCGTGGGGAATCGGAATAAATAGAACAGAATGGGGGTTGGGGGGAGGCGCTACGCATCCCAGTTTCACCCCATTGGCAAAGGGGAATGGATCGGCCCTGATACCCCCAGCTCGGACCAGAAGCGACTGGGATACCATCCACTAGTCTTAGAATCTTAAAAGAACTTTTCAGGTCGGTTGGCTTTACTAAGCAATTTCCAAGATCACGTCTACTAGTAGTATCAGATGTTTCAAAAGTTCCATGGAAACCGAATCCCGGACTTGAGGTTGATGTTCGTTGTCTTCTAAATGGTAGAGTTTGGAAACAAGATCCAGGATGTGCCGCAAGGATGCAATATGAAGCAAAGTGTTCCTGTTTGAGCTGCAAGTTTGTCTAAAGAAATAGAAAATAGTCAAAAAAAGTGAATCGGTCTACTTACGTTTGCTTCTGAGGAAATCAAAAATTGGCAGAATTAAAACTAAAGTTTAGGGCAAAGATTTTTCCTCCACAAAAGGGATGAGATAATGCGTAAGAAACATGGAAATGTGTAGACTAACTTCATCCTTTCTTTCTCGTAAACTAATCTTACGCTTCCATTTTCTTTTACTGTAGAAGACAAAACCTCTCAGAGGAGTAACGTTTGCCGCAGAAAAGCTCAGCGATCCAAATGAGTCAATACGAATCCCGCAAGGTCGAAATTACCTACGGACATTGCCGGGTGAAGATAATACTGCTACAAAGGTAAGTGATGATGATGAGTAAGTAAGATGATGAGTAAGTAAGATGAGATGATGATAAGTAAGATGAACCAGTGGAGTAAAACAGTTTCATTCAGCAAATACATTTTTCTTTTTCATGAAAATCTGTGAAGCGCTTACTATGTGCCAGACACTGTCCTAAGCGCTGGGGTAGATTCAAGCTAATGAGGTTGGACCCAGTCCGTGTCCTACTTGGTGCTCAGTCTGAATTCCCGTTTTGCAGATGAGGGAACTGAGGCACAGAGAGGTCAAGTGACTTGCCCAAGGTCACCTAGCAGATAAGTGGTGGGACCAGGATGAGCCCCCAGGTCTTTCTGATTCCAAGGCCCTTGCTCTATTCCGTAGGCCACACTGCATCCTCCTTACCTGGAACAAAATTGTATATTTTGGGGTGACTTCTATGGTGGGGATTGCTGGATGAGTTTATTTGAACAATTTGGCTTAGATCAAGCAATCAAGAAAAGCAGTGTAGCATCATGGGTGTGATCTTGGGCAAGTCAGTTCACTTTTCTGTGCCTCAGTCACCACATCTGCAAAATTAGGATGAAGAATGTGAGTCCCATGTGGGACAGGGACTGTGTCTACTTGTATTCACCCCAGAGCTTAGTACAGTGCTTGCCATGTAGTAGGCTTAACAAGCACCCTAAAAAATTAATCGATGGTATTTATTGAGCACCTACTAAGTGCAGACCACTGTACTAAGCACTTGGGTGAGTATAATACAACAGAATTAGAGGACACATTTCCTGACCATAATGTACTTACAGCTCAAGTGTGAGTTAAGTTGGTTTCCTTCAATCAGAGGCTCTGATTCTGGAGACGCTAAACTTCCCTACCTAGAACTGATTTAACCAGGTAAATCCAGGGCTTTTGAATTTGTTAAATTTTTGCCAAATATTCACAGAGTGGCAGAAGGTGACTTTACTGATCAGATCAGAAGCATGTCAGTAAACAATTCAGGTAAGATGAAGTAATGGACTCCACTATTTGGTTCAGAAATGTTGCCGCAAACATTACAGATAGAGAGAAGTAATAAACTCTTTAAGATATGGACTCAAGTAAGTTGTGAGCACCTTGATTGAGTTGACTGCGTTCCTTAAAATCAATGAGCTGGAGTTTTTGCTTGATGTGTAGAGGAAAGGGCAAGGTTTGGAGGCTTATGGGAAGTGGGGAGATGTGGACAGAAGAGCAGTTTAGAAAAATCATCTGGGCAGCCCAGAAAGATGGGGACTGGCGAGAGGAGAGACTAGAACTAAGGAAGTCCGTAAGGAGACTTGAGTAATCAAACTGGGACACGATAAGCACCTGAACCAGAGTTGTGGCCATTTGGATGGAGAAGAATAGGTGGATTCTGGAAATGTGGAGGGAGAAGTGTCAGGATTTAGTGACATCCTGAATATGGAGGTTGGAAGGGAATGATCAAGGATAATGGCGAGGTAATTGACTTTAGTTCTGGATAAGAAGGGGGTGGTGGTAACTGGGACAGGTGGAGGAGAGGATTTAGGGGAAGAAGGGTTCAGGTTTTGAAATATTGAACTTGAGGTGCCAGTGGGACCTCCACGGAGAGCTATCTGGATGTGTGCATGTTTAGAAGGGAGCTGGGGGTGTGGAATCATTGGAAGGGCCAGTGGGAATGGGAGAAGAGAGCAGAGTCCAAGTGAGTATGAATTTGAAATGGCCAAAATCAAACAGGTGCCTGAATTTATGTCAATTGGGGTCCCTGCAGGAGTGGAAGAAATCTACTCTGGAGATGATGCAGTGTGGGGAGTTGATCCTTGCTCTCCCTCCAAAAGACAGAAGGATGAGGAATTGAGTTTGGTGTTGATGAGGGCTTGCAATGGTTCAGTGAGAGAGGGGGAATTAGGGTCAGGATCCCAAATGGGGCATGGGAACCTGGGAAATAATAATAATAATACTGTTGGTATTTGTTAAGCGCTTACTATGTGCAGAGCACTGTTCTAAGTGCTGGGGGAGATACAGGGTGATCAGGTCGTCCCGCATGAGGCTCACAGTTAATCCCCATTTTACAGATGAGGTGACTGAGGCACAGAGAAGTTAAGTGACTTGCCCACGGTCACACAGTTGACAAGTGGCGGATTCGGGAGTCGAACCCAAGAGTCGAACCCATGACCTCTGACTCCGAAGCCCAGGCTCTTTCCACTGAGCCACGCTGCTTCCCTAGACCTGAGGCTTCTGTCACAGAAAACCATTCTCTCCCGAGGTTTGACATCATGAGGCCCCGACCGTAAGGCGCTGTTACCGTGTACCTATTCTCACGTGAGACTGTCCCAGCCCAAGATGAGATTCCTCCTGGAGAGGAGTGTGGCCAGGATATTTTTTATTTTGTATGATTATTATTATTTCTAATGGTATTTGTTAAGTGCTTACTATATGCCAGGCACTGTTCTGAACCCCGGAGTAGGAACAGGTTAATCGAGTTGAACACCGTCCATGTCCCGCAGGCTCACACTTTTAAAACCCATTTTACAGATGAGGTAACTGAGGCACAGAAAAGTTAAATGACTTGCTCCTAGACTGTGAACTTGTTGTGGGCAAGGAACATGTTTCGCAGCAATTTTATATTAGACTCTCCCTGGTGCTTAGAACAGTGCTTCTCACACAATAAGCACTCAGTAAATACGATTGACTGCCTAAGGTCTCAGAGCAGATAAGGGGCAGAGTTGGGATTAGAACCCGGATCCTCCGACTCCCAGGCCCATGCTCTTTTCGTTGGACCGCTCTGGGTTGGTGGGCCAAGTGAGCCCGAGCCGGACTGGTGGGTGGGAATGACCTGGGGCTTCCTCTAGCCACAAAAGCAACTAGACGTACATTGGGGAGAACGTAGAGGAGGACCCGAGCTGCCCCTTCTGGCTCTTCGGCCCTCCCCACAGAGCCCTCCTGTCCCAGACGAGGCAACGTAAACCTTGAGCCGCTATCTCCCCCCTGACTCCTGGTCCTCTTGCTGGGAGCCCTGGTCCTCTTGCTGGGAGCCCTGGCTCCGGCTGGAGGGTTCTGAGCAGCTTGGAGGCAGAGAACTAGCTAGGGTCAGGGGTAACCTAGAAAACCAGTCCACTTAAGCCCTGCAGGATGTCGCCTAGTGCTTAGCTTAGGGTATTGGCCCTGCTGCATGGCCCTCCTGCATCCCCTCACTCCTTTCCCACCCAGGGCCCAAATACATCCTCTCAAACTAAATACTTAGCTAGGTGGCCTTTTATATGGTATTTGTTAAGTGCTTAACAAATCAGTTACCGAATTGTGCATTCCAACCACTTAGTACAGTGCTCTTGCACATAGTAAGCGCTCAATAAATCCTATTGAATGAATGAATGAATGCTTACTGTGTGCCAGACACTGTTCCAAGCACTGAGGATTAGCACAAGCTAATCAGGTTGGAAACAATCCACGTCCCATATGGGGCTCACAGTTTTCATCCCCATTTTAGAGATGAGGTAACTGAGGTCCAGAGAAGTCAAGTGACTTGGCCAAGGTCACACAGCAGACAGGTGGTGGAGCCAGGATTAGATCCCAGTTTCTTCTGACTCTGAGGCCCGTGCTCTATCCACTAGGCCGTGCTTGCAAGACACCTTTGTGTGCCACTCTGTATTCTGTATACAAATATGTACTGAGTGCCTCTGGTATGCCCGATGGTGTTCACTTTTTCCTTTTGTTAACGGCATTTTTAAATCACTTACTATGCACCAGACCCCGTCCTGAGCGGTGGGATCGTTACAAGGTTGGACACAGTCCGTGTCCCACATGGGGTATACTGGCTTAATTCCCACTTGGCAGACGAAGTAACTGAGGCACAGAGAAGTAAGTAACTTGGTCAAGGTCACACTGCAGACATGAGGCTCTCAACCAGTCAATTGTGTTTATTAAGTGCTTCCTGTGGGCCGAACACTCTAATGATTGCTTGGGAGAGTTAGTACAGTGCTCTGCATGTAGTAAGAGATTAATAAATATGATGAAATAAATGAATGACTAAGTGCTAGGGAAAGTACAATACAACAATAAACAGTGGCGTTCCCTGCCCACATCGAGCTCGCGGGCTAGGGCCGGGGAGACAGACATCAATAAAAAGAAATCAAATTACAGATACATACATAAGTTCTGTGGGACTGGGAGTGGGGGGGGGGGGGCGGAGCGCAAAGGAAGGAAATCGGGGTAATGCAGAAGGGAGTGGGAGATGAGAAAAAGGGGGGCTTAGTCTGGGAAGCCCTCTTGGAGGAGAAGTGCCCGCAATAAGGTTTTGAAGGGGGAGAGAGTAATTGTCCGTTGGATTTGAGAAGGGAGGACGTTCCAGGCCAGAGGCAGGACATGGGCCTGGGTTTGGCAGCGAGACAAGAGAGATTGGGGCACAGTGAGAAGGTTAGAACTAGAGGAGCAAAGTACATATGCTGGGCTGTAGGAGAGAATCAAAGTAAGGTAGGAGGGGGCAAGGTGATGGAGTGCTTTAAAGCTAATGGGGAGGAGTCTGTGTTTGATACAGAGGAAAAAAATACACGTGCCCGTCCCGGAGTTACAGTCTACAGTCTAGACTGCAGTCTAGTCTAGTAGCAGAGTTGGTATGAGATTCCAGGGCCAAGCTCTATCCACTAGTATACTGGGGAAAAAAATGGGCTTCTCTTCAGCCCTTCCATACGTCTTGTAAGCTGAAGCGATGCAGTGCTCTGAGGACATGAACCTATACGGGCAAAGATGTGAATCCAGGAACACATCAGTTTTCTTCCTGAGGAGAACTAGAACCACTCCTGGACCACATGGGAGTTGAATTCTATAAACCAGCATCCTTACGTAAGGCTAGGAGATTCTCCCGGGCTTTCAGTTATTCTTTGGCTTATGGTAAATACTTTGGGATACTCTTAGACGTCATTAGAGAGACATTTAGTAAAAGAGTTTTTTTGGCACGATACTCTAGGGGCCCAAGTGCTGTAATGAATTTCCTCACAGGAGTACTTAAATGTGGGGAGGATCTGGCTCCTTAGAGGTTCGTTCATTCATTCAATAGTATTTATTGAGCGCTTACTATGTGCAGAGCACTGTACTAAGCGCTTGAAATGTATAAATGGGTAACAGATAGAGACAGTCCCTGCCCTTGGTCTGGCTTACAGTCTAATCGGGGGAGACAGACAGACAAGAACAATGGCAATAAAGAGAATCAAGGGGAAGAACATTTCATTAAAACATAGAGGTTGTTTGCTTGGTTTCAGTACGCTTATATGCCACTTCTAAACCTCTTTTCAGTATCAAGAAGCTGACAGTTTGATAGTCCACTTTCAAAGCCCAAACCCTCTTTAAGCAAACCTAATAAAGGCCAAGAATAATTAATGTAAACTAAGTCTCATTCTAAGTGTCCTAGAACACCACACAAGATCCTGAATCATGTATTTTTTGAGGGATTGATTTCATTCATCAAGCTGTCTTGAATTGACATTAGAAGGCCAGGTTTCCTTGGCCAAAGTAAGCACCGAATGATGTTAATGATTTGGATAATTTGTACAAAAAAAAAGCCTAACAACTGTTTTAACCGGCATTATTCCTGAAATAATGACAGTTATTTGTCATGAATGTACTTGTTGAAGCCAATTAGGTTTAAGGATAGTATTGACTTTGGAGCCAGTTCTATTCGTGCCAGTTCTGTGGGTGATGTCAATTCAAAATAACGAGGACTAAAACTTGGGGCAAGAAGAGATTTGCAAAAGAGTGACGGCTTTTCCACTGTGTCCTGGTGTTGACTACAATATTTGAAAGCTGTTTTCTAAATCC
Organism: Ornithorhynchus anatinus; assembly: GCF_004115215.2. Taxonomy (NCBI): domain Eukaryota; kingdom Metazoa; phylum Chordata; class Mammalia; order Monotremata; family Ornithorhynchidae; genus Ornithorhynchus; species Ornithorhynchus anatinus. The sequence continues at coordinate 31,365,484 of NC_041739.1, forward strand.
TTTTTTTTTCCCCTACAACTGTCCCGGGTTTCTGCAATTGTATTAGAAGCTGCATGGCTTAGTGGAAAGAACACGGGGTTAGGAGTCAGAGGTTGTGGGTTCGAATTCCGGCTCCACCGCTTGTCAGCTGTGTGACTTCAGGCAAGTCACTTGGCTTCTCTGTGCCTCAGTTTCCTCATCTGTAAAATGGGGATTAAGACTGTGAGCCCCACGTGGGACAAGCTGCTTTCCTTATATCTACCCCAGCGCTTAGAACAGTGCTTGGCACATAGGAAGCGCTTAACAAATACCATTATTATTATTAAGAAACAGCGTGGCTCAGTGGAAAGAGCCCGGGCTCGGGATTCAGAGGTCATGGGTTCGAATCCCGGCTCTGCCACTTGTCAGCTGTGTGACTCTGGGCCAGTCACTTCTCTTCTCTGGGCCTCAGTTCCCTCATCTGTAAAATGGGGATTCAGACTGTGTGCCTCCCATGAGACAACCTGATTACCCTGTATCTACCCCAGCGCTTAGAACAGCGCTCTGCACCTAGTAAGTGCTTAACAAATATCAACATCATTATTATTATGATTAATTTCATTTATTGCTGTTAGTTGTGTGTCTCCCCCTCTAGACTGTAAGCTCATTATGGGCAGGGAATGTGTCTGTTTATTATTGTATCGTTCTCTCCCGAGTGCTTAGTACAGTGTTGTGCATACCGTAAGTACTTAATGAATACGATTTAATGAATGGATGAATGACTAGCTGTTAAACCCCTTGCAAGTTCTAGTGAGGTCCAGAAGAAGTGCTATTTGTAATGTAATGGGATAGAGAAGAATAGATTGCATGGCTCTTTGTAATCAGCAGCTCTGGCAATGGTAAGGTTTGGCATAAATGAAAAGATGAATACAAGAACACGTTTTTGAGTTTTCCTACTAGGGATTGGATTAAGGTTCCTGGCTGTACCAATATTTTTTAGAACAGTGAGGATCTTGATCTATAAAAGCCTGGAAATTATATCGGCGTCTTTTATCAGTGTACTTTGGGAAAAATCCATAATTTAAAAACCTTCCGGCATGTGAGGAAGTATATCGAGTCCACAACCCTTTGAATGTCAATAAAATCTGATGTGCAGAGAGTCGCTATTAATTTGACATACTGTTTATTGGGTTTTCATTAAGCCCCAGAAAGGAAATGTCGTATCAACTCGATTTTTGCTGCTGAGGCCGTTATAGTTTGCTTTTCCACTGCAAATTTCTTTTTAGAATTAAGTGCATGTAATTATTTTAGAAGCATCACGATCCCCTGCCCCAACCCGCCTCCAAATTAGAACCACAGCCACTTCCACACAGCCACATTGGATGGGATTTTTCCCGTTTGGTTCAACTGCCCTTTTTTTTATAAATAGCATTGAATACTTAGTAAGTGCCAAGTACTGTTCAAAGTCCTGAAGTAGATGCAAGCTAGTCAGGTTGGACATAGCCCCAGTCTGAATCCCCATTTCACAGAGGAGTAACTGAGGCAGAGAAAAGTGAAGTGAGTTGTCCCACAGCGAACATGTGGCGGAGCTGCTATTCGAGCCCAGGTCCTACTGACTCCCAGGCCCGTGCTCTTCCCACTTGACAATGCTGCCTTTCTGCCTTCACAGACTAGGCCTGCCTCAGAGGGAAGAAACAGATTGTGCAGTTGGTATCACTGTTCCACAGAATAAGGGGCGGTGGCGCTGCAGCGCCCATTACCATCAATCACTGGCATTTATTGAGTGCTTGCTCTGCACAGAGCACCCTACTGAGCACTTGGGAGAGGACAAAAGAGTAACTGAACACAGTCCCTGCTCCCAAGGAGCTTACGATCGAGTCGGGGAGACAGAGACTGAAACCAACTGTAGGTAGGGGTGTCTGAGTTTTAAGGGTATATACCTAAGTGCTGTAAGAGTGAGAGTCTAGGCAGGAGGGAGAATGGGGTCGGGCAATGAGAGAGGAGTCAGCTTTTTGGAAGCAAAGTGACTTGAGTAGAGCTTTGAAATTGCGGAAAGTGATGGTCCGCTGATGAAAGAAATCAGAATAGTACATGAGATGCATTGATTCAACAGTGTTCTCTTTCTCAGTCTTAGATTTTGAGCTTTAGCATTTCACTTTTCCAAAGAGAGACTAAAACCGTATACTAGAGTAAGAGAGGTTGACACTCTCACTCCCACACCCCTCTCCTCCTTTCTTCCTCGTATATCTCTCTCTCTTTCCCTCTCTCTGTGACTCTCTTGGATGGAAGATAAAGCTGTATCTTTTGTGTTAAAGGATGACTGACTTCCCCAGGTGGGAGATGCAGTCCCAGGAGTAGGCATGGATGAAAAGACGTGGGAAGGAACTTGATCTAGTGGATAGCATCCAGGACTGGGAGTCAGAAGGATCTGGGTTCGGATCCCAGCCCCGCCACTTGTCTGCTGTGGGAGCTTGGGCAAGTCCCTTCACTTCTCTTTGCCTCCTTTACCTCATCTGTAAAATGGGAATTAAGACTCTAAGTCCCAAGTGGGACAGGAACTGTGTCCAATCTGATTGTCTTGTATCTACCTCAGTGCTTAGTAGAGTGGCTGGCACATAATAAGCCCTTAACAAATACCATGAAAGAAGCAAAGGTGTGGTGTTTCCCTGGTGCCCACTGGTCACCTTGGACTTCTTCAGACTTTCTATCGCTCCCAAACATTAGCTTTCTCGGCCAAGAGGTCCAGCTTTGTCATCCACTACTGATGATGCATGATCCTTAGCTTGGACTGCATGTCTTGTCACAAGCTTCCACAAGGCCTTCCCCTGATCACAAGGAGCTGCGGGATGTGGGGGATTCATTGCCGGAAAACAAAGAAATTTCTTCCTTTAATCTCTCCTTTTCCTCCAATCTTGGTGGTGCTGTTTTGTCACACCCATTGCCTTGAGGTTTGCCTGGCCCATAGGTGTCAGGGAAGCACCAGAAGGGATTTGCCTCGAACTTTCTCAAGAAGCGCAAGTGTGCTGACCTTTTTCTGGATAAGTGGATAAGTGAGGTAAATTCCCTGTTAAATGGAAAGAAGTGAAGTACAGGCCATATGCTCTATGTGCTACATAGGATAGCTAGGATGAAAACCACCAGCTATTGCCAAAGCTTCGCAGACAAAGGCCCAACCTGGAAAAAGTTTTCAATTCTTCTCACCCTTTATCTTTTGCTAAATATTTAGACCACAGATCCTAGCTCCACCTCTTGTCTGCTGTGTGACTTAGGAGAAGTCGCTGAATTTTCTGCACCTCAGTTACCTCACCTGTGAAATGAGGATGTATACTGTGCATCCATGTGGACCGTGGGTTATGTCCAAATGGATTAGCTTGTATCTACCCCAGCAATTAATACAATGCCTGGCACATAGTAAGCGCTTAACAAATACAGCCTCCAGGGAGAGACAGACATGAAAGTAAATGAAGCATGTAGCCTCTCCCTGGGACTAACAGCAGTCAGTTCATCAATCAATGATATTTATTGAACTCTTACTCTGTGCAGGTCACTGCACTAAGTGCTTGGGAGAGTAGAGTACAATACCGGCCCTTAAGGAGCTCATAATCGGGGAATCTCTTCAAGTTCTAATTTGAGAAGAGCAATCGGAAGAACTTTAGCAAATCCCAGTTATCACTTAGGTGTACGAGAAGCAATTTCTATGCTGGAATGAAAGAGAACAGGCACAAATCACAAGAAAAGTAACCATCTCATTCTGTATTCCTGTGAAACCCTGGCAACTTGTTTTTTATGTTTCTCAGAATGTGTCTATGTAATTTACAATTGGGGAGGAGAAAGAGAATTTGAAATATTGCGCTGGATTAGAGTGTTTAAAAATTCAAGAGCGGAACAGAGTACTCTATACTGTTATCCTGTTGGTGTCAAGATTTCTAGATAGAGGAATTGTTGTTATTTATGTAAAGGACATGCCAATTATAGTTGCAAGATTGCTATCAAAGTCTTTGTTCTGTACGACTTCATTTCTTTGCTTGATGATTAGACTCCTTATCTGCCCCTATCTGACAGACTGAGGCTCGGTAATCATAAATGGGCGAAAGTGGCTTAGCATGCCTGCTATCGACAGATGTTCTATTTCACTTTGCTTTTTACTGCGTATGTCTGGGTAAGATTTCCCATTTGAAGCATACAGATGACTTGGAAGCAGAAATCATAACCAGCTATTCATCCTTCTGCCCTAGCAATTCAGCATCTTCTGTGGTGGATAAATAATTATATTTCCAGATCCTGCTCTATGTGTTGACGTAGCGATTCTAGTTTGGATCTAATGATCTTGCCATTGACCCGCAACAGGTGTTGTGCTGGAAAAAGTTGGTCACAGCCATTTTGAGATCGATCAAAAGATCTGTGCCAGAGCTGCCGAAGGGAAATTTTGATGGCTTTCAGTTCACCAGACTGTGAATTCTATGTGAGACAGGGACCGGGTCTGATCTGATGGTATTGAATTTACCACAAGGTTAGCACAGTGGTTGCTCTGCTGGCAGAAAGTGCTCAACTACCGTTGACGGATGGATTGATTGCCTGGCCTGGAGTATGCGCTTAAATGCCAGTTAATCAATCAATCGATTGTATTTATTGAGTACAAATAATGTGCAGAGCACAGTACTGAGCGCTCGGGAGGGTACAGTGCAACAGGACCTGGTACACACATTCCCCGCCCACAAGGAGTTATGCCTCTACGGGCTGTATGAACACCCCCTGAAGGCTTTTAAAAATCACAAGCATTACAGCAACATCAGGCAGCATGTTGACCTCTATGGTCACTAGACGACCCGCTCCTTCCTAAAATGGCAATTAAAAAGCCCAAATCCCATCACTCATGAGCACGTCCCCCAGCTTCTCTCAGTGCATTCAAGCTTTGACAGTCAGTTGCTAATCTTTAAGGGTCCTCTTTCTACAGAGCTCTGGTGGGAATGTTTCTGTACCTGAAGAATGTTCTCCCGTACAGTTTTGATATTTCGAGCCTCCTTCCTCCTGGGAAACCTGGGCAACTTTCCCAATAGCTCCTCCAGGTTTCTAAGGACCCAATTTAACTGGTTCAGCATTCTTGCGTCCCTTCTCACTGCTTCCACTGCACTATCTTATTGCTTTGGTGACACGTGCTTCGGGCTGAAATAATCCTAAAGCCCATAAAATAGAAGACATAGACTCCTGAGGGAGGTGGGTGGCATGAAGCAGGAGGGAACTTTGACCTGGGTAACGGAAAGAGCCCCACCCTGGGGAGCCTGAAAACCTGAATTCCGATCCCACCTTTGTCACTTGCCTGCTGTTTGACCCTGGACAAGTCACTTTACTTCTCTGTGCTTCAGTTTCCTCATCTATAAAATGGGGTTAATTAGCTGGTCTCCCTCCCCTTTAGATATGAGTCCCAAGTAGGGCAGGGGTTAGGTTCAATCTGCTTATCTCTTATGTTAGGTAGCATTTAGTACAGTGCTTGGCTCGTAGTGAGTGTTTGACAAATAGAACAACGATTCTAAAATAGTAATCGTTATTGTTACTGACCTCCCTGCATCTACTTTGCGGTAGCTTCTGGTGTCCAGAGCCGTCAACTGTCTCAGGTGAAAAAGCGTGGGAATGTGAAAGGGTCAAGGTGACAGGGATACTGAACCTAATCCCGAGATTCTACCAAACATCGGGAATGCTCGAGGCCGTATTTTGGCATTCAAAATTCTCAGCTTGGGTTTGCCATTTTGAAATTCCATCAGATCCCCATTCAGATATTGTGGCCTCCCAAGTCTGTCAAATTACAATGAAGCCTTTATATTTTACCACCTCTCTTAAAGTTAAGTGAGGAGCAGCCAGGTTCCTGTCAGTCGGGGTAAAGCAGGCCCCCGCTGACTATAGCATGTGACCTCACCTTGCCGGCATGACATGAATATGCGCCCTGCATCCCAAATCTAACCCCCAATGAGCAAGTAGCCCCACATCCTGTGCCGAGTGTCCTGACTCTCGCAGTTCTGTATTCTTTCCACTCGGTCATGTGACTTCCGTATTCCTCCCCAGAAGTCCCAAAGGCTTCTGGAAGTGTTGTCAAACCAGAGCTTTGGCACTCTGTGTTATGTAGTTTTTGGCCTTTTCTTTGCAGCAGTTTTCTTGCCTCTTTTTCACCAGCTCTGTCTAGAAGATTTTTTTTTATAAACTGCATCCTACTTTTAACTATGACCTAACCATCTACCAGCCTCACACGTGTTCTGGCGGCTCCAAGCTCTTAGGTCTGGCAGTGGCCCAGCCCGCGACAATAACTGCTTTCTAAAGGGATGAAAATTCTCAGCACTCAGGCAAGCAATTGACAAGGCTGTGCTCGGCTGAGCTGGGATCCACCACCATCCCGTAGCAGTTTGTGTGGTACAAACTGAGCTCCCCTGCATTACACGATTCAGAAATGGGTAAGGTTGAAAAAAGGACTGAAAAAATCAAAATGAAAAGGCAGTGGGAATAGCAGTGTATTCTTAAAGATATAATCACGGAAAGGAATCTGACCCCTCATTATTCGACACGGGATAGTTGTTGCCTTTTTTGCTTTTAAATATATATATATATATACATATATATATTCTTTATTATTTATGTATTTATATATATATATATATATTCTGCTTCATTTTTCAATTTGGCCTTTCTACGTCAGCATCCCTTGGTGAATGATTTTGTCATTTAATGATTACCATCAAGCAAATAAACATCATTAGAGTGATTATGCAACAGTGAGTGGCTAATGACCCATGGTTGCTGATAACCCAAGAATGTTCCTGTTGTAAACTGTCCACTCGGAAGGAATGTGTTTCCATTGTAAATGTGAGTGTTATCATCTGCTCATGTTTGAAATAATAGCAGCCACTTCCCAATTAAGGGAAAATTGCTGCTGCATAAGTATGCCTAATCTTTTACCCTCTGAAGCCCAAACGTAATAATGCTTTTCTGGCTTACCGTCAATTAAATATGTTCTATCACTGCCTAACAGTGACTTAAGGCTTTCTTCTTTTTATGGGATTCTGGGCAGATTGCAAAGGAAAGGAATTATGGAAAAATTGCTGCGCCGCCTCACTTCCCCAAATTACTGCACCCAGAATATTTTTGTCTTGTTTCAGCGCGGAGCAGAACTTAGTTGAATGTAGGAATTTTTTGGTACTGAGACACGTATTGCCTTCAGCCCAGAGCAGTGTGTACATTATCCCCAAAGCCAGGCCTTGCAATGCACCATCTTGAAATCAACAGGAACTTTACAGCTTCTTGCCAAATGAAAATATTGTGTGTCCAAAAAGATGGAGCCGTTGCAAATGAAATCCCTGTATGGGTTTCAAAGTGAACTGTTTTTAACTTGGGAATTGAATATTGCTCATGGTGGCAGTGCATATTATCCTCTTGGAGGATGGGGAAGAATGCCAGTTGCGTGTTATGTCCTCAGGCACCCGGTATGTCTCATGGGCGCTGTGATTTTTTTTATTTAAAAAAACCCAACAGGTTTTAATCTTTTTTCGTCTCAAATCCCCACAGTGTCAGAGTAGATGGGTATCTTTCAGGAAAGTGTGAGTTCTAGTCTTAACTGTACCATGGAAGAGTGGATAGAATGTGGAGAAGGAGTATTGCAAATAGGGAATGGTTTCCCCATCTCCATTTCGTTGGCCTGCATGATTAGAATAAGGCCAGGGATGAAACAAACCCACTGGCAACAAATAAGAAAGCCTGTGTTTGGCGTGTGGACAGAAAGCCACTCATGCTCTCATTGCACTTTGTGCCCCAGTGGGGACAGGCCAGGCGGGTCCAAGAGGGGTGAGGGGTGCCCCACAAAGGACTAGCACCCTATCACTCAATGACCACTACAATCTAGCCCACACACTTTGCTCCTCTAGTGCTAACCTACCCACTGTACCTTGATCTCATCTATCTCACTACCGACCTCTCTTCCCCACCCTGCCTCTGGCCCTCTTCATATCCGACAATCGTCTTCCCCGCTTTCAAGGCCTTAGTAAAAGCACACAGCCTCCAAGAGGCTTTCCCCAACTGAGCCCTCACTTCCTCTTCCTCCATTCTTCGGCATCACCCTCGTACTTGGATTTGCACCCTGTATTCACTCCTCCCTTAGCCCTTATGGACATATCTGTCATTTATTTCCAAGGCTTGGCGGTCTCACCTTTATAATATCGCCAAGATCCACCCTTTCCTCTCCCCTCAAATGGCTATCTTACTGGTACAGGCTCTCATAATATCCCGGCTGGATTATTGTGTCAGCCTTCTCTCTGATCTCCCTTCCTTCTGCCTCTCCCCGCTCCGGTCTATTCTTCACTCTGCTGCCCGGTTCAAATTCCTGCAGCAACGCTCTGGGCATGGTACTCCCCTTCTTAACAACCTCCAGTTGTTGCCTATCAACCTCTGCATGAAACAAAAACTTCTCACTCTAGGCTTCGAGGCTCTCCATCCCCTTGTCCCCTCCTACCTCTGCTCCCTTCTCTCTTTCCACCGCCCACCCCGCACGAGCCGCTCCTCTGCCTCCCACCTCCTCACCGTCCCCCGTTCTCGCCTATCCCGCCGTCGACCCCCGGTCCCCGTCCTCCCGCTGTCCTGGAACGCCCTCCCTCCTCACCTCCGCCAAACTAACTCTCTTCCCCTCTTCAAAACCCTACTGAGAGCTCACCTCCTCCAAGAGGCCTTCCCACACTGAGCTTCCCCTTTTCCCTCTGCTCCCTCTGCTGCCTCTCTGCACCCCCTTCACCTCCCCTCAGCTAGGCCCCCTTCCCCCCCTTTCCCTCTGCTCCTCCCCCCTCCCTTCCTCTCCGCACTGTGCTCGTCCACTCATTTGCATACATTTTTATTACCCTATTTATTTTGTTAATGAGAGGTACATCCCCTTGTTTCTATTTATTGCTATATTTTTTGTCTGCCTGTCTCCCCCGATTAGACTGTAAGCCCGTCAATGGGCAGAGATTGTCTCTATCTGTTGCCGAATTGTACATTCCAAGAGATTAGTACAGTACTCTGCACATAGTAAGGGCTTAATAAATACTATTGAATGAATGAATTTATATTAACGTCTGTCTCCCCCTCTAGCTGTAAGCTCCTTGTGGGCAGAGAACGTGAGTGCCAACTCTGTTATATTGTACTCTCCCAAGCGCTTACTACAGTGCTTTGCCCACAGGACACATTGAATAAATAGGATGGATCCGTGAGTTCACGCAGGTTCTCCGCCCTGAAATCTCAGGACCGAGGCCCACGTGTTGTTCGTGACCGGAGCCTCCTTCACGACATTTGAGTGAAGAACTGAATTCTCCTTAGTTCAAAAACTGCCGTTTCCCCCATGGATCAGTCGAGGTGCTTCCCGAATGTCCAGCCGCCTGCTGGAGAGGGATTATAGATCAGGAAAGAATAGTCCGAGAAACGGCGGTCGCCGGGCATCGGCCAGGCCCAACCCCAAGGCCGCAGCTTAGGCCAATATAGGAATCATTCTCGGACGAAAGCCGCACTAGGCTCGGAGTGTGTATTGGAAAGCCATTTGTAAGTTCTCTGGAGAGGGCCCTGAATCTTTAGGACCCTCTGCATTGTGGCAAGTAACAGATGGGCTGAGAGCTAGTAAGCTTTCAGCTGGAATGTTTCCCAGTAGCAATGTCCAGAGATTTCCTGTGAGAAACTGCAGTTGCCCTCAGATCAATACTCCGAGAAGGAAGAGGCCGGCTTTTTCGTCGGAAGAGAAATAGGAACTACTTGATGCCGATCGGCCTGTTTCTCCAGACTCTATTTAAAGAAACTTCTTTCCAAGGGGATAGAGAAACTTTTCAATGGGCAGGTGATATTTTTAGATTTGTCAAGGAAATCACCTAACAAGTCATATCAAGAGTAAGGATAAATATTTATTACTTGGAAACTGATGGAGTCAAATGGCATTGATTTCTGGTGTAATGGATTACTCTCTTCATCCATCTGTTCTGTGCCCGATGCAGAGATCGATATATTCTTTGCTTGGGGAAGTTCAAGACATTCTCTCCATTAAGGTCCGGGGCCTCCAGAATGCTGATGTGATTACAGTGTAATTGTGTGTGTGTGTGTGTGTGTGTTGTGTTTGGAAGTATTCATTTCAGCACACATCGTTGGAAGAGAGTTTTACCTTCAAAGACCTCCTTGTGAAGAAGCTTGGTTATGCAGTTTGTTGTACCCGCTCTCGCTGTTCAATTATAGCCCAGTTTTATGGATTACATCCTTAGAGATGTCCAGCCGAGTTCAAGCGGAGGACATTTGCCGACCGGTTTTAAACTCCACTCTAGTCCAAGGTGGTTCTTTTGAACTCTCCATAAATATTTATGACGGACTGTTTCAAGTGTGCTGGTAGGGAATGGTTCTCCGGGTGTCTATTTGGGGTTTAGGGAACATTCATCTACCTTATCAGAAAACCAATTTGGAGCACTCCGCCTATCCTCTTGTCTCTATCCCTCGCGATTGTTAGCCCCTCTAGACTGTGGGTTCCTTGTGGACAGGGACTATGTCTACCAACTCGGTTATGTTGCTCTCTCCCAAGCATTTAGTACGGTGCTCTGACCCAGTGACTTGTCCAAGCTCTCACGGCAGTCAGGTGGCAGAGCCGAGGGGAGAAACCACGACCTTCCGACTCCCAGGCCGGTGCTGGATCTACTACCCCGGGCGGTAGAGGCTATCGAGGTCAATCTGCCAGCTGACGAGCATTTCTCCTTGGGACGAAGGGAGGCATTTTGGGAAGCACATCGATTCTTCCAGACCACTAAAAATTGAGAAGAAGAATAATAATGTTGCTATTTGTTAAGCGCTTACTATGTGCCGAGCACCGTTCTAAGCGCTGGGGTAGACACAAGGGAATCAGGTTGTCCCACGTGGGGCTCACAGTCTTAATCTCCATTTTACAGATGAGGGAACTGAGGCCCAGAGAAGTGAAGTGACTTGCCCCCAGTCACACAGGTGACAAGTGGCGGAGCCGGAATTCGAACTCATGACCCCTGACTCCAAAGCCCGTGCTCTTTCCACTGAGCCACGACTGTGGCCTCATGGGTAGAGCATGGGCCTTGTGTCAGAAGATCCTGGGTTCTACTCCTGCTTCACCACTTGTCTGCTTAGTGACCTTGGGCAAATCACTTCACTTTTCTGCGCCTCACTGATCTCAACTGTATAATGGGGATTCAGAGTGTGAGGCCCTCCGGGGGACCAGGGTCTGTGTTCAATTCGATTTGTTTGTCTTCAACCTAGAGCTTAGTATAGTGCCTGGCGTGAGGTAAATGCTTAACAGATGCCACTCTTAATATTATTATTAGTTGCATATATATGATATGTGTGTGACAGGAATGCCCCAGCTGATCCTTTAATGGCTCAAAAGAGGTAGCGCTCTTCCCAAAGTGGCTCTCTACCAAAATGTGAAATTCGTCCCCCAGAGAAATAAGGTCAATAGATTCATCGATGCAGTGTATTATTCTTTGGATTTAGCGTTAACGGTCCACTCGTAAGCATCATCAGACACACAGTCCTTCTCCTTGGATATACAATCTCCAAAAGTCCAGCCTGGGAGGTTTTTTTGCCTGTTTTTAGGAGATTTTTTTTTTTTTTGGTCTTTTTCCTAAAAGAAAAAGCTGGGTAAATTGTCTGGAAATGAGATTCCCAAAATGTAGCACTTTTACATGCCGTTAGCCTAGCCGGGTCGTAAGCGAAAGAGATTTTCCGGCTTTGTATTTAGTGATTGTATCTCTTCTTTGTCAAGAAGAGATCTGTAGAATCTTTGGGGGAGACTCAGTTTTGGCATAGACACATTGATCAGAGAAGATAGTCTCCCTGTTCATCTGAACTTTGAGCCTCTTTTCCCAGAATGACACCAGTTTCCCAAGCGGAAATTAGCCTATCGAGAGTCCGTGCCAATATACGATTGATGCCTTGTAAATATCTGCGATCAATAACAGAAGAATACCAGGAGCGATTTGGGCTGCACCCATTTTTCACTGTATTCCTGCCAAAGGCACACAATGCCACCAGGGACAGATAATGGGATCTGGAGGCTTTCACTGCTAAATTGCTAGTTCCGATCCAGGCCAGGTCAGTAGTGACGAAAAGTTGTTACCATCTGCCGAGCTATCGAGTCGCCTGGTTGAAATCTGTTGGAGATACCAGACCGGTTCCTTCCGACTGAATGGTTGGAAGGGACCTGGGGAAAGATGTCTTAGAAAAAGGCCACAGGGAGTTGAGGACAGGAGGAAATTGAGGCGAATCGGCTGCTTTTGTGAAGACGCCAAGAGTAGGAAGGGAAGGGAGCCCCCGGACTTTGTTATCCAACAACAGAGCCCCGCACGGTGTTGAAATAAAACTCCTTAACTGTCTGGGGCATGTTGACCATATTTGGACCATCTGTCCAGAGCACACCATCATCCATGAGACCATCCATCTAAGTCTACCAGTTTTGAAGTTGGTATGCAGTTTGAGGGAATTGCAAATTTCAAATTCCAGAGGGGCGAATCATCTACGACCATAGAGAAGTCATAAGAACGGAGGATTTGATCAGTATTGTCATCACATTTTTTGGTGGTGTTTGAATGGGAGGTTCCTTTCTACCCTCCTCTGGCCAAATTTCGCTATCATCTGGCATCTGAATGAGACCCCCCAGTTTCATTCAAACCCAGCCTCATCTCCGGCTTATTTAAAATCCCCTTTACCTGTTTGACCTCCTCTAGAAGAGTTTCATTGCTTTCTTTCCCTGTGTTCTTTATTTGTAATATGCGGTGTGTGAAAAGATCCAAGTGGTTTATCCACAAATAACCACGAAAAACTATTAAACACATCTAGTATTCACCTTCTCTAGACACTAGTTGATATTGAGTTTCACAAATAAATCTTGCCTGTAAACTGTATAAAAGATTTTCCTATTGGGTAGAAAAAAATGTATTCAAAAGTCCTTCAGCCTGGTAATTTCTGTTTAGCCTCTGTCTCTGGAAATGGGTGCCCAGGAACGAGATAGGACAATCTTGGGTATTCAAATATTTATTCCATAAGAATTATATATAATATATATATATATATCAAATCAAGGGTCAAGGAAATCTTTGAAAAGTTCAGCCCGAATTCCAAGGCCAGATTCCGAGTGAACCCGTGGTCCAAGCGGCGGTCTATTTGAGTGCCTTTAGCTCTGAAATGACTGGTTTTATGTTCGGGAACTTTGAAATGGGCTGATTTCTAACACACTCTAATGAGAGAACCCATTCTTTCAGTCTTATTGTGCTTCATGAACTGCAAGATGGATGGTTTTCTCTCTGTGATGGCTTGGTTTATGAATCTATGTACTGGTCCTTACTTAGTATAAGGCCAATGGGTTTAGTTGGCATTTCCATGTCCTAGTGGAAGAGTTAGCAAGTAAAATACCTCCAGTTAAAGACTTGGAAAAAATATTTAGGGGTAATGTTCTGTTAATATCTGGCACAATCATGCCCCTATTTGGAAATTGAAAGAGAATAATGCCATAAGAATTCTTCACCCAATTATCCTTTGCCTAAAGGGAGAAAATGGAGGTGCAGAAAATATCAGACTCCTACCCTCTGGAGTAGGTTTCCATGACTTTTGTGTCTAGACCAACTCTCACTGCTGTCCAATCATTGCCAATGCCATGTCACTGTATCACTCCCAATGCTTAGTGCCACTGGTAACACATGTAGCGTGTAATTCTCGACTGTAAGTTTGTTGGGGGCAGGACAGATATCTTCCGTATCTAACTCTTACACTGTACTTTCCCCAGTGTTTAGGACAGTGCTCTGCACACAGTAAGTACTCCCTAAATATGATTGATTGACCCATTCATTCTTGCTGGATACCATTTGCTGAGGTCAACTATCTCCTATTCCAAATAAGCGTAGCTCGGAGCAGTGTGACTGACTTTCCCTCTGCCTCTCTATTCCAAACCCTCCCTCCCACCGAAGGAGTTTGGACCCCGGTTTTTAGGAGAGGATACCGCAAGGGCATAGCGGGGGGGGGGGGGGGTGTCATAGAACTCTAGGACCCTTGGTAGAGTAGCTGTGGATTTTGGACAGGGATGGCTGCTGGCGGGGGCTGGAGATTGCAAGTGGGTGTTGGCTCTTAATCCTTCCGACTCTCTTTCCTGCTGGCTGGGATGGTTTACCTGATCTGGACCAAGGAGGAAGGATGCATGAGTTGCAAGGAGAACTTCTCCTCTTTCCCATCCAATAAGAGCTGAAGTGTGGGAAAAGTCTATAGGCAAAGAAGAGAGATTTTACTGCCTTGGTAACTAGCGTCTAAGAATAATCAAATTGGTTAAGTGCTTCCTATGTCCCAGGCACTGTACTAAGCGCTCTGTATTTGTTAAGCACCTACAATGCCCCAAGCACTATACCGAGGGACTGGTGTAGTTACAATATCAGTCCTTGTCCCCCACGGGGCTCCCAGTCTAGGAGGAAGGAAGACCACATATCGCCTCCCCATTTTACGGAGGAGGAAACTGTCTCCCAGAAAAAGTCAAGGGACTTACCCGTTGTGTAACCTTGGGCAAGGGGTGGAGCTGGGCTATGGATAGAGCACGGGCCTGGGAGTCAGAAGGTCATGGACTCTGCCACTTGTCTAATGTGTGACCCTGGGCAAGTCACTTCACTTCTCTGGGCCTCAGTTACCTCATCTGTAAAGTGGGGATTGAGACTGTGAGCCCCACGTGTGTCTAACCCAATCTGCTTGTATCTGCCCCACTGCTTAATACAGTGCCTGGAACATAGTAAGTGCTAAACAAACCTTACTTAAAAATCACCTCCTCCAAGAGGCCTTCCCAGACTGAGCTCCTCTTCCCCCTCTACTCCCTCTGCCATCTCCCCTTTACATCTCCGCAGCTAAAGCCTCATTTTCCCCTTTTCCCTCTGCTCCTCCACCTCTCCCTTCCCATCCCCACGGCACCGTACTCGTCCGCTCGACTGTATATATTTTCGTTACCCTATTTATTTTGTTAATGAATTGTACATCGCCTCGATTCTATTTAGTTGCCATCGGTTTTTACGAGATATCCTTCCCCTTGACGCTGTTTAGTGCCATCGTTCTCGTCTGTCCGTCTCCCCCGATCAGACCGTAAGCCCGTCAAACGGCAGGGACCGTCTCTATCTGTTGCCGACTTGTTCATCCCAAGCGCTTAGTACAGTGGTCTGCACATAGTAAGCGCTCAATAAATACTATTGAATAAACAAATACCATTATTATTATTAGTGATAATAATAATCAGCGGACACTTAGAGCTCACACAACTGAGTTGAGGGAAAGGACTCACAGATCAAGGGGCTCTTAGTAGCCCAGGAAGCAATTTTTGGCTACCCCTTATAGGTATAATAGAAGAGGGTTTTTTTGGGGTGTGCTTTTTTTTCTTTATGGAATGCATTCGTGGCTCAGTGGAAAGAGCACGGGCTTTGGAGTCAGAGGTCATGAGTTCAAATCCCAGCTCTGCCACTTGTCAGCTGTGTGACTGTGGGCAAGTCACTTAACTTCTCTGTGCCTCAGTTCCCTCATCTGTAAAATGGGGATTAAGACTGTGAGCCCCACGTGGGACATCCTGATTCCCCTGTGTCTACCCCAGCGCTTAGAACAGTGCTCGGCACATAGTAAGCGCTTAACAAATACCAACAAATAGCAACATTATTAAACCACGTCCTCTGATTCCCAAGCCCGTGCTCTCTTTGTTAGAGCATACTGTAGCTCCTCCTACCATCTGGCTGCTGGTCTGGGGAAACACAGGGGACTATTGGAGGATGGCAGAATGGATATTTCAAGCTTCAAACAGGGCACTGGGCTTGGATGTGAATAATCCGGTCCTAGAGAGATACTCAGATGGAGCCAAAGGCTTAAAGAGTGACGAGGGGATTACAGATTCTCAGTCCTCAAGCCTGGAGGCATGCCCACCACCTCCCCCTCTCTAATCGTGGGTATCTCTCAAGGTGCTGGCTTAAATCTCTTTCTCTTTTCAATCGACACTCCCTTGGGGAGGCCCTCCACACCCATGTCTAGGTGGACGACCTCCCACAGCTGCCTTATGAGTTCTGATTTCTCTCCTCTGCAATTTCACATTTTCTCCTCCCTCCAGGATATCTGTCTGGCTGATCCTATGCCACCTCCAGCTGAATCATCCTTCCCCGAATAGAATTCTTCCTATTCCCTCCCAAACACTCACCTTTACTTAACTTTCCCGTCACGGCACCACTACAGTGGTTCTAATCCCAGCTCGGCCACTTGTAGCTTTGTGACTTTGGGCAAGTCACTTAACTTCTCGGTGCCTCAATTACCTCATCTGTAAAATGGGGATTAAGACTGTGAGCCCCACGTGGGACAACCTGATTCCCCTGTGTCTTCCCCAGCGCTTAGAACAGTGCTCGGCACATTAGTAAGCGCTTAACAAATACCAACATGATTACTTATCTCTGGCAAACCCTATATCCAGTCCGTGTGCATCCTGTCGATTCTTTCTCCACATTGCCAGATTGTGTCCCTTCTTCTCCCAACTCGACCTCTGCCTCAGCCTCCTCACTGGTCTACAGACCTCCTATCGCTTCCCGTCTCCAGAGCGTGCTTCATTCTGTTGCCCTTTGCATTTTTCTAAAAAGGCCGGCTGCATGCATCTCTTCACTCCTCAAAAACTGACAGTGGTTCCCGATTCCTCTCTGCATCAAGCAGAGACTCCTTCCGGCGGGCTTAAGGCACTCAGGCAGATGGATCTCCTCTATTTATTCACTCCCCCTTTCATGTGGCATTCGTTCAGCACTTACTATGTGGCGGACACTATACTAAGCACTGGAGTAGATACCGGCTAATCAGGTTGGACACGGTCCATGTCCCACAAGGGGCTCACAATTTAAGAGAGAGGGAGAACAAGTACTGAATCCCTGTTTTACAGTTGAAGTAACTGAGGCACAGAAAAGTTAAGTGACTTGCCCAAGGTCACACAGCAGACAAGTGGCTGAGCTGGAATTAGAATCCAAGACCTGTACTCCTCTCCCGATGCATCCTCGGTCACATTCCTCATTCCCCTCATGCTAGCCTCCTGATTGTCTCGTTCTCATGTCTCCCGTTGTCTACTTCATGCTTATTCTTTGCCTCATCCCTGCAATTGGCTCCCCCTTCCATCCGACAGATCTTCGCTCTCCTCAATTTTCCAAGTTTCTCTGGGTATATCTTCTCCCGCAGGTGTTCCCCAATGGATTTCTCATCTCCACCCTCACAATATCCCCAACTGGCATGAAAGCCCTCATCACCCTCAGAGTACTTGTAGACCCCTCTTACTTCCCCCTCCCCGGAATATATCTTCATGTCTGCTCTCTCCCTCCTGCCAGCTTGTCAGTTCCTTAAGGGCAGGGATCATATCCTCCAAAACGCCCGTAAAAATAGAACCATGCTGTGTGAATTGTTTTCTCCATCCAAGGCCTGTCTGTCCAGTCACTCATTCTCCTCATGAGTTTCCTATTTGCCAGCGTACTGTCATAGTGAAATTTTCCAGGTGGGGTCTTGTAGTGAGCCAGTTCTGCGTTTGGTGAGCAGGAAATGTTTAGGGCACCTCTTTGCCCCTCTCAGAAGTGTTTTTAGCCTGCAGAATTACCCCCTCTCTGGCATGTAAAAGGGAGGAGCAACCGGTGGACCCCAAGTAGAAATCTCATCTGTAGGAGAGACAAAGAAGGGTATGTTAGACTAGAAAGCCAACTGTCCCCTCCAAAGGTGTATGTATGGCTCTTCTATTAATAGTCAATCAGCAGTCCCAAGCATTTGTAAATTGGGTCTTTATAGTAAGGTGGTAGTGTGGACGACCTAAAAAAAGCAAAAAAACAAAAGAGAGGGATCTGGGAGTCAGGCCCTGGGCTCAAATTCCGGTTCTGTCACTCGCCTGTGGCACGGTACATGATGGTTCTGTGGCGGCAGAGACTTGTTTCTCTCCGAGATAGCTATTTCTAAGCTTTCATTAAAAAGAAGACCGGAAAAGGTCACTTATATGCTAAGGGACGGGTTCCAAATCTTGCTTTTTGGTCAGAGAAGCTGCTTATTTGAGACTGGCATAAGCCACTTAACCTTTACATGGTCCAGCTTCCAACTGGGATCCTTGGTAAAGTTGAAAATGATGAAAGAAGCTACCGACAAGTCATTTTCTGCTGCTCCAATTCAGATAGTTCTAAGACCCCGAAGAAGAGTTCTTAGCTGCAGTAGATAACCCTTTATATTTGAAATGTGTTTCAGTGAGCTGTTGCCTAGAAGAATCCTCCGAAGAAGGACAGGGAAATGCCCCCAAGTTCCACAAGTGAAGAAATCGAGGCACAGAGGAGGTCAGTAACGTTTTGAAAGTCAAGACATGAATGGCAGAGTTGACAGAAGAGGTGGCAATTTTTCATTTTGAAGATGAGGGGCGTCAAAGCGGTGATTTTAGAGGGGATGGTTTCAAAGAACTAATAAGACCCAAAGACATTATTCTTTGTCTTTTCAGCTCTGGTGGTAAACTTTCAGGTCTGATCAGAAACCTGGCATGAACCAGTGTTGGGGTCCAGCTCAAGTAGCTCCTGGAGGCCGCCAGCCCCACTGTCCCTAAGGGGTGGGCTGTTTGGGTCAGTAGCTCGGAGCATTTTCTTCAGCTTTGTGCAGGAGTTGTACTAAACTTGGAGAGAGAGTGCTGGTATGAGAGCAAATACTATGGAACTCAGGAGGGCTCTAATGGCATTCAATTGGGGGAGGAAGTTGGCCATTTTGGAATGATGAAAATTGAGAAAGTGGTATTCTAGAGTCTTGGGAAGGAATGAATCTGGCTTCCAAAAGGATCCTGCTTTTCCTCAGCCACTTTCCGCACTGGGAGAGATGATCTCCATATCACTTTGCGGTGCAAAGCGATTCAGTGTCAGCTTAGTTCGGTTGACTTTTCCCCTTCTCAGTCTCCTTCCTCTTCATGACTTTTAATTTTAGGTTTAGCATTAAGGGAGCCCAAGGAAAAGGGGGGACTAGATCTTACGCACCTGCAGGTAGCTGTTCCTTTTGCCTTCGCTAGCTCTTGTCGGCCAGAGGACTCTTTATATCCAGAGGGCTGGGTTCTGTTGTTTTCTACTACCGCCTGTGCCTAGATGCCAGCCTGTTCAGGAAGCGAGCTTTCTCTCAAGATCGGGAGTACTATTCCTGAAAGAGTGGATGTAGCTACCACTGTGGTAATTGGCACTGCTCTTCCAAGCAAGGATGGGAGCATTTCCTTCGGTTAGTAGTGGTACTTTGGGTTTTTTTTTTTCTTTCTTCAACGGAGCAGTAATTAATGGGGATTAAGACTGTGAGCCCCACGTGGGACAACCCGATTCCCCTATGTCTACCCCAGCGCTTAGAACAGTGCTCGGCACATAGTGAGCGCTTAACAAATACCAACATTATTATTATTCCCTAAAGCAGAAAATCTTTTGTTCCTTCAGAGGAAAATCTCCCCAAATCACCCCCCGCCCCGCCCCCCGTCTATGACCCATTCAAAAGAAAAGGAAAAAAAAAAACCAAACAACTATAGTTTGAGGTGTTGTCAAAACTCCCATCTCTGTTTCCAGAGAAAAAACCAAAAATGTAGCTCCTTGAGGACCCGATAGCTTTTGGCATTAGACATTAATTCAGAGACCCGGGCCGAAAATGCTGACATGCACAAGGAGTGTTTTAGAAAACAGATATTGTCTCAAAAGAATCCACCCATTTTATCTTTATGCTCAAGTTTAATTTCCTTTGGGCCAAGCAGAAAAATGACCCCGTTCTCCTGCCCGTGAAAGTAACTCGTGAACAGTGGAGGAAACAATTAAACTAGTGTTGACTGAAATGGCCCTTTATCTAGAACAGGCTTTTCTTTCATCTTTACTATTAGTTGCTGTAAAGATACTCTGAAAGACAAGGAGGGACGTGGCAGTCATCGGTTGGTTCAGCATCCTCTGTGAAACCTCATTTATTGTGACAGGGCCTGGTTTCCTAAGGAGCGGAGTGCAAAAATTCTCTTGCTACCAAGCTCACCTCATGCCTTTCAAGAAGGCAGCTGAGTGCCTGCACTTTTCTCTCTTTCAAAGGGCCAACAAGACAGTTGTGAGCTCACATACATTAGGGGTGTAATTCTTGAGTGCTGTAACGTTGCAGTCTCAGTCCTGGGCCCGGACCTGGTTTCTAAGGACCGGCTATTTTCCGGTTCTACCGACTCTGCCTTGGAGCCATCTCTCGGCCACATCACCAGTTAGTCCGGATCCGGTCTATCCAATACCCGTGGCCAGTTGGTCTCCCAGTAAATAACGGCAGTGGTCCGTGACCCAAGGTGGGATTTTTCGTCTTTGTTGTTACACTCTCTACAGTCATCAGGAAGCACCGCTCCCCCCCGGGCTAGTTTGATAGAGTAGTAATGGAGCAGTAGGTTTTGTGTTTGGCTTGAACAATTTAGGGAACTGTGCTTTGGTAGTCCCTCCACAGAAAGAAGAAGAGGGTTTCAACTCTAAATCTCTTTTTCAGCTCTAATGCCCACTCTCCCCTCTCTGACCTCACCCCCTCCCAGGCCTCTTCCCGAACCAGACGGACCCCAGCAAGTTGGGGGTTATTTGTTGAAAACGTTCTCTGACAGGAACCTACCCTTCACCGACACCGCTTTCATGGCGAAAGTCTGTCATGACGCCAGGGCCAAGGAAGCCAGCCGTGAGGTGACTAAAGAACATGATGGTGTCTGACCTTAGGCAGGGCACTTCACTTCTCTGTGCCTCAGTTTCTTCCTCTGTAAAATGAGCATCGAATACTTGTGGTCCAACCTATTTAAACTGTGAGCCCCACGTAGGACCGGGACTGTATCCAAATGGATCATCTTGTCTCGGCCCCAGCACTTAGCACAGTGCCTGGCACCGAGCAAGCGCTTAACCGGGACGTAAGCTCGTCCTCTAGACCCTAAGCTCACTGTGGGCGGGGAACGCGTCTGTCGATTGTCGTCGTGTACTCTCCCAAGTGCTTAGTACAGTGCCGTGCGCACGGTAAGCCCTCGATCGATGCGACCGAACGAGGGAACAAGTCACCATCATTGGAAATGAAGTCACTTAACCTGAGTTTCTTCATTGGTGAAATGGGGATTCACGAAATGGGTTTCCTGGTACTTCAAAGTGCTTAACAAATACCGGTTATCGTTGTTCTTATGATGATGATGACGGTGAAATCTATTCCTTTGGCCCTCAAAGGTATATGAAACGTGTGTACACGGTCTTTAAAGAGAAAATAGTTCATCTTCTCCTGACAGTTCAGGGATCTGGATGAATATCAGAATCCAAGGTTAGAAGGCTGAGGTCTAATTCCCAGGCTGTCGAGCCCAACTCACGGACTGCATCGGTTGATCCTTCTCTACCCCGTTCCTCGGTGGGAGATAAGGAACTGGTCTTCACAACGTGGATTCATCAACCCAAGTGCAGTGAAGTAAAATGTGGCAGATGGACCCACAACTCGGTGCAACACTGGAAAAAGCGTCTCCCATTCTAGGTGAGCGCTGATCCTGGTAGATATTAATTTGGCATCATAGCCATGGAAACAGATGCACACGTGGGGTCGTAGCGGTGAGCAAATTTGAGACGGCACTCTTCCTGACTTTAGCTTTTTGGGAAAATGGGACAGCTGGGTTTTCCAGAGTGCCCCGGGAGGCGTGAGCTTCGGAAACTGGGCTCGCCCTACATTCGGCTGTCTCTGCTAAGGTTCGGTGGAAAGTGGAAACCTGAGACGACCACAGAGGAATTCTTGAGGGCGACCGTGTACGTGACGAGGGACTTCTTCCCCCTATCCTCAGGGGCCGGATAGCAGGAGGGTTCACTCTCAGTCACAGAACAGGGAAGATCTCACCATTGATGGTACCTCAGTGAATGGATCGCCAGTTCCTTGAGGACAGGGACGGTCACTTTTCCTTTCTTTGGTGATCTACTACAGCACCAAGTGAGGTCCGTGGCACCCAGTCAAATAAAAGATGGTTGAAAAGATTAGAACAAGTTTCTGGAGAGATCCCTTTCTTTTTGGGGTGGGGGGGGGGGGAAGGGGGATGGGGTTACTTGTGATGACTGCAGCCTAGGAGCCAATCCAACTGACTGGGTGATAGAGCATCTGAAAAGTCTAAAAGAGTAATCAATGAGGGGGTTTTGCAGGCACTGAGCTATGGATCATTTTGCGCTACAGTGTGCCTGACTAAAGAAGACCTCTGCCCGTGAGATGTTGCGCACTAACGACATAATTGGAGAGAGTGAGAGAGAATTCATCCAAGTGGAGCGCATCACACCAGCAGTGTCTCAAAATGGATGAAATCTGTCCTGGAATACACTGCAAGAAAGGCCACACAATGTAAATAATGTCTATGCGGTTGCAATTTCACCTCTCTCCTGAAACTGCCAGGAAGGATGCCAATTAGTGCCAATTATGATGGGGATTGGAATGGTCTTGCTATTAGTCCAGTAGGAGTTGGTCGGCGGCTGCTAATTTATTTCCCGAAGCTGTCAGTAATGACTGGTGATCTGGACTGGGTGAGGGCTGGTGTCTTGGAGGTGAAAAGGCTCCTCAGCTTTGAAATCCCCCGAGCTCCTCTGGATATCGCCAGAGTGCCTTTTGTTTGCCTTTCGTGTTTAGCCGATCGAGTTAGAATCGGAGCCGAGGAAGATCAAGGCTCGTCAGCCTAATTGGAAGCTCAGCAGTATGACGTGCAAGGCCCCAGAGTGAGAAGCAGACCTTACCGGAGCCGGAGTTTGCATCTGGGCACTCTGCTACTTCCCCTTCTTTCAGAAACTGTTTCTGATTGGGGAGAATCAGCATGGTCTAGCGGATAGACCACGGGTCTGGGAATCGGAAAGACCTGGGTTCTCGTTCTGGCTCCGCCGCTTATCATTTCTGTGATCTCTCGGGCGAGTCACTTCACTTCTCTGGCCTCAGTGACCTCATCTGTAAAATGGGGATTAGAACTGTGGGGACTGTGGCCCGTGGCCAACCCGATGACCTCGTAACTAGTCCCGAGCTTAGAAGGGTGCTCGGCACATATGACGTGCTTAACAAGGACCAGAAAAAAAAGAGTCACCAAGAAGAAGACGGTCCTGGGGTCCAGTGAGAGGGTGAGACTGGTCCGTGATGACGTCGCGGGGAGGCGAGCGGGTTGGTGCCTGCTCTGGGAATCTATGGGATCTTCAGGTGCCTCAGGGTGACTTGAGATCGGCTTCCTGGTAGCTGATCCTGCAGCGTCCTTGCCAGGAGCCCGGGGTTTACTGTCCATAGGTGTGCTTCTCGTCCAAGAAGAGACGGGTACGTGAGCGATCTAGAGAATTTCGGCCTCAGAGCCCTCGCTCCACTGGCCACTGATGATGTCGACTTGCCCTCGGATGTGCATGGCGTCATCCTCCGCTGACCTTTTGGACCCGAATCTCCCCAGAATTCAGGTCAGTTTTGGAAAATGTCGGTACCTCTTGGATTGTCCAGTTTCCTGCCAGACAGTCTGCCCCGGGAAAAGCCATTTGTCATTTGTCAAAAGGATTCTAGTCATCGAGTGCTAGGTCAAAGCAAAGAGAAACCTGTGACGAGAACTAACTCTGATGCAGATATTGCCGTTGCCCGGGAACTATTGGAGTCAACCCATCATCTAGCGGATGGTCCCATTAGAAGACAATGCGCATCTTTTGTGGAATGAAAAACAATGGACTTCTAGGGTTAGTTGTCCTCGATATTTTCCGTTGCGTTCCAGTAACACCCAGTTAGCAGTCATAGGCCAGTGGTTTTGTTACTACAAATGAGACAATTTCCCAGGAAGTATTTAGATGCTTTGAATCAAATCTGTCGCTACTAGCCTCGACTCACTGTGTGTCTTGACTGTCCCAGGTCTGTTCCCCTTCAATTTGGGCAGGGGGATCAAGCCCTTCCAACCAATTTTCCCTAATCCCGTTCATTCTGCCGGGGCCCAGAAAATAGAGCAGAAGAAAACTGTTGCTTCGAAACAGATATCTGATTATTGCCTAAGCCCCAAAATGAACTGTATTCTCACACAGGCGATCCCGTCGAGAATATTATCAAAGATGACCTGCCAGATTGCCTGATGCCTGCCTGCAGTGAAAATGTGAAAATACTGTAATGGGATGAAAATGTTATTGCTGAAAGAGCAGATAGGAGAGAGGGTCAGGATGAATGTCTTCAGCTGCGGTGGAAGGGTTAGACCCACTTTATTGGATCAGGAGACGAAGCCTTTTCGGAAAAATGTCAGAACTCAATTCAGTGGGTGAAGGGTTTCGCTAAACCTGCCTGGGAAATGACGATTGCAGCCACTGATAGTAGAGGATTTGGGGAAAAAAGGCGAGAAATCCACCAGGATGGGAATCCAGAGAGAGGCCGTAGGGGTTTGCCAAGCCCAAACTCAAAGACTTGCCATGTATTATCTGCCTGGGGCCCGTAGAGACTTGGAAAAGACCCTGGAAGTTGGAGTAAAACTGCCTTTGTATAAATGACATCCACACTTTAGGGTCCAAAAAAAAATAAAAAGCACAAATGGAAGTGAAGTCCTGCAACATGGCTAATAGACCAAGATCTTGCCAGTCCTGTCATTTGACCCCAGTCTACCTCATATGAATAATAATCATGTTGGTATTTGTTAAGCGCTTCCTATGTGCAGAGCACTGTTCTAAGCGCTGGGGGAGATACAGGGTAATCAGGTTGTCCCACGTGGGGCTCCCAGTCTTCTTCCCCATTTTCCAGATGAGGGAACTGAGGCCCAGAGAAGTGAAGTGACTTGCCCAAAGTCACACAGCTGACAAGCGGCAGAGCCGGGATTCGAGCACGTGACCTCCGACTCCCAAGCCCGGGCTCTTTCCACTGAGCCAAGTGTCCTCAGAGTAGCAAGGCAGACTTATGTATGCGGTAATATGAATCATCTTGTCTAATTTCTACGAGAGAATACGGTCTAATATTGGACTCTGGTGCACGGCTCTAAGGCCCGGCAGTGTCCAAACATGATTTGGTTTGGCCTTAGTTTGGCAATGTTTTTGCCAAAGAAATTACTCTGCCATGAATACTAAGGGTGTCCTAAAACAAAAGAGGCAATCCAACTTGTTTGTCACGAGCCGATGGATGTCTTTCCCCTGCCCCTGAGCTTGTCTCTGAACTTATTTTCTGACCTTCCTTAGCAACCCATCCCATCCCATGATTCCTTAGTGGCTCAACTTCCTTTTAAATTTCTTAGTGGACACTATTGCAACTTGCTTTCTGAGACCCCCAAATGGTCCCTCTTCATCCCTCCATTTATCTTTTCGATCTTTAGAGATTGTTTTGTTCTTCCCGTAGCCTGCTTGGTTCAGGTTTTGCAAGCCTATCTCTGCATTGCCTTGCGTGATCATTCGGGCATGTGGTTGTTTTTCTGAAGTTTTCTCTGCATCTTCCTCAGCCAAGGTGACTCAAGCAAAGACCCGGACTAACACCTGAGGGTGAAAGTGAGATATTCCCGGAGGTTCGATAGCGTTCATGGGGTCGCTGAGAGGGCCCGTTCCACGACGTCCCCGATGTTCACTTGAGTGGTTCCGACGTCTTCCGATTGGAATTCTCCGAGACCTGGGAGTGGATCTTCAGTTTATGGGGGTACAGGTGTCTTCAGTGTGGGACCCTCATTGCCGATCGGGTAACCCCAAGCCATTCCCAAGAAGCTGCAGCAGCTCAAGGGAGGTTTCTTTTCACTTGTTCCTGCCGCTCTATCCCCATCCCCCGGCCAGAAACAGACGCAGAGTGTCTGCGGGTAGGGCCAGAGTGTTGGAAAGAATTGAACTCCCGCTGTCCTCTGTGTAAAATTGGGGGACAAAGTAGGAAGGTAGATGCGTGGAAGTTTCACTGTCTCCACTGGTGGTTCTCTTCCCTTGGTAAAGTACAATAAAGCCTTTGGTAGACCAATTTCCTGCCCCCAAGAAACTTACGCCTACAGGGGGACACGAACGGTAATAAACATGAATCATGCGTGATCACCTAGGGGCTGTGGGCCTGAGTGAGAGGTGAATCTCACGTTGTCGAAGGGTACAGATCCCAGCGCAGAGGCAACAGAGAAGGAAGAGAGCGGAGGGGAAAAGAAGGCAGAATTGGGGAAGGCCTCTCGGAGGAGATGTGATTTTTCAGAAGGCTCTGAAGGAGGGGAGAGTGGTGGTCTAGCCTAGCTATACGAAGGGGGAGATGGCCTCGGAGAGTCACTTGAGCAGAATCGTTCCCGAGTCTCCGGGGTCCCACCTCTGACCTGGGACCAAGGAATATAGCTTCAGTGGAAAACGTGGTGTCCGATCAATGAACCGGTGGCATTTAAGGAGCACTTTATGGGGTCGGAGCACTGTGTGCAGCCCTTGGGAGAGAACAGTGCAGAGTCGGTCGACAAAATTCCTGACCTCAAGGACCGTAGGTATCGGAGCCCAACTAATCAGTCCGTCAATCAATGGTATTTATCGAGGGCTTACTACGTACGGGCCACTGTACAGTGTCACAGGGCTGGCTAGGAGCAATCCCTGCCCACAGGGAGCTTACAGTTTGCAGGGGAGAGACAGAGATTAAAGTAGGTGCTGTGTCCCTCAACCCTTCCTCACCTCCAGAACTCCCCTATCGAGCTGACCCCATCCTGTCCTGTTTCCCAAGGTACTGGTGAGACTGAGAACAGCAGCTGCAGCGGGAGGGCTCGTGTAACCTCGGGAAACCTGGCGGTCGCAGTCCCCGTTGCTGTGGACTCAATCATGAGGAGAAATTCGGCTCCTTTAGTCACAGCTCCCTGTCGGATTTTTGGATTCCATTTTCGTCTCATGTCCTCTTCTCCTCGGCGTTGTAATGTTTTAGCATTCCATTCATTGCTCCCAATTAGTCTGGCTCCAGTCCTCCCACTCCCCCTACATTCAGAGACGGTGAGCCCCTCGCGAGACAGGATCCATGTCCGATTCTTCTCTGTTAACTCTTTCGCGGCACTTAGTGCAGTGTTCTGTCAGTCACTGGTATGTATCGAGCAGTTCCTTGCCGCCCAGTCCTCGACCAAGCACTTTGGAAAGTACAAATCAACCCAGAACGGACACCTGTTCTGCCCTCAGTGGGCCGACAGTCTAGAGGGGGAGACCGACCCGAATATGAATAAACACCATGACGCCTATGGAGAGAAGCGCTCGGCTGGGGTTGGCGGGTGAATAAAGGGCGCAAAGCAGGGAGACGCAGAAAGGAGTAGAAGCAAAGGAATAGAGGGATGGTCAGGCCAGGCTCTTGGGAAGATATGTGCCTTTGGGCAGGCTTTGAAGGTGAGGAGAGTAATTGCAGATATGAAGAGAGGGGAATTCCAGCCCAGAGGCAGGACGTGGTCCAGAAAGCAGTGGCGAGATGGCTGAGACGGAGGTCCCGACGAGTAGTTTGGCAGTAGAGGAGCCAAGTGCGTGGGCTGGCTGGTGATAGGAGAAGAGTGAGGTGAGGTAGGAGTGGGCAAGGTGATGGAGTGCTTTCAAGCCAATGGTAAGGAGTTTCTGTTTGATGTGGAGGTCTCTGAGCAACCGCTGGAGTTTAGTGCGTAGCGGGGAGACATGGCCTGAACGTCTGTGTCGAAAAATGATGTGGAGAAAGAGTGAAGCGGGGACTGGAGTCAGGAGAGAGAGGAAGCCGAGAGGTCAGCGAGGAGGCGGATGCAGTAATCAAGGTGGGAGAGGGTAAGTGACCGTATTAAGGTGGCAGCAGTTTGGAGGGAGAGGAAAGGGGCGGATCATCATGATAATAGTAGTTATGTGGGTATTTGTTAAGCGCTCACTATGTGCCGAGCACTGTTCCAAGCGCTGGGGTCGATACAGGGTCATCAGGTGGTCCCACGGGAGGCTCACGGTCTTCATCCCCATTTGACAGATGAGGTCACCGAGGCACAGAGAAGTGAAATGACTTGCCCATAGTCACACGGTTGACAAGTGGCAGAGGGGCGATTCGAACCCATGACCTCTGACTCCCAAGCCCGGGCTCTTTCCACCGAGCCACGCTGCTTCTCCATAATAATAAGTGCTATTATTATCACTGCTCCTACTTTAAGGTCAGGTTCCAAAACGTAGAAGAATAAGGTGGTCAGGGGTTTTGTTGGCACAAGTCAAAGACTTTTTCCCCCCGAACGGAGTGCCGAGAGGGGTCAAAGCCTTTGAAAATGGAATGCCGGCTAGAGAAACCATCAGGAAGCAGAGGTCCGCTAAGTTGTCATAGTAAAAATAAAGTACACTATGGGAAGCAGCAAACTCCCTTGGTAATGAAGAAGCTGAATAAGGCCGGGTTACAAAAGAAATCTGCAGCCGGAAAATATGGGGATGGGCATTTTGTGGTTTCCAAGATTGAGGGCCATTGACAGGCCTATCAGTTGGACTTTGCAGGAATCGTGAACTAACGAGAAGCAGCGTGGCTCAGTGGAAAGAGCGCGGGTTTGGGAGTCAGAGGTCACGGGTTCTAATCCCGGCTCCGCCGCTAGTCAGCTGTGGGACCTTGGGCAAGTCATTCAACTTCTCTGGGCCTCAGTTAACCCCGTCGGTCACATGGGGATTAAAAAACTATGAGCCCCCCCCCCCCCATGGGACAACCTGATGACTTTGTATCCCCCAGCGCTTCGAACAGTGATTTGTGGTATTTGTTAAGCGCTTACTATGTGCAATTTATTTTAATGCAATCATCAGTTCCAGGGATACCCTGTCTTCCTCTTTGGAACAGAAACATTCCATTTTAGAGCCCTAGAAGCAAAAGGAAGTTTCCTCAAGGGCCGAAACGGTTAAAGAGCACTGAAGACTTCCTATACCCACCCCCACCCTAGGAAGGCTTTCTCCGAGTTAGCTCCAAGAGGGTACCACAGAGAATTATTGTCATTTCTTGCGGAAGCCTCATCGTATCCTAAGAGCGGCCTCGAGGCTCTCCACTTAGCCAAGTAGAGATGGGTTTTCAGGCCTTCGAGCTCCAACAGTGCAACGCTCCCTTTAGCGAGTAATGGAAATAGACTGACTGAGCACTAGGGAAAAGAGAAGCCAAGGCATGTGCCCTGCCCACAAGGACTTTACACCCTCAGAGGTCCTGGTATATAATGCGGACATTTCATGTAATATGGAAGAGAAAAAAGAGATTTTTTCCTTCTAGCCTCGAGGTATTTGCTCTGTCTTTAATAGTCATCAACCGAAAATGGGAAACAGATTCTTGTATCGGATTTTGTGCTTGGGGAATCAAGTCCAACCATCTTCTCCTTCCAATTGGGCAACCTTGCAGCCCGTCGCTGAGAGACTGTTTGAATTCATTCATTCACGCATTCAATGGTATTTATTGAGCGCTTACCGTGTGCAGAGCACTGTACTAAGCGCTTGGAATGAACAAATCGGTAACAGATAGAGACAGTCCCTGCCCTTTGACGGGCTCACGGTCTAATCGGGGGAGACGGATAGACGAGAACCATGGCAATAAATAGAATCGAGGGGAAGAATATCTCATTGAACAATAGCAAATAAATAGAATCAGGGTGATGTCCAGCTCATTAACAAAATAAATAGGGTAATGAAGCTATCTACAGTTGAGGGGACGAGTCCAGTGCCGAGGGGATGGGACGGGAGGGGGAAGGAGCGGAGGGAAAGGGGGGAGAAGAGGGTTTAGCTGCGGAGAGGTGAGGGAGGGTGGTCGAGGGAGCAGAGGGAGAAGGGGAGCTCAGTGTGGGAAGGCCTCTTGGAGGAGGTGAGCTTTAAGTAGGGTTTTGAAGAAGGGAAGAGAATGAGTTTGGCGGAGGTGAGGAGGGAGGGCGTTCCGGGACCGCGGGAGGACGCGGCCCGGGGGTCGGCGGCGGGATAGGCGAGAACGGGGGACGGCGAGGAGGTGGGCGGCGGAGAGAGAGAAGGGAGGAGAGGTAGGAAGGGGAGAGGTGACGGAGAGCCTCGAAGCCTAGAGCGAGAAGTCTTTGTTTCGTGCGGAGGTCGATGGGCAACCCCTGGAGGTTTTTAAGAAGGGGAGTGACACGCCCAGAGCGTCTCTGCAGGAAGATGAGCCGGGCAGCGGAATGAAGAATAGACCGGAGCGGGGCGAGAGAGGAGGAAGGGAGGTCGGAGAGAAGGCCGACACGGTAATCTAGCCGGGATACTACGAGAGCCCGTAACGGTAAGGTAGCCGTTTGGGTGGAGAGGAAAGGGCGGATCTTGGCGATATTCTAAAGGCGAGACCGGCAGGTTTTGGTGACGGATCGGATGCTTGGGGTGAACGAGAGCGCCGAGTCAAAGATGACACCGAGGTCGTGGGCCCGAGAGACGGGCAGGATGGTCGTACCGTCCACGGTGATAGGGAAGTCAGGGAGAGGACCGGGCTTGGGAGGGAAGATGAGGAGCTCGGTTTCGGGCATGTTGAGTTTTAGGTGGCGGGCAGACGCAGCAGCTGCCTTCGTTCGGCCACTTTGAAAGGACCGAGTTCTGCTACCGACCCAGACTAAATCGCGGAGAATCTGAGCTCCTCATCGAGCTCTCTTACTTAAAGAGGCAGCACCAACCAATCGACAATCTCTTTCTTCCCAAATGGGACTGAAGGACCAGAAGCATCCTAATAGAATTTATTCAATCCAACGGAAATTCCCCTCATTCCAGATGTCTCTCGCCTGAATTGGCTTAATGGGTTATTGAGTCGTTTCTAAAGAAGGGATTGAGCCAGTTCGGTTTTCAGCGACCGTGTACTTTAATGCACAAGGAAATCTGCACGCTTTTAGTCAAACCTACGGTCCATTCCATCCCTGGAGGCCAAATATTCATAAGCTCCCGACCCGCCGTTCATAACCCCACACCGTCTCCTTCTTCCCTTCTCCCGTTCGGCGCGCCAAGCCCGTGGGCCTCTGTTGTGAGGTGTCTGTGCGTCCAGTTGTGCCTGTGGTCCCAGCTGCTGCTGCCACTCTGCCAGCGGTGGAAGCAAAGTGTGAGGCTCACGGAAACCTTACCCGGCAAGGATTCGGCACAGCATCGGATAGCCGGCCCCGCCTGGGGTTTTCACACCTTCACCCCGGTTCACCATGGTGACGTGTTGGGCTTTGAAAAGGCGGAACCCACGATATCGCAGTTGCACCCCTGATGTAACATCCAATCGCTGCAGGCTTAGAGAAGCGGCATGGCTCAGTGGAAAGTGGCCGGGCTTGGGAGTCAGAGGTCATGGGTTCGAATCGCGGGCCCTGCCACTTGTCAGCAGTCACTTCTCTGGGCCTCAGTTACCTCATCTGGAAAATGGGGATTAACTGTGAGCCTCATGTCCTCTGAGGCACCTGGCTACTGTGAATCTCCCCCAGCGCTTAGAAGAGTGCTCTGCACATAGTAAGTGCTTAACGGATACCAACATTGGTATTATTATTATCCACTCCCTTCAGTCCTCCTCCTCTTCTCGGCCTCTATTCCTCCCCACCCAGCACTCCCTTTGTGCGGAACTCTGCTTGCGTTCATTGCACCCCCAAGGTCCGTATTGTCTGCCTAGCTGCCTAGTGGCCATGCTCGCCCCATCTCCGCTAGCCCGAGCCATGGGTGTGAAGGCAGCGGTGAGGCTTTGGCCGGGCCACGAAGGTGCGACTGAAGGCTGGGAAGGGGAGCGTTGGAGGGAGCGGAAGTCAGGGATCGAGGGGATGTCGGGGCATTGGGGGGAATCAGAATGGCGAGGGAATGAAAGAACCCCCCAAACCTGTTCGGCACTACAAAGGAGGCATGGAAGGTGGGGCGGAAGGGTGGCCGCGATGTGGGATATGGCACAGAGGAGGAAGAGGAGAAGGGGGTGTCGGGGAGGTGGACGGGCAGTACTACTCCCTGAATTTTCAGTCAGGGACCAGTTTCCTCCTTCAGCGAGACTTCATCCTTTCTGGTTCCCTCCAGAGAAAGGGATTGAAGGAGCGAAGGTGAGAGAGGCTGCCAATGTGAACGAGGCCCAGAAGTCTTGACGATCAGGACCTGTTGGCCCCTCAGCGGCAAGCTTTGCTCAGAGGAGCAGAAATGCCCAGGAGATTGAGAGTGAGGCGGAGTGCCCTCATGGAAAGAGCATGGGTCTGGGAATCAGGGACTCGGATTCGCGTCCCACCTTGGCAACTCACGGGCTGTAGGACTTGGCTTTCTCTCTGCCTCATTTCTCTCCTCTGTAAATGGGAGAAAGAGACCGGATCTCCCTCCCTCTTAAGAATGCGAACGCATGTGAGACAGAACGGTGTCTGTTGTGACGATCAGCTATCTATTCCAGCACTCGGCCCGTAGTAAGCAATTAGTAAAGGCCATTAGGAGCTCAGAGGTGATTTATGCAGAGAAGCGATCGGCCGCTTGGTACGAGGGGGACAGATCCTCAGTACCATTTCAAACACACTACCACAGTCAACAGAAGAAGCTTCCAGGTCGGCAGCCTCCCGAAGAGGTTTGTAATCCTATGAGCATGTGGTTGGATTTAGTAGGTGTTGTGGTGATGTGCTTGGAGTCGCTTTGAAAGCGATGAAACAATAGTCACTAGTTTAGTCACTCTCACTGTTTTGAATACAGAGCACCAAAAGGAATTTCGGAGGATTTTTCCAAAGGATCTGGAATAGTCCTTGATATCTAACGTGAAAATCTATACTTAACGATGTAATCAGTCCACGGTATGGAGTGCTTACTGCGTCACGGCGTTGTGCTAAGTAGTTGGGAAAGTACAATACAGAAGAACCGGTAGGCGTGATGACTGCTCACAAGGAAGTGACAGTCTCCTGGGGGAGACGGGGACTAAAAGCGACTAGGGATAGGGGAAATAGACAAATCTTCTTCAAGCCTACTAAGTACTGTGGGGCCGGGGTGAGCCTGTGGACAGGGAATATGTCTCTT
This sequence comes from Ornithorhynchus anatinus, assembly GCF_004115215.2. Classification (NCBI taxonomy): domain Eukaryota; kingdom Metazoa; phylum Chordata; class Mammalia; order Monotremata; family Ornithorhynchidae; genus Ornithorhynchus; species Ornithorhynchus anatinus. The sequence goes on from NC_041739.1 coordinate 31,398,258, forward strand.
AGAATGTACTCTCCCAAGCGCTTAGTACAGCGCTCCTCACACAGGAAGCACTCCGTAAATACGACGGATTGTCAGATTAAGAGAGAAATGATAATAATAATAATGTTGGTATCTGTTAAGCGCTTACTATGTGCAGAGCACTGTTCTAAGCGCTGGGGTAGACGCAAAGGAATCAGGCTGTCCTACGTGGGGGTCACAGTGTTAATCCCCATTTTACGGATGAGGGAACCGAGGCCCAGAGAAGTGAAGTGACTTGCCCACAGTCTGCTGACAAATGGCAGAGCCGGGATTCAAACCCGTGACCTCTGACTCCAAAGGCCGTGCTCTTTCCACTGAGCCCCGCTGTGAATGCAGTGGGGAGGGTGGACAGTGGAAATAAAAGGCTTAGACAGAGAAGGCTTCTGGGAAGAGACAGGATTTTAGGAGGGTTTTAAAGCTGGGGGACGTTGCGGACTGTCAGCTATAAAGGAGCAGGGAGGGGCGGGCCCAAGGGATATAGTCCTTCAGGATACAACCACAGCGGTCTAGAACCTAACCCCGATGTATCGTAAAGCAAGCCCTTAGTCGATTTTGGCCCCCAAACAATCCGAACCTCCGATGATCCTCTCAAGGAACGGGATAGGGGTCTGTCCCGGCTCTGACGGTGTCATCGGGGTTCGGGCCGAAAGAGGATTCATGGCTGTCTAAAGCCGTGACACGAAGCGGCACGGCTCAGAGAAGCGGCATGGCTCGGTGGAAAGAGCCCGGGCTCGGGAGTCAGGGGTCACGGGTTCGAATTCCGGCTCTGCGACTTGTCAGCGGTGTGACTGTGGGCGGGTCACTTCACGTCTCTGGGCCTCAGTTCCCTCATCTGTAAAATGGGGATGAAGACTGTGAGCCTCACACGGGACAACCCGATTGCCCTGCATCTACCCCCGCGCTTAGAACAGTGCTCTGCACATAGTAAGCGCTTAACAAATCCCACAATTATTACTTCTGGCCTTCTTTCCACCAAAGTTCAAGCCACCTCCAAACAGACCACTTCACCTCACATTCCCTCAGCCGAGGTTCTGGCCCGCCCTCGGTGCCGGGCGGCTTTGCCAATGGGTCTGAGCAGGAATTGGGCACTTACTTCCTTAAACTTGTTTTTGGAGAGACAGGAAGAGAAACACTTGGAGGTTCCAATATTGTGATCAGGCTGTGTTCCCAAAGAAGTGATTTTTCAGTGGTGGGGGATGAGAAGATTCATTCATTCAATAGTATTTATTGAGCGCTTCCTATGTGCAGAGCACCGTAGTAAGCGCTTGGGATGAACAAGTCGGCAACAGATAGAGACGGTCCCCGCCATTTGACGGGCTCACGGTCTAATCGGGGGAGACGGACAGACGAGAACGATGGCGACAGATAGAGTCGAGGGGAAGAACATCTCGTAAAAACAATGGCAACCGAATAGAATCGAGGCGACGTACGATTCATTAACAAGATAAATAGGGTAACGAAAATATGTCCAGTCGAGCGGACGAGTACGGTGCTGTGGGGACGGGAAGGGAGAGGGGGAGGAGCGGAGGGAAATGGGGAAAAAGAGGGTTAAGCTGCGGAGAGGTGAAGGGGGGATGGCAGAGGGAGTAGAGGGAGAAGGGGAGCTCAGTCTGGGAAGGCCTCTCGGAGGAGGTGAGTTTGAAGTAGGGTTTCGAAGAGGGGAAGAGAATGAGTTTGGCGGAGGTGAGGAGGGAGGGCGTTCCGGGACCGCGGGAGGACGCGGCCCGGGGGTCGACGGCGGGACGGGCGAGACCGAGGGACGGCGAGGAGGTGGGCGGCGGAGGAGCGGAGCGTGCGGGGTGGGCGGTGGAAAGAGAGAAGGGAGCAGAGGTAGGAAGGGGCGAGGTGACGGAGAGCCTCGAAGCCTAGAGTGAGGAGTTTTTGTTTGGAGCGGAGGTCGATGGGCAACCACTGGAGTTGTTTAAGAAGGGGAGTGACACGTCCAGATCGTTTCTGCGGGAAGATGAGCCGGGCGGCGGAGTGAAGAATAGACCGGAGCGGGGCGAGAGAGGAGGAAGGGAGGTCGGAGAGAAGGCCGACACGGTAGTCTAGCCGGGAGATAACGAGAGCCCGTAATAGTAAGGTAGCCGTTTGGGTGGAGAGGAGAGGGCGGATCTCGGCGATATCGTAAAGGTGAGACCGGCGGGTCTCGGTGACGGACAGGACGCGTGGGGCGAACGAGAGAGACGAGTCGAGGACGACACCGAGATCGCGGGCCCGAGAGACGGGAAGGACGGTCGTGCCATCCACGGTGATAGGGAAGTCTGGGAGAGGACCGGGTCTGGGAGGGAAGATGAGGAGCTCGGTCTCGCTCGTGTTGAGTTTTAGGCGGCGGGCCGACATCCAGGCGGAGACGTCTCGGAGGCGGGAGGAGGTGCGAGCCCGAAGGGAGGGGGAGAGGACGGGGGCGGAGACGTAGATCTGCGTGTCATCTGCGTAGAGACGGTAGTCGAAGCCGTGAGAGCGGATGAGTTCACCGAGGGAGTGCGTGTAGATGGAGAACGGGAGATGGCCGAGAACTGACCCTTGAGGAAGTCCGCCAGCTAAAGGATGGGAGGGGGAGGAGGCGCCGGCGAAGGAGACCGAGAAGGACCGGCCAGAGAGGCGAGAGGAGAACCGGGAGAGGACGGAGTCCGTGAAGCCGAGGCGAGATGAGGCGTGGAGGAGGGGGGGACGGTCGACGGCGTCGAAGGCGGCGGAGAGGTCAAGGAGGATCGGAATGGAGTAGGAGCCGTTGGATCTGGCGAGAAGGAGGTCACGCGTGACCTCAGAGAGAGCGGTCTCGGTAGAGCGGAGGGGACGGAAGCCGGATGGCTGGGGGTCCGGGAGAGAATGGGAGTTAAGGAATTCTAAGCATCGACTGTAGACGACGCGTTCTAGGATTTTGGAAAGGAAGGGTAGTAGGGAGATAGGGCGATAACCGGAGGGGGAAGTGGGGTCGAGAGCGGGTTCTTTTAGGATGGGGGAGACGTGGGCATGTTCGAAGGCAGCGGGGAAGGAGCCGTTGGAGATCGAGCGGTTAAAAATCGAAGTTAAGGAAGGGAGGAGGGCAGGGGCGACGGTTTTAAGAAGGTGAGAGGGAATGGGGTCCGAGGCGCAGGTGGAGGGGGTGGCGCTTGGGAGGAGGGAGGAGATCTCCTCTGAGGATACTGCAGGGAAGGATGGCAAAGTAGGGGAGAGGGTCGGTGGGGGGGGGGGAGGGGAGAGGCGGAGGAGTGACTTTGGGGAGCTCAGACCCGATCGTGTTGATTTTCGTGAGGAAATAGGTGGCCCGATGATTGGGGGTGAGAGATGGGGGAGGGGGAGGAACAGGGGGCCTAAGGAGAGAGTCAAAGGTCCGGAACAATCGGCGGGGGTGACGGGCATGGGTGTCGATGAGGGAGGAGAAGAAGTTTGTTCCGGAGGTTTTTGCTGCGTTCCCTTGTATAACACTTGTGTATTGGAACTACTCATTTTTGAGTAGTAGCACTATAAAGAGTATGTACTCTGTGCCTAGCGTGTGCAGATCACTCTCCTAAGTGGTGAGAAGAAAAATACGCCCGTGAGAACTGCCCGAGATGCCCGGTCCTCTAGTGTCTCAATGGGCACAGGTGAAGGAGGATCGGATTAGGAGAGATTAGCAGGGGGCTTTGGGGAGAGCCGGCTCAGTGGGATGGAAAGGAGAAACAGGGGTCGCCTAGCGGATGGAGCGTGGGTCTCCGAGTCCAAAGGCCCTGGCTTCTAATTCCGGCTCCCCCAGTTGTCTGCCGAGTGACCTGCGGCAAGTCACAGCGATTCTCTGTGCCTCCATTCCCTCATCTGCAAATTGAGAATGAAGACTGTGAGCCCCAGGTGGGACCTGGACCTCAGTGCTTAGTATGATGGTAAGGACTTAAATCCAATTAGGAAAAAAGACATCCAGTGGGATGCTTTTGTGTCTGAGAGACTTACTATGGTAAAAAAAAAAAAAATGAATAGTTAAAGGCAGAGGGGAGTGAGAGGTTGGAGATGGCAGTCAAGGAGAAGAAGGGGCTGGGCACATTTTGGAGGGCAGAGAGACATTGGGGTCTGTGATACCCTTTCTACCTAGCTCAGCTACAGGTAAGAGGGAGAAGTCTTGGGGCACCTGGAAATCGCATTGCCTGCACCGTTCCACTAAGCTCAGTGCCCAGTAGATATTTGCGTCTCTTCTTCTTAAATGTATTTCTGCGAAGACTTTTCTCGATAGCCAATGAAATGTATATTCCCTCCCTCAGCACGTACGTACATATCCGGACTGTGACCTTGCCAACTCTGCTGTATTGTAGTCTCCCAAGTGCTTAGTCCAGTGTTCCGCATAGAGTGAGTCCTCCGTACCTATGATGGACCGATGGGCTTCTGAGAAGTGAGAAGTAACGTGTTGTCCCCGAGTCTCTAGTGAGACCGATGTCCCTGTTACTTGTGAAGTAAGAGATCACCCCAAGAGCCACATGACATAAAGCTCGGATGGCATGTAATGACGCTGTAACAATCAGTTGTGTTCATTGAGGACTTAGAGTGTTCAGAGCGCTGTACCAAGCTCTCGGGAGTATCGAATAACAGCGTAGGCTAATGAGTTTCCTGCCCTAAAGGAGCATCCGGTCTAAGGGGCTGTATTTGGTACGTCTTTGAGGTCCTTGGATTCCGACGAACAAAGGAATGTGGGAAAGTTCAGGTATCTAGGCCATTGGGGCATCTGTGAGCAATCACAAGAGGCAGATGGCAGTAAGTCGTTCCCCGGAGAGAGCCTCCTGTGGAATGTGGTCACTCTGGTGGGATGCCGTAGCCCCCCAGCCCCCCATCCAAAGTGGACGTGTAGTAGCCCAGCAAACCCTGCAGGGTGACGGAGACGACGTGTGGTCACGGGACAGGGAGAGATCAATCAGTTCATGGATGGTATTCACGGCGCAGGTATTTATGTGCAGAGCACCGACCAAAGCGCTTGGGAGAGCACGATACCGGAGAATTAGCAGAGACGTTCCCTGCCCATAACGAGCTTACAAGTGAAGAGGGTGAAACACAGAGGAAAGAGGACAACGAGAAACATTTCGGGGTCTGAGTAAGCAGCACGGCGTAGTGGCTAGAGCGTGGGCCTGGGAGTCAGAAGGCCATGGGCTCGAACCCTGGCCCCCGCCACGTGTCCGCTGTGTGACCTTGGGCAAGGGACTGGCCGCCTCTGTGCCTCAGTGATCTCAGCTGTAAAATGGGGATTAAGACCCTGAGCCCCGCGGGGGCCAACCCGATGACCCCGTGTCTCCCCCCCGGCGCTTAGAGCAGTGCTCGGCGCACGGTAACCGCGGAACAAATAACCATTCTCATTATTTTGATTATTCTGGTTCTCCGGGCCTCAGTGACCTCACCTGGAAAATGGGGATTGAGACTGTGAACCCCCATTTGGGAGGGAAACTGGGTCCAATCCAATTTGCTTGTATCTCTCCCAGCACTCAGTTCAGTGCTTGGCACATAGTCAGTGCTTAATCAAGACCATAATGATTATTCCCCTAGGGATCGAAAGAAGTAGTACTGTAAGCCTACAGCTCAGGACTAATATAGATTAGTTGGCATCGAAATAAACCAGGTGAGGAAAAATGTTCAGAAAGAAAATGAAACCTATCCCATCCAGCACTGAGATGTTTGTGGTTTTCATAATGTGAATAATCTGAATACTTGTGGTTCCTGTTGAGCACTGACTATGCACCAAGCACTGTACTAAGCACTGGGGGAGATGTAGCATATGAGGTCGGACACAGTCTCTGTCCCACGTGGGGCTCACAGACTCAATCCCTATTTAACAGCTGGGGTAACTGAGGTCCGGAGAAGCGAAGCGACTCGCCCGAGGTCACACGGCGAACAAGTGGCCGAGGCGGATTTCGACCCTACGACCTCTGACTCCCCAGCCCGGACTCTTGCCACTAAGGCACGCTGCTTGGGACCCAACGGCCCCAGTAACATCATCTCAAGAATCCTGAACAGGGCAAGACAGAAGCAGCGTGGCCTTTTGGAAAGAGCGTAACCTGGGAATCCGGGGACCCGGGTTCTAGGTCCAGCCCCAGTATTCATGGGCCCTTGGGAAAGTCACTTAGCTTTTCTATTTAAAAATGGCATTTGTTAAGAACTTAACAAGTGGCAAGAAATGTCCTAGGCGCCGGGATAGATGCCAGAAAATCCCACTTGGGGCTCACAGTCTTCCTCTCGGGTCTACAGATGAGATAGCGAGGTACAGAGAAGTAAAGTAACTAGTCTGAGGTCACACGGCAGACAAGTGGTAGAGGCAGGATTAGAGGTCGGGTCCTCCACCTCCTAGGCCCGTGCTTGTTTTCACTAGGCCATGCTGTTTCCCGGCCTCAGTGTCCTTATCTGTCAAATGGGCACTGAATTCAGATTTGCTCATGTTCATATTTCTTCTTCCTTTCTCTGATCATCCTTCACCTGCCCCTTGCTTCCCTCCAAATTGCCTTTTTCGACAGTCTATGGTGGACTCCCTGCTCTCCACTGTACTAACTGATCACCGTGGTAGATCCAAGAGAACTAAATCGGCCCCAGTCCCTTTGAACTTTGAGATTTCGAACTGCCTGTGAGATAAGTACCCCGGTACTTGAGCAGTGCTTGCCACCCAGTAAACACTTAACCGATGCCAGAAAAAGAAAAGAAAGGAGGGACTAGATATTTGTTCACAGATTGGGCTATTAGAGTACAAGGAGAGAAATCTCTATTAGTCCTTTGGAGCTTGGAAATCCTTTCCCGTGAGTTGACTTGTCGAGTGAACTAAACTCTGGGGATTTCGGAGATTGAGACCTATGGAGCTTTCGACTCATCTGCGAGATTGAGTGAATGCCTTCTGGCTGCAGAGGTTGTTGTGTCCCAAACACGTGGAGTGCTTAAAACCCTCCAGGAATTTCCCATTGCCCGGGGGAGGATAGGTAAGCATTAATGGTTGAAGCTAGTACTCGATTGAAAGGCGCTACCAAAGAATAGACAGAGTGACTAAACGGTAATAAAGCAATAGATAGATGCAGCGTGGCTCGGTGGAAAGATTCCCGGGCATGGGAGCCAGAGGTCATGGGTTGGAATCCCGGGTCTGCCACTCATCAGCCGTGTGACCACGGGCAAGTCCCTTCACTTCTCTGTGGCTCGGTTCCCCCGTCTGTAAAATGGAGATCAACTGTGAGCCTCCAGTGGGACCACCTGATTGCCCTGTATCTACCCCAGCGCTTAGAACACTGCTCTGCACCTAAGAAGTGCTAAACAAATACCAACATTATTAGATACATAGTTGTGTGCATTAGATTTGGCAAAGGGAGCGGCATGACTGGGAAGGGGACACTAGGTCACGTTAATCTGTTCAAATCATCTAGCGGACCTTTGGAAAACTTTGATGGGCCCGGGGCTCCCGGGTGCCCTTGGCCGGTTTCTGAAGAGAGAAGGGAGGGACTCTTTTGTTCAAAGGTTCATGAAGTCATGCAGGGTATCCCTGTCATAGCCCAACCATCCAGTTGGAGCTTTAGAATGGACAATGAAAGGGAGAGTTTGCTGTTCTAGCAATGAAGCTGTCAGATTGAAGTTGGCCCGAAAGGGAAGTAGGAATGTGAGTATTCTGATTCCTGTTCTTAGCGAGCGAAGTTCCCCAAACACAATCCACCCACTCTGTGCCTTGCCAGGAACCACAGTGACTATCCATCTACCTCAAGGAGAGTAAATAAACAGGCCCATTAGCCTCTGCTTAATGGTAGGTCCTCAAAAGAGAATAGGTCCCGAGGTCGCAGTCCAAGCCAACCCCCTGGGTCTTATTCACACCGGCTCCTGTTTATTTCCCTCCTTTCTCTGATGATCCATCACCCGCCCCTTGCTTTACTGCAAATTCCCTGTTCTCAGGGTCTATGTTGTGGCAACCGCTATCCAGTGGACTCAGGAATCACTGGGGTAGATAGATGCATGAGAACTCAATTGGATCCGATCCCTTTCCCACGTAGGGTTCGCAGTCTCGATCCCCATTTTCCAGATGAATGAGATGACCCGCCCCAGGTCACACAGCGGACCCGTGGCGGATCCAGGAATAGAACCCGGGTCCTGGGATTTCCGGGCCCGTGCCCTCTCCGCCAGGCCCCGCTGCCTCTCGAGGTGTTCTCTCTGAAGACAGTCGAGAAGTCATGAGAGGATTGACTGTTGTTGTGGTAAAAGCTGCCTGTAGGCAAAAATGGTATTAGAGGCCAAAAGAGCACTCAATAGTTCCCAGTTGCCCATGAGGTCCCTGACCCTGAGCCAGGACCGTGCGACTGGAATGGCCTATAGCTGGGATGTCACGTCTAGGCGGAATTCTCGACGGTCTTGCAGCGTGTGGTCTGTGCCGGACACCGGACTGACCACCGGAGTCGATCCAAGCTCACGAGGTTGGACCCGGTCCACGTCCCACGTGGAGCTCAGGGTCTTAATCGCCCATTTTCCGAGGCAATACCTGAAGTACAGATGAGTTTCGATCCCGCGGCTTATCAACCGATCGGTGGCATCGCTGGACTACCGACCGTACGCAGAGCACTGTCCCGAGTGCTCGCGAGAGCGCAGTACAGCAGAGTCGGAGAGCCGTGCCCGGCCTTCCCGGGCATGTAGTCACAAAAGCCGATACTCGTCTTTGTGTCCATTTTGCGAAATGATACGAGGTCCTGCGGATTTATTAGGGGAGGCACCCTCCCGGAATCCCACAGCACCCAACGACGTATCTGGAATCATGTATGTTGACGTCTGTCTCTCGCTCTAGACGGTAAGCTGCACGCGGGCCGGGAAGGTGCCTACCGGCTCGTCGACTGTACTCCCCCGAGCACTCGGCACAGTGATGCGCACCTAGCGAGAGCTTAATAAATCAGATCGACGGCTAGTAGAAATTGTGGAAAAAAGAAATTCCTCCGCCGGGAACTTTCAGGCGCTTAATTGGGGACCGTTGTGAGAAGCGTCTCGGAGACCCGGCATAGTGGCTAGGCAATAGCTCCACTGCCATGATACCGGCCTTCATCGAGTTCTATGTTTTAAATGACGTTAACCTTCGAGCGGTGCCCGTGGAGACCAGCTGTTCATAGAAGCGATTTGCCCAAAGAGGTAGCTGGGAAACGTCTTCTCCTATCTTCCACGGGTCCCCCTCTTTCTACCCTTCCCTGCAGTGGTCCGTACTACGAAATCGCTCAGTTGTAGTTATCGAGCGCTTTCTGGGTGCGGAACGGCCAACTAAGTGCTAGGGCGAGCACAGTGCAGTCGAGATGGTAGACGCGATCCCCTGCCTTCAAGCACCCGACCGTCCAAAGTCTTAATCTGTGAAATATAGGCCTGTCGTTGGAACCCTGGCTGGAAAGCACCTTCTGTTGAGGTGCTGTCTCCGCTTCCCACTCTGTAGGCCGCAATTAAGGCCACCTTTCAATGGCCTAAAGAGTTCAAGCGGTCGTGTCGATTGCGCGCCGACCGCGTGCAGAGCACCGTGCTAAGCGCCCGGAAGGTACGGTGCGGTAACAGATAGAGACGATCCCTGCCCAACGACGGGCTCGCAGGCTAGAAGTCGTTCCGGAGCCTCGGTGACCGATATTTCCATGCCTGAGTAGCCACAGGTGCCAGATGGGCTGACGGCTTGGCCGTCGTTCTTCGGTTACGAACGGGTCCTTGTCTTTTGCTCAGCCCTCATCCCCAATAGCCCCGAGAATCAGGGGCTCTCTGGGGCCTAACGGTCCGTGCCAGTCACCGTCTCCCACCAAAGAATAGCCGTAGAGATCCTATCCCGTCCGTAAAGACGTCCGGAGATGAGCAACGCGCCCCTCCCCTCTCGGCAACACTCTGGCATGTAACCAACCCCTCGTCAGAAAATCCTTGCTTCTTGATGTCCTTTGTGTTGCTGCGAAAACCCTGTCCTCATGGAACTCTTTCAGGGAACGAGCACAGTGGGTGACTACCTTTCCTAGAAGTAGCCACTTTGGCTTTTCAACGGGATGAGTCACATGTTCCGCAAGGGAGGTAGCACGAACCGGTGGTTACCGGTTCCGGTCACTGATTTTGAAGCTTCTGGAAAAAAGACCGGTCTTCTGTGAGTCTGTGTCCCGGGAGGTGGGGGATGGCACATCTTACTTCAGTGGCTACCTTGTGTTATGGATGGAATTTAAGGCATCTGGACCTCGGGCATCGATCCCTCGACCCAACCTTCGAAAAGGTCAATCGGCATTGCGGCCCATTAGCGTCGTGCGTCGATCCAACCCGCTACCCCGTCGAGAGAGGCACCTATCGTATCCCGCCTTCACTAGCCGCCGCACCCTCCTCGCTGACCTCCCTGCCTCCCGTGTCTTCCCTCCCCAGTCCACACTTCACTGTTCCGCCCAGATCCTTTTTGGGGGGAACCAACAAAAAGCAAAACCAAAAACCAGTCCCTCGTGCCCCCCTCCTTGAGGACCTCTCCCGGTTGTCCATCCACTTGCACCTCCACCAGAAAGTCTGTACTATCAGCCTTAAGACACTCAATGAGATCTCTCCCTCCTACCTGACCTTGCGGGTCTCCTGCTACTCCCCGTCCACTTTGCTCCTCACTGGGCCAACCTCCTCGGGGAACTTCAAAATGGTCTACTCCACTGCTGACCCCTCGCTCACCTCTATGGCCCCGGGCCTCCTTCCCCCTCCACTTGGCCCAGCTTCAAATCCCTCTTCAAATCCCGTCTTCTCAAAGAGGCCTTCCCTAAGTCTTTCTATTCCTTCCCCACCCTCCCCTCTGTGTCACCTATGGACCTGCAGGTGTATTCCTTAAGCACTTTGGTACCTACCCCAAACTCACAGCACTTATCTAAGTACCCGGATTCTCTACTAGTTCTTTTCTCTGTAATTTATTTTAATGTCTGCCTCCCACTGTACTGTAAGGGCCATATGAGCGGGGATCATGTCTAGTAACCCCATGGTATCGTTCTTTCTCCGGTACGGTAGCCGACACGCGGTGAGTCCCCATCGATGGAGACCTTTAGGATTCCGGGATTCATTTAGAATAGAGCCCATTTTAAAAGTGTGGCATCAAGTAGCTAATATAGTTCCGTCGTCTCCCTTCACTGTTCCACTGCTCTCCTTTGAAGCTCTTTCTTAGCAACAGCATTGAATGGTATTGCCGGTCTATCTCACGGCCAACTTTCCCTTTAACTGGGGCATTTACCTACCAGGTTTTAAGCACTTTCCTATCTGCTTCGCTCACTCACTCACTCAATGATAGTCGATCACAAAAGATTGCTGACCGCTTAGCACAGTGCTTGCACATAGTAAATGAAGTGTTTAGCTGATGAAAACCCTTTTCAGAGTGGACAGAGTTTCTGTCCCCCTGGGGGCACACAATATAAAGGAGAGGGAGAAAAGTTACTCGTTGCGCATTTTACAGATGAGGGCACCGAAGCCCAGAGTGGGGGGGAAGCGGTTAGATAAGAACAAGAGATGGGTTTAATGGAAGTAATCGCCTAGCCGCGAAATCCGATAGCACGAGATGCCTTTTTGCTGAAGAGATGCCTTTCGACGCCGAAGAACTATGTATACGAAGGAAAAGACCAAAACGGTTTACCTAAAAATCGTCCCTTAGAAGTACGCTTTTCTCCAGCTATGGGATTCATTCCTCATCCCTGATTGTTGATACATCGCTATTGTTTGGACTGGGGGGGGGTTTGTTAGGAAATTAGGAAACGTTCATCTAGTGGAATGAATCTATGGTGGAAGAGGACGTGGGATTCGGCATAATTCCGTCGGTCACCAGATCCATCTAGGCCAGTCTGGAGATCTCATTTGCCGAGAAACCATCCTTTTCTATTCACCCCCCGACCGGTGAGTTTCCAAGGATCCTCGGTCGACTCGGAAGCGTTAGGCAGGTCAACGTTCAGAATAAGCTTCTGCCTGAGGGAGACGCCAACTTCTAACTGGTAGTGAACTCCGACTCCAAGGCGCTTCAGTCGGTTTGACAACCGGAATCTCGGCGTAACTAGGCCTTAATGCCCCCGTTTCTCCTCGGCCTCCTTATACATCGCCTCCTGACCGGGTTGGAGTCGACGAGGAAGGAGACCGCGTCTCGTTGTCGATACGGCCTTAAATCCCTCGGTCCGCTATCGTTTGAAAGATCTTAATGAAGTTGACATCTTCAAATGGTTCACGTTTTCCATCGTGCCCAGTCCATATAACAGTGAAACCCGGTGAAATTTCCCTATCTGCGATGACAGGTCTTTATACACACGTTCTCTGGAACCGTTCCAGCAAAATGCCATTTCTGGTTTTTCCCAGCCACACATTTCTCCTGGGGTTTCAGACACGGCAACCTGCAGGACAGAAAATCACCACGTTTCCATGACATTCGTTCCCTCGCTCTCCTCCTCCTGCTTTTCCCCAATCGGAACATGGGAGAATCGAGTTCTCCGCGAGGTAGCGGCTAATTATAGCCGGGGGAGATCGGTATTGATGGTACTTCAATTTGCTTATTAAACACCATTATTATCTGTCTTTCCGAGCAGAGTCCAATGTCCACAGCCAGCCCAAATGCATCATTTTGAATACCGGCAGTATTCCCTGAGGTCGAGCGGCGATACTTTTCTTACCAAGAACCCTGCCCTCTGGGCCTCCAGGTTTTTCAGGTTTGGATTTTGTAGTGGCACCCTCACCCTTTTTATGGGGGGGGGAGGGGGAGGGAGATACGAGACCCATGTTAAGAGACTTTTTTAATTAAATGTCAAATGCAGCTCGGCACCGGAAACACAGTCTATGGCTGGTGTTTGAAGAAAAGCTGTCAACTTGTCTCTCTCCCTGTCAAATAGCCACCTGCCTCACAGTGATTAGTTTAGGCTAATGGATCCCGGGTCGGCAGGGTAGAGCCTATCACAAGATGGCTCGCTCCCGGGTGACCCGTGGGGAGAAACGTGGGACGACCGATTCACCTTGGGGAGATGGCATCGGATGCTTCGAATTAGTTTGGGTTATTTTTGGAACTTTTCTTACAGATGAATCAATAGGTCTGAAATCCCATTCAGAGTCAGGCGTGCCCAGAAGTGGACGTCTTTCGGGATGGTCATTCCCGTGAAAAATGAGATCTTTGACGGGAAATGCTCTGTAGCGATAGAGGTCACGTTGGAGGCTTCTCCTTCTCGAACCGGTAATGGGAATTGTTCGGTGTCCGGGTCGCTTTCCTTTAAGACTTAGAGGCCAAAGCGGGAGTCGGGGGTTTGGGATTCTGGTTTCCGGTTCACGGCGTGACCCAGATTCTGTGAGCGGACCCGAGGTGGTTTCACTCGTGAGCCTAGAGTGGCGGGTACTCATCCACTCCTAATGTTTATTGTGTTGAAAGCGTCGGGTGAGGTTTTGACGTACGATGCGATCGGTACTTGTTATGTCCCCAGACTTGAACTCTCGCAAATAAAAGATGAGCTTCTTTGGCTACCTCAGATGGAAAAGAAGTAATAATAATAATAATAATAATAATAATAATAATGTTGGTATTTGTAAAGCGCTTACTATGTGCCGAGCACTGTTCTAAGCGCTGGGGTAGAGACAGGGGAATCGGGTCGTCCCACGAGGGGCTCCCAGTCTTCATCCCCATTTTACAGATGAGGGAACTGAGGCCCAGAGAAGTGAAGTGACTCGCCCACAGTCACACAGCCGACGAGCGGCAGAGCTGGGATTCGAACCCATGAGCCCTGACTCCAAAGCCCGTGCTCTTTCCACTGAGCCACGCCGCTTCCCTAAGAGTGGATCCAAGATCAGAAATTTCAGTCATTGCACAGTCGTCCGGGAGAGTCTGACCCAAGTTCCAGCTTTCCCCCTGGCCAAAAGTCCCCTTTGTGGAAATGATTGGGCAAAGGGCCTCAGTAGTACATTTCACACAGAGAAGCAGCGTGGCTCAGTGGAAAGAGCACGGGCTCGGGAGTCACGGGTCGTGAGCGCTAACGCGGACTCGGCCGCGCGTCGGCCGGGGGACTTTGGGCAAGTTTCCAGCCCTGGGGCCGAGAAGAAGAGGACAACGTCCAGGGGGTGGAAGGCCGGATGGGTCAGCGGGGTCTAGAGATGGGATGATTTAGAGGTGGGGGACGCGATCGGAATTGGACCCATCATAATGATGCCATTGGTTCAATAATAGCCAAACTGGTTCTCTGTCCCTCTTCAAAACCCTACTTCAAACTCACCTCCCCCAAGAGGCCTTCCCAGACTGAGCTCCTCTTCTCCCTCTACTCCCTCCGCCACCCCCCACTTTTTACCTCTCCGCAGCTAAACCCTGTTTTTCCCCTTTTCCCTCCCCGCTCCTCCCCCTCTCCCTTCCCGTCCCCACAGCACCGTACCCGTCCGCTCGACTGGATATATTTTCGTTACCCTATTTATCTTGTTAATGAATCGTACGTCGCCTCGATCCTATTCGGTTGCCACTGTTTTTACGAGATGTTCTTCCCCTCGACTCTATCCGTCGCCATCGTCCCCGTCTGTCCGTCTCCCCCGATTAGACCGTGAGCCCGTCGAACGGCGGGGACCGTGTCTGTATCCGTTGCCGAGTCGTTCATCCCAAGCGCCTACTACGGTGCTCTGCACATAGGAAGCGCTCAGTAAATACTATTGAATGGATGAATGAATAATAATAATAATAATGATAATGTTGGCATCTGTTAAGAGCTTACTGTGTGCCGAGCACCGTCCTAAGCGCTGGGGGAGACACGGGGGAATCGGGGCGTCCCACGTGGGGCTCACAGTCTTCATCCCCCTTTTACAGACGAGGTCACGGAGGCACAGAGAAGTCAAGTGACTTGCCCACAGTCACACAGTTGACCAGGGGCCGAGCCGGGATTCGAATCCAAGCCCTCTGACTCCCAAGCCCGGGCTCTTTCCACCGAGCCACGCCGCCTCTCAAGGGGTTTAAGCGCCTACCAGGGCCCGGGCCCGGTTGGAAGCACCCAGGGGGATCCAAGGTGATCGGGTCGGTCCCCCCGGAGCTCACAGTCGTCATCCCCATTCGACGGACGAGGGAACGGAGGTCCCCCGCCCTCCCCCCCGCCCCCGGCCCTCTCCTCCCCCAGTCACAAAGCCAACACAAGTGGTGGAGATGGGATGGGAGATGAGAAGCAGCGTGGCTCAGTGGAAAGAGCGTAGGCTGGGGAGCCGGAGGTCATGGGTTGGAATTCCGGCTCGGCCGCCCGTCGGCCGTGCGACCGTGGTCGAGTCACCTCCCTTCTCTTTGTCTGGGTGCCCTCATCCGGACAATGGGGATGAAGCCTGGGAGCCTCACGTGGGACCACCTGATCACCTTGCATCCCCCAGCGCTTAGAACGGTGCCTGGCACATAGTAAGCGCTCCACAAAAGCAACCTTCTTCTTCCTCTTCTTATTAGAACCCCCAACCGTGCCCTCCCAAACCCGTGCTCTTTCCACCAGGCCACGCCGCTTCTCGGGAAGGTGCGACTCTTTGGAAGGCCGAGGGGGCCGGATCCCGCGGGGGGGGGGGGGGGGGAGTGATCGAAGCCGGTCGTCAGGGGCGGCGGAAACATGGACGGAAGTGTTGTTAGAACTGGAGAAGGTTAACGGGGAAGTCGAAGGGTCCGGAGGAGGCGGTGGATTCGGAAAGCCGGTGGGATATCTCTTTTCGACCCATCTCCGAAACGACAACCCCCAATGTCTGAGGGGATGGGCCCGGGGGCGGGGGGCGGGGGGCCGGGTGGTCGCTGTCCATGGCACCTGATGGTCAAGTCGGAAAGGATCGGCTCAAGTCTCCCAAGGGATTGAGACAGTGTCCTGCGCCAAAGAGAAGGATGCCTCCAGCAGCACCGTCTTGAAAAGGGAGCCCAGAAAGGCTTTTTCGAGAGGCAGGGGAAGGAGGGAGTTGGGGGTTCTTTGCGGAAAAAGCCTCGAGATTGAGGATTCCAGCAGAAGTCGGGGAGGTTGGGATTTCATGCCACTGTCTGTGGCCACGTCATTGGGCTTGGAGGACCCATTTGGGAAGCCGATCCTGAGAGACTCGGCTCCTCCTGGCTGTCGGGCCCTCTCCGCTCTTCCTTCTCTTTCCCTTGTTCTCTCTCGCTTTCTCTCTCTCTCCTTGATTTAACCGGTTCCTCACCCCAAAGTAGCCAAAGCTGAGCAGCGGTAAGACTCAGCCCGGGTCCAATCAGGTGCCCCCGGGTCTTCTGGCACACAAGAGCCCCCGACACGTTGCCAGTCAAAAGATCCTTCACCGCAGCGCTGTTCCAATGGCAGTGGGCCAGGGAGCCGCCCCGGCTCCGGGACAAGGGCCGAAGCATTGCCCGGAAACGCCACCCTCTCCAATTCGTCGCCCTCCCACGGCAGGACCGAACCACTGGACTCCATCGCCCTTCCCGGGCCCCGGCTCTGTCCCGTCGAGTCCCTCCTTCCTCTCCGTGGGACCCGAGCTCAGCTTTTCTCGACGGACCCTTTTTCCCGCTTGCCCCGTCTGTGTTCAAAATGAGCCTCACCGGGCGAGTCGGCCAGCCCGTGGGCCTCCTTCGGTGGCTTCTTCTCACCTCCCAGAAGAGGAGGGGGGAGCGGAAGGGTTTCGGTGCCACTAGACGGATAGGCATGTGGGGGGCGGGGAGGGCGGGACGGGACCCGCCTGTGGGATGCAGCCTGACGGGGCATGTGCTGGAGATCTGAAACCCGGTGAAAGGCAAACCCTCCTCCCCGGGGGATTCCCTTGCAGCCCGAGGGGCCCTCCTCCAATGAGGCCCGTGGACTTCATCCAAGGAAACCCCTTTCTCCTCGCCCGTTTCTCCCCCGCCGGCCCTCCGCCGTCGGCCGGCCCGCCGTGGCCTCCCCTTCTCCGCGGCCGACGGCCGGATCGGGACCGTTCCCCGAAGGTCATCCCGATCGAGGCACGCGTCCTCGAGGCCGGAGGAGAACGGAGTCTGGGCCGCGAGCACCGCTCTCCACGCCACCCAGAGCGCCGGCGTCCCGGGGAAGTCGGAGCGGCCTCCCCGCCCGTCGTCCCTCTCGGGGCGGACGGACCCCGTCGACCGGAGGCCCGGAAACCAAGGTTCGGACCCGGAGAGGCCGCAAAGTCCCTCGATTCCTCGAGACGGATCGGACCCCCCCGACGAGGAATCTCACCAGACGGCCGACCTGACCTCTCTCTCGCTGTCACCGATGTGTCCCCGGCGGCCTCTTGGAGGCCATCTGCCCCAACGGGTCCCTCCAATGAGGGAGCGCCAGCCCCCAGGCCCGGAAAGCCAGGTCCGGGAGGATGCTTTCCGGGAGGGGTCGCGCCGGGTCGCCTCCTCCTCCCTTCACGAAGGACCGACCGGTCGGGCTTTCCTCTCTCCTTTTCCGGCCAGATCTCCCCGACGCTCCCCCCGCCCGCCTGTCGTTATCCGGCAGATCGGTGACTGTGGGACGAATCTCTCTGTGCGGAATGTCCAAGTCCCGTCCCTTTGGCCTAGGAAAGAAAAGGTCCCAGAAACCGGTAGGTCCGGGTGGGCTCCTTCTCTCGCGGCGCTCTCCCTCCCGAGGCCTCCCGGCCTTCCCGGTCTCCGTTCTCCAGGCCCACCTTTCGGGCGCTTTGCCCGGGTGGATCTTTGAAAACGAGGAGGCTCCCACGCACATCTCCCACTCTGGAGAGATGAGAACTCGGGACCTCTTCTTGCCGATCCGCACGGAAGCCCTCCCCCTCCGGCCCCCCGCCCGGGGACCTCCCAAGACCCCGTCAGCTCTCTCTGTCCCCGTCTCACCTCCTCCTCCTTCCCTCCTCCCCTGAAAATGCGGATCTCACACCTCATTCCCGTCCCCCGTCTCAGCACTTCCGGCTCTCTTTCTCTCCGGCCCCTCCCTGCACTCTCCTTTTACCAGGCCTTCTCCTTCTCAGTCTCTCCCTCTCCCGCTCTCTGTCCTTTAGAACTCTCCCACACTCCCCGCTCTCCCCCAGTTCCCTCTGAGCTCCTTTGGCCTAACGGAACGGTCCCTCTCCTTAGAGGTCATCCCAACCCCCTCAGCCTTCTGCGGCCCACTGGGACATGTCTTTAGGGAATCTGTTCCACGAGGATCGATGGCAGACTGCTCTCTGTGTGTTGGATGTGGTGCCTAAATGTTTGGCATTTAGGGGTGAATCCCAGGAGACGGGCTGGGGTGACTGCAGATCCTGGCTTCCTACACACACGCTCCATTGCCCAGGTGACAGAGATCCAAGTGTCTGGAGAACTCAGCCTTTCTCGCCCTCGACATTTCGGGGAGAGTACGTGCGGAGGGAGTGCCTCCGCGCAGGCTGCGAATCGCAGAACAGGCTAGCCGGTCCCGGAAAGAAAGCGCGAAAGAGGAGGCGAGAGGTTCCAACCGCATGGAGACGGGGGTTGGACTCCCCCCGCTTTCCAAAGCAGCAGATCCGACGGCTCCAAATCCCGCGGTTGCCTCGAGGAACCTCACGCCCGAGCCGGTCCCCTCGGAATTTCCCTCCATTCTTCCAGCAGCAGAGGCGCGGGGGGAAGGGAGCGGGTCTAAATCCCGCGGATCGGCTCCGACATCGGGGGGACCGGGGGCCGGCCCGGAGCCTGCGGCCCCTTGCCGAGCGTCCGGCCAGTGTCTGGAGGACCCTCATCTCGGACCCCAGCATCCCCCCGCGGAGAAGACGTACCCTCTCGCCTTCGGACGTCGCCGAGCCTCACGGAGTCGGAGGTGGCCGAGGGGACGGATGGTGAGTCTGGGGCCCGAAGCCTGCCACCGCATCCCGGGGCAGAGCGGGCCTTTCGCGAGCCCGACCGTTGCGAGCGTGGGACCCTCGGGACTCCGCAGAGTCTCCCGCCAACGGATGCGGTCAGGCGAGGCCACCCGTCCGCCGCCAACGCCAATGGACAGGACGGACCCATTCCGATGGGAAAAGAGAAGAGAACGAATCGGCTCCCAGAGTGCCTACGCCGGCGGGGAGAGAGGAGGAGCGAGGACCGCCCCTGCGGGGGAGGGCCGTGGGCAAGGTAAGCGACGTCCAAATCCGGAAGGTCCAGCTCCGAGGCCGGACGGGGGAGCGGGCCGGGCTCTCCGGACCTCGGCCCCGGTCCGCCGGGTGTGACCCCGGGGGCCATCCGTTCCCCGTCTGTCGGGCTCGGCGACCCCTCCCGCCAAATGGGGATGGACACGCGGAGCGGGCCGGGGACCATCGCCCGGAAAGACCGGGCCCCGAATCGGCCCCCTCGACGACCCCCACCCCGCCCCATTCCGTCAGCATTCGGAAATAGTCGGCTCCTCCTCGACCTTTCCGGCCTCAAGCCCTCCCGTCCTAATGATAATGATGCCGGTATCCGTTAAGCGCCTACTATGTGCCGAGCACCGTTCTAAGCGCGGGGTTAGACGCCGGGGGATCGGGTTGTGCCACGTGGGGCTCCCAGTCTTCATCACCATTTTCCAGAGGAGGTCACTGAGGCCCAGAGAAGGGAAGCGACTCGCCCACAGTCACACGGCCGACAGGCGGCCGAGCCGGGATCCGAACCCATGACCTCTGGCTCCAAAGCCCAGACTCTTTCCACTGAGCCACGCTGCTTCTATCTAACACCCTCTGTTGCTTGTGGACCTGTGCCCTCTGTTCACCTCCTTCTCCTCCACCCACCCCCCCCCTCCCCACCCCCCACAGCACCTGGGCCCGGAACTGACATCCCTCAGTATCGACGCCCGTTTCTCCCCTGTAGAACAGATGCTTCTGGGGGGCAGAGAACACACCTCGCCACCCCAGGCGCCTCCAGGGCTCAGCACGCCCTAAGCACTTGAGAGCAACAAACTACAGGGTTAACTCTCACCGGCCTGCTAAGGAACACTCCGTCCCCACGCTCTGTCGTCGGGGTTTCGGACCTCAGAGAAGGGGTCAGTGGTAGAGGAAGAGCTGAACTTGTCAACAGAAGACCGAGGCCCAAGAAGCCTAGGGTTTGATCCCCCACCTCCCCCCCTCCCCCATCCAATGGGCCCGGATCCAATAGGTCCATTGGGCAGAATGCGGGCGGGGCGGGGGGGGGGGTCGTTGGCACGACATCTTTTATTTGAAGGTCTGCCAAAAGGGTCTAGGGATCACTGAGGGGCAGAAGTGAGTGGAAACCTTTCTCGGGGCCTAGGCGAGGTCTGTCCGTGGCGGGCCCAGCCCGTCTTTGCAGGCTTTGAGTTGGGACCCGTCAGCAAGCCGAGGCACCTCCCCGAGGCTCCCCCCACTGCAGCGGCAGCGTTACAGGAGGGGTCCGAGCCGGCGGAAGGGCAAGGCCGCCCGGCAGCAGCCCGGCGGGAGGATGGGGGGTGTGCACGGAGAAAGGGGGGAGGAGCCCAAGGGGGGGGGGCCCTCGGCCGGCCGCCCCGCCTAGGACCCTGCCGCGGAACGGCGAGCACGCCCGCCGTCCGCCACGGGGGCCCGTTCCGCGCCCCGGTCGTCCCCCTCGGGGATTCCGAAGAGCGCGCGACCCGTGCCGGCGCCACGCAGCCGCCTCCCCCAGCGCGGCCCACCTCCGCCCGCTCTCGTTCGGCTAAGTGTCTCCAAAGCGTTTCTCCGTCGCAGCCACCCGCCGTTTCCCGTAGCCACCTCCGCCCCGTCACCGCCCCGGCGATCGGGCCGCTTCTCGTCGGCCTCGCCCTCTCGCCGATCCAGGGCCCGGAAAGGATCCCCTCGGCGAGTTGTCTCGAAAATAAAAACCCACCCGCGAAGGAGGAAGGGTTTTTTTGTTTCGAGCTCTAGCCGACGGGTCGACCCCACCGACGCACGACACGGGCGTCGCGTCCGGCATCTCGAAACCCGGCCCGGAGAACCGAGAGGGGTTCAATTCGGCGACACCCTCCCGACTCCGCTCCGGGAAGGTCCGTGACGTCAGAGCTTGTTTGGAGGGCGGTCGTCTAGAGGGGGTCTGCAAGCGAGGCGGGACGGAGACCACGTCGAATCATTGCGTTCCAGGTTTGAGCGTGACACTCTGCTCCCAGGGAATCCGGCCCCCCTCCCCTCCCCCCACCCAAGTCTTCGGGGAGCCCAACGTTCCGTCGTGCCGGCCCTCTTCAACGGTCGGGAGCGACCGTCCCGCTTCTCGAAGGCATCCCCGTCGGCTCCCTCGGGAAGTGTCGGGATCGGTCCACGGCCGCCTCCCACTCGGAAAGGAAGAGTCCCGGGGGGACCTCGGTCGTTCTCTTGTCTTTTTCCGCATCGTCATCATCATCCCATCGGAGGGCCCATTTGTCACTAAGGCGAAAATGCGTGTCTGTCCCGAAGCACAGGTCAGTCGTAAGGAAAGGAAAGAAGTCCCTGGGACTCAGCCGTTGTTCCACAGAGGCCATTCAGGTCCTCGCAGCTGCTCGCGGCCCGCCGGACCGGACACGCTCTCGGGCCCCTCGGCTCCCCCTCCCTTCCGTCTCACCCGTGCCCTCGGACCCGGGACCGTCGGAGAGCCCCTCGGCTCTGTGGGGCGGAGGTCGGCAGGGGCGGGGAATTCCCCCTCGACGTGAGGGATCGCCCAATATCGATCGACCGGAACGACGGGCGGTTCCACCCCTTGGGTCGCGGGCATACTCCGCAGTCCTGGAATGTGTCTCTCGATGCTGTCGCGCGGGGGTCCCCCAAGCACGGCAAAAGGCGATCTCCCGTGCCACTCAGTGCTCGAGCACATCCCATCGATGAAGAGTCGATCACACGGTCAGCGGATCGGGGCGGGCAGGGGGCGGGGCTGGAGAGGGGTGTTTTGCGATGGACCCGTATTCAGTTGTCGGGTGGTGGGGGGGGGGGGGAGGAGGCGGGTGCATTCCATTCCAACAGGGTCGGTGCCCACCTCCCATCCAGAGGAGCTGTTGACGGGCCAGAGAGGGATGAGTTCCCGACATGGCGGTGGGGTCCCAAAGAGGTCGGGCTGAGCCGCGGGGATGGGGGGGGGGCAGGGGGCGTCTCAAGGGTTTTTAGAGAGGCCCGATGCAAAGGGGGTCGCTCCCACAGAAGGGAGAGGAGGAGGCGGGCGCCAGCTCCAGAAAGGCCTCTCGAAAGAGGTGGGATTTTCCGAACGGGTCGAAGGGGGGGAGAGTTCCCAGGCCCAGGGGTGGACGGCGGCCTGGGATCAGCGGCGTGAGGGACCCCATCTGGGTACAGGGACACGATATGGCTTTGGAGGCCCTGTGGGCCAGGTAAAAGAAAGCAGTCAGTGGGGGGGGGGGGGGGGGGGAGAGAGAGAGAAAGAGGGGAAAAAAAAAAAACCCACGTTCCTTGAGTGTGTGAAGACCGTTGGTCACATGGCGCTTTTTCATTCGTATTCTCTTCCTGGTCGTTGTATCGGCCTGATCTCTTCCAAATTTACTTTGCAGGGTGACCCATTTCAAACAATCCGTGAGCAGCACTCTGGCAGCGAACCCACTGAAGCAGCAGCAGCCGCAGGAGGAGTAAAGTAAGTTGAGCGGCTGGAGCCGGGGAGGCCTGGCATCAGACCATCTTGGCCTCTCCTGTGGGCTTTGCTACTTTGGCTTCCGTGTGGGATCTTGGCCCAGCCTCTTTGCTTGTCTGGCCTCAGTGACCCCCCCGCAGCAGTCAAAGGGGGGATTGAGAATCGAGCTGGGGGTGCCCCACAGTGGACAGGGACTGTTTGCAATTGGGTTTGTTTGCATCCCTTCCCCCCGGGTCCCCAACCCCAGGGGTTCCTGCTGGATCCCTGGTACAAGGAAGTATTGAAACCGCCAGCCTGATTGTATTCTGCTGATTCCTGGTCATGAAGTAGTCACGCTCCCTGGGGGGGGGGGGGGGGGGGGGGGAGAATGACACGGCTTAGTCGAGAGCACGTGAAAGAGTGCGGTGGAAGCACGTAGCGCCCCCGGACCCTTTCTCCCCACCGAATGGAGTCTTTCGGTAAAGGGGGAGGAAGACCCCGAAGCGTCGGTCTGGAGCGTTCAGCCCACGTTTGTGACTCTTTCAGGGATTCTGCATCTGGGCCAAAGCAGTACCGATTTGGAGTCCGTAGAAGATGGGGGAGGGGGAGGGCCAATCTCCCGGTTTCTGTTTGCTTTGGGAATGGCTCGCTCGGTCTGCCTTTGGCCATTTCCCTGATGGAAGGCAATGGGCCCGGGCAGCGGGAAAGGGCCATGGGACTCAGTCACCATCTCCCCCCGAGCCCCCCCCCCCCCAACCCGGGGGCTCGGTTCTTCACCTCCAGGGCTCCTCTCATCCGGTGCGGCCTCTCACCCCGTCCGGGACGCTCTCCTCCCGCCAGAGTCATGTGCACCTCCGAGGGATCCCACGGACAGAGCTCCCGGAAGACCTCCGATCGCCAAAGTTCCGGGGGTCGAGTCTCCAAAACACGTCCCTGGTCCGAAAACCGGCCTCGGTCTGCCACGGGCCTTCTTCCCCCACATAGTCCCTCGAGCCTCCGTGCCCTCGAATGCGTCCCCCGGGCACCTTGCCGCCTCGGCCCCCGAGTCCATCTCGGCATTCCCTCCCCGACCCCTCCTCCGCCTCCGTGACGTCTCCGGAACCGTCCGCCGAGGCCGTCGGAGGCGCCCCCCCGCCCCGGCGCTTTAGGAGCGGCGGGCCGGGGCGGGGGAGCGGGTGTTCCAGACGACCCCCGCTCGGGTGGATCGACGGCTGCCGACCGGAGAGGAGTGAATGTCCAGGGAGGTGGAAGACGGGTTTTTGCAGGTGATAAAGTCGTCGCGTGGATGACACGGATCCCGGCCTCCGTTCCCAGCCTCTCTCGAGCGGCAAGGCTCTGGAGCCGATCGGGCCGACGGGGAGGCGGGGAGACGGATTCCAAGTGCCAACCCCCCTCTCCCCCCCACCCGATTCGGCTCATCCATCTAATCGGGAAGGGGGGAAGTGACCCCGGAAACTTTCGGTACCGTGGCTCCGCATCCTCCGGCATGCCCCGCTCTTGTGCCTCGGTCCTGAGTTCGGGAAAGGTGATCCCTGCACTCGCCCCCCCCCCCCCGTCCTCGGAAGAAGTGGGTCCAGAAGATCTCGTCCGGGTGGGTCGGGACGCGGTTTGGAAAAGCGACCCTCGGACGCCTCCGGCCCCGAGGCTCCGTGAGGAGTCTCTTGGATCTCGCTATCTCCTTCGGCCTGTCGGCGAGCCGTTAGGCGTCGCCGGCTTCCCAAGGGCCTCGAGGGGGGCGTGGGCCCGGTCGGCCGGATCGTGGGCCTCCCCGAGAAGATCGGCCCCCGGGCCCCTCCCCGTCTCTTTTCAGGCAAAGGTCACACCGGGCGAGGGAGAGGTCAGGCGACACGTCCGGAGCCGGGGAGTCGAAGAACGCCCGAAGAGCGTCTCCCCGCCTCTTCGGCTTCCTTCCCACAATGGGCGATGCGCGTCCGTCCGGGCCCTCTCCACCCTGGGCGGATCCCGTGGGGCCGGCTGGGGGACACACACACGGTCCCGGTCTCCGCGTGCCTCTCCCCGCCGCGGGACCGGGACTCCCGCTCCAGGTCGGACCGACGGTGCTCTCCGAGCCTCGAGTGTCGCCCCATCGTCGAGTCGTCGCCCATTTTGGGGAATGCGGCCTCCGGTGTCAGCTTTCCCCCCGCCCCTCGCCCCTCCATTGACAGATGGCCTCCATGAACCCGAACCGCGTCCACCGTCGCTCGAGGTCCCGAGACGGAGGCCAGACGGCGCCTTCCTGGGATCTCCCGGGTCATGAGGCCGCTCGGGGCGGCCGGGACACGGCCAGAGGTGCCGCCCCTCCCCGTCCCCCCCTCCACGCTGCCTAGCGGTTCCATCTTCTTCTTTGCAGGTTGCACCTTCGAAGGTCACGGTTCTGGAGTCCACGATAGCCCCCCCCCCCCCGCCCCTCCGGCCCATGGGGCTTCGGAACCTATCCGGATTTCCAGAAGACAACCGGAAGGAGGAAGGCAACGAGCCCCGTCCTTCTGGAAGAGAGGGAGGGGCTCTGGAGTCCCAGGGCTCGGTCCGCACAGTAAGTCGTTCCAAGCAAGGTCGCCATCACCACGAAGTTTGTCCGCTAAGCCTCGATGCGGGGCGGGCGGGGGTGTGCAGCGAGCCTGTCCGATGGAAAGGAAGGAGAGTTGGCGAGATTCAAAAGATCCAAGGCGAGCAATTCCGGGAGCAAAGCGTGTGCGGGGGCTTCGACGTCCAGAGCGGCCAAAGGGCCAGGCCTTTGGGATCCACAGGGTGGCAACCACAGTTTCTCGAGGCGGGGGAAGTGGGTCCCGATCTTTCTTTCGGTCGGGTGCAGCCGTCCGGCCAGCAGAGTGACTCCGGTTGGACCGGACTCCAGGTCGGAAAGAGAGAGAGAGAGAGAGGTCCGGCGATCTCCGCGACTCCGTGCCCTCCGCGCGTCCGATCCGAGACGGCATTTTGTCTTCGACTGTCTCCCTACCCGATCTCAGACGGGTCGGGAGTCTTCCGTGCCGGGCCGGTCGTTCTCGGCGTGTCCACTCTTTGGAAACCCCGTCTCTCGGTCCGTCCCTCCCGGCGACCTCTCGGAAGGCAGGGACACGCGTGGATCTCGCCTCCTCCCCCCGAGTCGCAAAACCCGGACCTTCGGGCCTCGGACCCGGCCCGGACCTGCCCCGCGTCCTCGGCCAGACGCCTCCCCTCTCGGGGCCTCGGCACCCCGGAAGAGGAGCCCCCCCCCGCGCACCTCCCATCCCGGGGATCGAGTCGGACGGAATGCAGAGGAACCCCTTGGGTCTCACCGTGTTTGTGGACCTCGTTTCGGGTGCCTCCGGCTCCCTGAGTGTGTGAGGTGGGACCCGTCCAGGCTGCTCCACCACCACCTGGGGCCACTTGGACCGTGCATCCAAGCAACAGCTTCCTTCCTGGGATATCACTTTTGGATTCAGTTGGCAAGAGGTGAGGTGGCGAGAATGTTTCTTCAGCAGCCCCCCCTCCCCCAACACACCTTTGACAAATGAGCTGTTCCGGCCCCCGCCCCCCGCCCCCGCCAGCCCCGGAATCGTTGTTGCTGAGGCCTTTCCCCGCAGCCCAGAAATTGGTTCCCCTCGTCCCTTTGCCACAGTTCCCCCGATCCCCTGAGCCTTTCCCCCAACTCGCAACCCCTCCTGCCCAGGCGTTTCTCTCTCTTCCTCTCTCCCTCCAGGTTCCACCGTACCAGGAAACCTTCCGCACTGTGTCGGATCTCTTTCCCCTCTGGCGCCTCACCGTCCCCGAGAAGGTCTCAGCTTCCCCCTTGGTGCGAATGAGCGGAGAGAATCGGCCCTTCGGATGACCCGCCTCACTTGGCTGCAGTGGCCACCCTAGCACCTCGAATAGGATTGTGTCAACCCTTGAGATCGTGGTTGGTGGGGGGGGGGGGGAGCAGGTGTCTGTGGCTCCTCGTCGCCCGCGGGCCAGGCAGGAGGGGAGGGCATCTCGGGAGGACGGCCAGATGGGTCGGTGGGGTCGAGAGAAGGGATTCTTGAGAGAATGGGGGAAATGCTTAGAAAGGAAGAGGAATGTAGATGGCACCTGTGAAGCGCCCACTAGGCCCGGAGTCCGGTTGGAAGCATCGGGGGGGATACAAGATGAGCGGGTCGGTCTCCCGTGGGGCTTACGGTCCTCATCCCCAGTGGACAGAGGAGGCAACTGAGGGTCCAGAGACATCCAGTGGCTTGCCTTCCCCCCCCCCCCCCCCCCCCCCGACCACGGACACCAAGGCGACACGAGCGGTGGAGATGGGAGGCGAGTCCCCGGGCTTGGGGGTCGGAGGTCACGGGGCGGACCCCCGGCTCTGCCACCTGTCGGCCGTGGGACCGCCGTGTGACTTCTCTGTGCCTCGGCACCCTCCTCTGGAAAATGGGGATGACGGCCGGGAGCCTCACGTGGGACGACCCGAGGCCCCGGAAGATCTACCCCGGTGCTCAGAACCGGGCTCCGCCAAGAGTACGCGCTTCGCCGAGATCCACATTTATCTCGTCATTATCGGAACCCGTGACCTCAGACCCCCCAACCCTTGCCCCGGTCCCTCGGGGGCCATGCCGCTCCCCGGTCAGCCTCGACCCTTCGCGAGGTCGAGGGGGCCGGATCCTTCCGAGTCGGGAGCGATTCGGAGCCGGCGGGGGGGACGAAAGGGGCGTCGGAACCGGAGCGCGGTTGCGGGGGGCGGAGGGGCCGGGGGAGGCCGCGGCCTCGGAGAGCGGGCGGGACATCTCTTCGTAACCGACGGCCAAAAGGGAAACTCCCAGTGTCTGAGGGGATGGGGGTTCGGCGGGGGGGGGGGGAGGGGTGGCGGCCGAGAGGTCGCCCTCGATGGGGGTCCATCTTCGGCCCCAGTCTCCCAAGGGTTCCGGACAGCGGTCCGGCCCCAGAAAAGGAGGCCTCCAGGCCCGACGCCTTGAAACCGGAGCCCCGACGGGCCTTCTTGAGAGCCAGGGGAAGTGGGGCGTTCGGGGTCCCTCCCTGAAAGAAGCTTTGAGATTTAGCATTGCGGCGGAAGTCGGGTAAGATGGGATTTCATGACACGTGTGTGTGTGGGGGGGGGGGGGGGAGGAGGCAAATCATTGGGTCCGGAGGATCCTTTTGGGCAGCTGACCCGGAGAGACCCGGGCCCTCCTCACTCTCCGGCCCCCTTTGCTTTCCTTCCCTCTCCCCCGCTCGCTCTCTCGTTCTTCCCCCCAGAGTGGCAAACGTTGAGCAGCCCTCAGAATCCCCCTTGGTCCAATCCGGTTCCGCTGGGTCTTTTGGTCCACCAGACCCTGGAAGGTCGCCCATTCCAAGAGCCTTTGTTGCAGTGCTGTTGTGTGGGGGGCAAGTGGCCTAGGGGGCCTCCCAGTCCAAATGGTCAGGGCCAAAAAAGCATTGACTGGAAATGCTTCCCCGCCCCCCCCCCCCCATTCCTCACCGTTCAGCAGCAGTGCCAAACCCCCGGACTCCGTCGTCCCTCCCGCGCCCCGACTCGGTCCCATCGAGTTCATACTTCCTCCCGTCGGGGTCCCGTGCTCACCTTTTCTCGACGGATCCTCTTTCCTTCCTGTCCAGTCCGTCTTCAAAATGGGCCTCGATCTCACGTGGGAGGCGGTCCCTCTGTGGGCATGTTCGGGTGTGGCTTCTTGTCATTCGCAGAGGCGGAGGGCCGAGCGGAACGGTGTCCGGGCCGGTCCGTGAAAGGCAAACCCTCCTCCCCGGGGGATTCCCTCGCAGCCCGAGGGGCCCTCCTCCAATGAGGCCCGTGGACCTCATCCAAGGAAACCCCTTTCTCCTCGCCCGTTTCTCCCCCGCCGGCCCTCCGCCGTCGGCCGGCCCGCCGTGGCCTCCCCTTCTCCGCGGCCGACGGCCGGATCGGGACCGTTCCCCGAAGGTCATCCCGATCGAGGCACGCGTCCTCGAGGCCGGAGGAGAACGGAGTCTGGGCCGCGAGCACCGCTCTCCACGCCACCCAGAGCGCCGGCGTCCCGGGGAAGTCGGAGCGGCCTCCCCGCCCGTCGTCCTTCCCGGGGCGGACGGACCCCGTCGACCGGAGGCCCGGAAACCAAGGTTCGGACCCGGAGAGGCCGCAAAGTCCCTCGATTCCTCGAGACGGATCGGACCCCCCCCGACGAGGAATCTCACCAGACGGCCGACCTGACCTCTCTCGCTGTCGGGGAGGTGTCCTCGGTGGCCTCTCGGAGGTCCTCCGCCCCCCCTCCACCGATCCTTCCCGTGAGGCGTGCCGGCTCCGGGCCAAGAAAGCCAGGTAACGGAGGAAGCTTTTCAGGGGGGCTGGGGGCGGGCGGGTCGCGCTGGGCCGTCTCCTCCGCTCTCTTCGTGAGAGATGCCCACCGCTCGGAGTCCTCGGTCTCCTTTCCCAAAAAGATGTCCCCGGCGGTCCCCTCTCGCCTGTCGTCGCTTGGGAGATTTGTGACCGTGGGACAAACCTCTCCGTGCCGAATGTCCCGGTCCCGTTCCTTCGGCCCGGGAAAGAAGAGGACCGAGTAACCACGAGGCCCGGGCTCGGTGGTTCTTCTCGCCGCACTCTCCCTCCCGAGGCCGTCCGGCCTTCCGGATGTCCCTTGAGGATCCCAGGGTTTGGGGCGCTTTGCCTGGATGGCTCTTCTTTAGTGAGGAGGTCCCCTCCCCCCCCCCTCCCGCTCTGGAGCGCTCTGAATTAGGGCCCTCCTCTTGTCCCTGACAGGTTGCAGTGGCTTCCCCCTGCCTGCCTGGGGACCTCCAAAGACTCTGTGAGTTCTCTGTCTCGCGCTCTCTCCCCATCTCACCCCTTCTTCCCCCTCCCCTTTTCCCCAGCAAATGCCGAATCTACACTTCATTCTTTTTCCCCGCTCTGCCTTTCAGCTTTGCGCTCTCTGCCTCCCTTGCCTTTTTCTTTCACCAGGCCCTCTCTCTGTTTCTCTTTGTTTCTCTCCTTTAGACCGACCCCCCCCCCCCCCCCCCCCCCCGGCTGTCGTTTAGGTTCCCTCTGAAATCCTTCGCCCTAAGGGAATGGGTGCCTCTTCTCGGGGTCATCCCCAACCCCCTCCACCCTTCGCAGCCCCCTCGGACATTTCTTTTGGGACTCTGTCTCCCGAGGATCGGTGGCAGACCGCCCTCTCCGTGTTGGACGGTGTGCCAAAATCCCAAGTCTCGGCCTGCGAGACGGATCTCAGGACACAGGCCGGGCCGCCCCTCTCCCCTGGGCGCCTCGAGTCCGTGCGTGCGCCTAGGAGCCCGGATCCTCGGAGACCCGAGCGTTTGGCCGACTCACCCTTGATCGTCCTTGACCTGGGGGCATGTCCCCCTGGTTTGGGAGCAGGCGCCCCCGGGGAGGCTGCGCCTTGCACAAAAGGCTAGCCGGGCCTGGAAAGAAAGGGAGACAAAGTGGGTAAGAACCTCCCCACCACGTGGAGATGGCGGTCGGACCCCCCCCACTTTCCCCGAGCAGCAGACGTCCCGGCTGCCGATTCTCTGCCCGTCCTGCCTCTCCCACCTTGCAGCCGAGCAGAGCTGCAGGCGGAGTGGAGCCGGACAAAATCGGGCAGAGGTAGCCGGCGGCGGGCGGGGTCGGCCCGGGGCCCGCGGCCCCTTCCGAGCGCCCGGGGAGCGCTTGCGCAGAGCCTCATCCCGGACCCCAGCGTCGCCCCCCTGCGGAACAAAACCACCCTTCTCGCCCTCGGACGTCGTGGAGCCTCCAGGAGTCGGCAGTGGCCGAAAGGACCCGCGCCCAATGTCCGGCCCGCCGCACGTCGGTGCCCCTCGGGGAGCGGAGGCGGCCTTCCGGGAGCCCGCCCGGGTGCCAGGCCCGCGACCCCCTCGGGAACCCTGGAGAGCGGAGTCGCCGACGGCCGCGGTCGGGGGAGGGCTTCGGCCCGCCGCCCCCGCTCCCGGCAAGCACGGCCCATTCCGATCGGAAAAGACAAGGGAGAACCGGCCCACACGGTGCTCGGAACCTGCGGGGGAGGGCCGTGGGCAAGGTAAGCGACGTCCAAATCCGGAAGGTCCAGCTCCGAGGCCGGACGGGGGAGCGGGCCGGGCTCTCCGGACCTCGGCCCCGGTCCGCCGGGTGTGACCCCGGGGGCCATCCGCTCCCCGTCTGTCGGGCTCGGCGACCCCGTCCGCCAAATGGGGATGGACACGCGGAGCGGGCCGGGGACCATCGCCCGGAAAGACCGGGCCCCGAATCGGCCCCCTCGACGACCCCCACCCCGCCCCATTCCGTCAGCATTCGGAAATAGTCGGCTCCTCCTCGACCTTTCCGGCCTCAAGCCCTCCCCGTCCTCTAACACGCTTTCTCGCTCGTGGACTTGTCGCCCTCTCTTCACCTCCTTCTCCTCCCCCCGCCACGCCCCCCACAGCACCTGGGCCCGGAAGGGACGTCTCCCAGTATCGACGTCTCTCTCTCTCCCCTCCCGAACGGATGTGAGAGATGCGTTCCCTGCCCACCCGCAGCCGCCCTCCCGAGCCGGCCCCTCCCGGGGCCTCGGCACACGGTCCATCCGTCGGCTCCCGTCACGTGCCGACCGCATCTCCCCGGCCCGCCCCCTCGACCGGAGCGTCGGGACCCCAAGAGGAGGTCCGAGCTAGGCGGAGAGGCCGAGCCCGTCAACGGAAAACGGAGCCCTGAGTAGCCTAGGCCTGGCCCCCGTCGTCCCCGCCCTCCCCCCCCCCCCCCGCCACCGATGGGCCCGGGATCCAACCTGTCCGTTCCCGGGGGGGGGGGGGGGGGTAAAGTTGGCCTAACTTGTCCCATCTGCAGCCCAGCTCCAAGGTGAAGGGACCGCGAAGCCGCAGAAGTGCGTGGAAACATTGCCCGGCGGCCAAGCGGGCTCCATCCGCGGTGGCCCCGATCCGCCTTCCTTCGAAGGTCTGGGGCTCAGCCCCTTCCTTTCTTCCGGAAGGAAGGCCGAGCCCCCCCCGACGCTCCCCCGAACCCTCGGCGGCATGACGGGACGGACCTCAGCCGCCGGTAGGGCGAGACCGGCCGGAGGCGGTCGTCGTGGGAGGATTGGGGGGGGGGGGTGTCGATCGAGAAAGGGGGAGGAGCAGCCAAAGAGGGGCTCGGCCGGCCCCCCCAACGCGGCCCCCCTCCCCGCGGAATGGCCCGTGTGTCCGTCGTTCGTTCTGGGGGCCGTCTTTCCCCGTTGTCGTCGTCTCATCTCGCCTCTCGCAGAGCCGCCTCTCCCAGCCGGGCCCAGCGGCACATCTCCTCGTTCGGGTAGGTGTCCCCCGAGCGTTCCACGGTGCGAGACACCGGCCGTCTCCCACGGCCTCCTTCCGCCTCCGTCATCGCTCTCGTGACCCGGCTGCTCATCGAAGGCCTCGGCGTCCGGTCACTTCGGGGTCCGCAAAGGATGCCCTCGGGGAAGGTGTCTTTAAAATAGAAAAGATTTAGGTCACCCACGCGGCAGGGAGTTTTTAGTGTCTCGAGGCGTCGTCAACGGGTCGACTGTATAGACGAAAGACATGGCCCTGAAGCCTGCCATCTTGGAACCGAGCCTCGAGTGCTGAGGGAGATTCAATTCGGTGACCCCCCCCCTCCAGCTCGCCTGCAGCCAGGTCCCCCGACTCGAGATCTCGTTCGGACGGCAGTCGTCTGGAGGAGATTTCCCAGACCAAAGGGACAGAAGGCGAGCCGAATCCTCCCCCTCCAGGTTTGAAGGTGACATTCTCCTCCCTGGAAATCGGGCCTCCTCCGTCGTCCCTCCCCCACCCCTTTGGGCTCCCAGCCCCCCTTTAGGCTTGTGTGTCATTTTTGCAGTTGCCTCTGGGACTCCCTCCCCCCCCCCCCCATTTGGGCAGCACCTCGGTTCCGTGCGGTTGAGGCTGGCGGATGGGGGCGTCGGGAGGGCAGGATCCTATTTCTCCGGGAGATATTGCGAGTCGTTCGTTGGCCAGCATGGCAGGTTCCCTCCCTCGGATCGTTCCCGTCCTCTGCAGCGCGGCCGGGTTGTATCTCTCCATGCCGGTGGGCCGTTTTTCTTCAAGCGCTCCAGAGGATGCTTTCCCGTTTCCAGCCCGTTCTCAAGCACATCCCAGACCTGAAGAATCCATCTGGGGGTTGCAGCGATTTGGGGGGGCGGGGGGGTGGGGGCATTGCAATCCCACAGGGTTGGCGCCCCCCCCCCCCCTTCTCCGTCCCTGTCCACAGGGGTCGTCGCCCGGTCAGAGCGGGAAGACGAGTCCCCGAAAGGATGGTCGGGGCCCCGGAGGTCTGGCCGAGCGTAGGCGGTGGGGGTGTCTGGACTCGGGGCCCTCTCCTCTTCGCCCTTTGGCCCCCGGCCCCCCTGGAGACAGAGAGGCCTCTCGCTCCCCGGAGGTGGACTTTTTTGAACGGGTCGAAGTGCGGGAGAGGCGGCGTGCCTCGAGTCCGTGGAGGCCGTCGGGGTCAAATGGCGGTTTGCGGTCTCTCCGCCGTCATCGTCTCGGCCCGACGGCCTCCTCCTTCGCTCGGCCTCTCTTCCCTCTCCCGCGTTCTCGGAGCCGTCCCCGGGCAGGCGGCGGACCCCCCGCGGCAGCAGCCGCAGCAAGCGAGCAGGCAAGCACGGCGGAGGAAAGTAAGCGGAGCGCGGCTGGAGCCGGGGCAGTCGGTGTCTGAGCGTTCTGGCCTCCCATGTGGGCTTTTGGCCTCACCGTGTCTCCCCGGTGTGGTTTTGGGTCAGGTCTCCTCTGGTGCGCGTGGCCTCCGTGATCCCCCCTCGTCGCTGCCGGGGGAATGGAGATCGGAACCCGTCCCCGTCCATCGTGGGGCAGTCCCAATCTAGATTTCTCGTATCCTTTCTCCCAGCCGCCCTTCAGGCTGCAAATTCCCTAGCTGGCACAAGAAGGCACAGAAACTGCCGGCCCGATTGTCTTCTGCTGCTTCCGGGCCCTGAGGGGGTCGTGCTCCCTGGGGAGCGGGGGGGGATGGTTGCGAAGGTCCGAGTCTGCACGTAGCCAGCTGCAGACCTGGGGAGCAAGGCCCACAATTTGGGATGGGAGCGGGGGAGAGAGGGTCTGGAATCTTCCCGTTTCTTTCTGCATCATGAAAGGATTGGGGGTCTGGCCTTGGTCATTCCCCCTGGCGGTTGCGGAGGAAAAGGGCCCTGGGGACTTTGACGTCCTTTCCTCTCGCCCCGCTCCCCCTCCCCCCCGGGGTTTTGGGGTTGTTCCCCTGTCCGGGGTCCTGTAATTCGACTCGGTCTCGAGGTCCGGGCCGCTCTCGTGCGGCCAAAGTCATCTCCGCCCCAGAGCGACCTCGTTGACACGGTGCTCCCCGAATCCCCTCTTGTCAGATGGGCCAAGTTGGGGGGGGGAGGGGTGAAGGCCGCCCAAGCCTTTTTCCACGGGGACCCTTCCGGAGTCGTTTTCCCGTGGCCGCCTTCCCACGCAGGCGACTCTCGTCTCTCGGCCCCGGATGGCGTTCCCGGCCAATGGGCCGCCTCGGCCTTCTCGGCTCATGTCGGCATTCTCTGCCCCCGAGCCTCTTTCCGCCTCGCCGACGTCCTTGGCCCCGTCCGCCAGGCCCCTCGCAGGGTGCCCCCCCCCCCCCCCCCGGCACTCTAGGAGCGGTCGTGGCGGCGCAGCCCGGAGGCCCCGAAAGCCCCCGCCAGGTCGAGTCGAGGGCCGCAAACCAGAGCGGTGTGGACTGTCGGGTAAGGAGGCGAGCGGGTCTGGGCCGGCCGCCAGGCCCTCGCAGTGATCGTGAAGGCCGGCCTCCCCCGTCCCCCCATCTCGGGCGGCGCCTCTGCGGGGGCCCTCGGCCCGTGGGCGACGCCGTCTCCATCTTCCTCCCGGTTCGATTCCTCCCTCTCACCTGGGGGGGCCGGGGAAGGGACCCCCAAAGTCCTTGGTTGCCGCCCGGCCCAGTGGCAGAACGTGCCGCTTCGGTGTATCGGCCTCGTGTGCCGCCAATGGGATCCGTCTGCCCGCTCTCCAGTCCCGGGAGCCGTCGGTGTCCGGAAGTTCTCGTTTGCGGCCGTCCTCCAAAGGTTCCGAGAGGTGACGGTTCGGTCGCTTCCACCCCGAGGGGTGGTGGAGATTCTCTCGGACCCTGGCCGTCTGCCCAGCCGTGTCACCCGGTAGGTCTCGGGGCGGGGGGGGGGGTGCGGAGAGGGGCCAGGTTTGCCGGATCGATCGGGGGGGGCCTCCCGGAGAGGATAGTGATTAGCGTCTCCGGGTGAGGGACCCCTCTCGTCCTTGGCCGAACCCCCCCCCCGTCGTTCCCCCTCCTCCCCCCCGCCCCCGGGCAAGGAAGGATTCAGCTGACGTTGTCGTGAGCTGGGCTCTCGGGCCCGGCCGGATGGGGGCTCTCTCTCTCCCGCTTCGGCCTCTTGTCCGGGGTTCGTCCTTCTGTGGGTGTCCGGGTCTGGGGGGTGGGGGGACGGAGGGAGGGGGGGAGGGGCAGCCTCCTCGCCCCCCCCCCCCCCGTTGGTGTTTCTTGTCTGCCTGGAACTGACTCAGCTTCCTCTCTCTCCCGGTAAGGAAGATTGTGGTCTCGGAAGGTGCACTCCCCCCCCTTGTGCTTGTGACGCTTCCTGTCGGGGAAGGTTGCCTCCATGGTCCTTTTTCCCTCTCTATCCCAGAGGCCCTCCCTCGAGGACCCTCCAATCTCCACGGCTGGCGAAAGACTGGTGTCGAGGCACCACCTGAGGGGGGGGGGGGGACATGGGCCACATGGCAGTTTGTGAGCATCTGCGGGAGGGGCCCCGGTAAGTTTGAGCATCTTCAGGGCTCCTGTGGTGGCTTTTTTCTCTCCTGCCCGCCCCCCCCCCCCCCCCCCCCGGCCACTGGGCCTGTCGTCCTCCTCAGACAATTTCACCTACTTCTTCAACCTCTGTCTTTTCCAAATCGGGCTGTGCACAGAGGCCGGGTTGGGATTGCCGCCTGACCCCCCTCTCGCCTCTTTGGCCATGGGGGGGGGCGGGGCCTTTTGGAGACCTCGAAGAGCTCAGAGAACAACCCGGTGGGGGGGGCGGGGTGGAGGGCCTCCTCCTTCCAGCCACGTCTTTGGGGACGCCACGGGGGTGTGTGCCTTGGCCTCCCAGGGCTCGGCCTACCTGACAAGTGCTTCCAGCCGGCCTGGGTGTGCCGCACCTCCCCCTGCGGTTTCTTCCCTCAGCCTGGCCGGAGGGGGCGGAGGCATTCCGTCTGTCCAGTGGCGGAGATGTGCCCAGACGAGCAGCTCACAGCGCAGCCAGCCCTGCCCGGAGTCAACTGGGGGGGGGGGGGGGGGTTTCTGCTCCGTCCAGAGGGGCCCAGGCGGCCTGGCATTTTCCCTGCCGACCCAGTTGGGGGATGGCTGTGGGTTGTGGAGGCCTGGGGCGGGGGGGGGGGGGGGGGAAACCAGTCCACCCAAAGATTTCCTTCTTCTCTGCTGGGAGCCTCCCTTGGTCACCAGCACAGCGCCCCCCGCTGCTGTGGGCGTTTGCAATCAGTCTGACTGGGAACCGAATCTCCAACTGGCGCTCTTGTCCACCCACCAAGTGTCGATCTCGTCCTGGGTGTTTTCAGAGGCTCTCCAGCTGGACTCGCCCCCCTCCTCCTCCAGGTGGCTCCCCCCCCCCCCCCCCATTTCCTTCTTGGGCCTTCACTTCCACAGCTCTGCTTTCCAGCTCGCTCTCAGAGATCCTTTTCTCCAGGCCTTCTCTGTCTTTGTCGCTGTCTCTTCTTCCCCCCCCCCCCCCCCCCATCTGCTTGTCCCCCCGGAGCTGGTCCTCTTCTGCACCCCTCCCCCTCCCCCCCCCAGGCTATTTGGGTTGTTCTCGTCCGATTCACTTGTTTCCACCTCAGCGCCTAGAACCGAGTTAACCGCTTTGTAAATCCTTCTTCGATCCACGCCGAGAACACCCTTCCCTCCCCCCCGGGAAGCTGAGCCTGGTCCTCGCCCGGACCCTTGGAGCCCTCACCTCGTGGGGTCCCGGCCTCTCCGCTCCCTTGAGCCCACCACAGCCTTGGTCCGCCCGGCCCCTCCTCCCGACAAGCCCTCACCTCGCCTCCTGCTCGCCGACTCGTCTGCGCTTCCTCCGCCTCCACCCGGGAGCCGAGCCTAGGACCGCCCGGACCCGTGCTCACCTCGGCCTTTCCGCAACTGGATCTCCGCCCCCTTGCTTGAGCACTCCGGAACTAAGGATCTTCGCTCCCACAGGCCCCAGCCCCCAGCTCCCATTCCCCCCTCCCCCCCTCAATTATGGGGCACATTCAATCCACCCGAGGCAGCCATTTTGGAAGCCCTCACCCCCTCTTCCCCCGTGAGGTGATGCATCTCTCCCGCCCCCGCCCTGGGTGACGACGTCTTTGTTCTCACGACGTGACCCTCACCTTAGCCGCCGCCTACGGCCACAACACATCCCGGACAACCTCGGGGACCCCCTGCCGCCACAGGGAAATTTGGTCGTGGGCTCTGGGACCCTCTTGGCCGCTGGCCGCCTGACTCGGAGTCCGATCGGGTAGGGTCGGATCGTCCCCCGACCGTGGTCATCCCTGTTAATGACCACGACTATCGTAATCTATCATACGGTAACCGTGGTTGCCATATTACCAATTTTGTTTGGTTCTGTTTATTGC
Source organism: Ornithorhynchus anatinus (assembly GCF_004115215.2). Lineage (NCBI taxonomy): Eukaryota > Metazoa > Chordata > Mammalia > Monotremata > Ornithorhynchidae > Ornithorhynchus > Ornithorhynchus anatinus. The sequence continues at coordinate 31,435,105 of NC_041739.1, forward strand.
CGTCAGTGCTGCCACCCTCCTCTCTGGCCTCACCATGTCCCTCCTCCCCCCCCTCCCCTCCCCTCCGCCCTTCCCCCCCTCCTCCCCTTGCACCCACAGCTACTTTCAAGTGTGGCCTCTGGAACCCCTGCTCCGTTACAGGCAAGCGACCTTTCATCCATGACCTTTTCCTCTCCCGCTCTCTCCTCCTCCTCGCCCTTTCGGAAATGTGGCTCCCTCCCGAAGACATGGTCTCTGCCGCCGCTCTCTCCGGCGGAGGCCTCTCCTTCTCCCACTCCCCCAGACTCACCGGTAAGGGAGGAGGCGTCGGCTTCCTCCTCTCACCCCGTTGCCGCTTCCGCACTATCCCTCCTCCCCCCCCCCCCCTCCTTCCCCTCCTTCGAAGCCCATATCCTTCGCCTCTACCACCCCCTCCGGATACTTGTCGCCGTCATCTACCGCCCTCCCGGTCCCACCTCCGACTTCTTCGACCACCTTGACCCCTTTCTCACCTTCCTTCTCTCCTCCTCTCTGCCCGCTCTGATCCTCGGAGACTTCCACATCCATACGGATGTCCCCGACGACTCCTCCGCCGCCCGCCCGCTATCCCTCCTCGACTCTGCTGACCTCCTCCTCCGCCGTACCGCGCCCACTCACCGACTCGGTCACGCCCTCGATCTCGTCATCTCCTACCGCTGCACTATCTCCTCCCTTGCCGACTCTGAAATCCCTCTCTCTGACCATAACCTTCTCACCTGCCTCATCTCTCACACTCCCTCCCCCTGCAAATCTTCGCTACCGCCCCACAGAGACCTCCGCTCTCTCGATCCCATCCGTCTTTCCAAAAGCATCTCGCCTCACCTCGCCGCCCTGTCCTCACTTCCCACTCTCGACGATCGGGTCTCCGCTCTCGACTCCACCCTCTCTACTCATCTCGACTCTCTCGCCCCCCTTTCCCTCCGCCGCTCTCGCGCCGCTAACCCACGGCCCCGGATCGCCTCCTCCATCCGCCTCCTACGCTCCTGCGCTCGAGCCGCCGAGCGCCGCCGGCGAAAGTCCAGGCACCGAGCCGACCTCACACGCTTCAAATTTATCCTTTCCTGCCTTAACTCTGCCCTCTCCTCCGCCAGGCAAAGCTTCTTCTCCTCCCTCATCGACACCCATGCCCGTCACCCCCGCCGATTGTTCCGGACCTTTAACCCTCTCCTTAGGCCCCCTGTTCCTCCCCCTCCCCCATCTCTCACCCCCAATCGTCGGGCCACCTATTTCCTCACGAAAATCAACACGATCGGGTCTGAGCTCCCCAAAGTCACCCCTCCGCCTCTCCCCTCCCCCCCAACAACCCCCTCCCCTACTTTCCCATCCTTCCCTGCAGTATCCTCAGAGGAGATCTCCTCCCTCCTCGCAAGTGCCACCCCCTCCACCTGCGCCTCGGACCCCATTCCCTCTCACCTTATTAAAACCATCGCCCCGCCCTCCTCCCTTCCTTAACTTCTATTTTTAACCGCTCGATCTCCAAGGGCTCCTTCCCCTCTGCCTTCAAACATGCCCACGTCTCCCCCATCCTAAAAAAACCCGCTCTCGACCCCACTTCCCCCTCCAGTTATCGTCCTATCTCCCTACTACCCTTCCTTTCCAAAATCTTAGAACGAGTCGTCTACAATCGATGCCTAGAATTCCTTAACTCCCATTCTCTCCTAGACCCCCTCCGATCTGGCTTCCGTCCCCTCCGCTCTACCGAGACTGCTCTCTCTAAGGTCACCCGTGACCTCCTTCTTGCCAAATCCAATGGCTCCTACTCCATTCTGATCCTCCTTGACCTCTCTGCTGCCTTTGACACTGTCGACCATCCCCACCTCCTCTATACCTCATCTCACCATGGCTTCACGGACTCTGTCCTCTCCTGGTTCTCCTCTCACCTCTCTGGCCGATCATTCTCGGTCTCCTACGCCGGAGCCTCCTCCCCCTCCCATCCTTTAACTGTTGGAGTTCCTCAAGGGTCAGTTCTTGGCCCTCTTCCGTTCTCCATTTACACTCACTCCCTCGGTGAACTCATCCGCTCTCACGGCTTCGACTACCATCTCTACGCAGATGACACGCAGATCTACATCTCCGCCCCCGTCCTCTCCCCCTCCCTTCGGGCTCGCATCTCCTCTCGCCTCCGGGACGTCTCCGCCTGGATGTTGGCCCGCCGCCTAAAACTCAACATGAGCGAGACTGAGCTCCTCATCTTCCCTCCCAAGCCCGGTCCGCTCCCAGACTTCTCCGTCACCGTGGATGGCACGACCATCCTTCCCGTCCCGCAGGCCCGCGATCTCGGTGTCATCCTTGACTCGTCCCTCTCGTTCACCCCACACATCCTATCCGTTACCGAGACCTGCCGGTCTCACCTTTACAATATCGCCAAGATCCGCCCTCTCCTCTCCACCCAGACGGCTACCTTACTATTACGGGCTCTCGTTATATCCCGGCTAGACTACCGTGTCAGCCTTCTCTCTGACCTCCCTTCCTCCTCTCTCGCCCCGCTCCGGTCTATTCTTCACTCCGCCGCCCGGCTCATCTTCCCGCAGAAACGATCTGGGCACGTCACTCCCCTTCTTAAACAACTCCAGTGGTTGCCTATCGACCTCCGCTCCAAACAAAAACTCCTCACTCTAGGCTTCGAGGCTCTCCATCACCTTGCCCCTTCCTACCTCTCCTCCCTTCTCTCTTTCTACCGCCCACCCCGCACGCTCCGCTCCTCCGCCGCCCACCTCCTCGCCGTCCCTCGGTCTCGCCCATCCCGCCGTCGACCCCTGGGTCACGTCCTCCCGCGGTCCTGGAACGCCCTCCCTCCTCACCTCCGCCAAACTGATTCTCTTTCCCTCTTCAAAACCCTACTTAAAAATCACCTCCTCCAAGAGGCCTTCCCAGACTGAGCTCCTCTTCCCCCTCTACTCCCTCTGCCATCCCCCCTTTACCTCTCCGCAGCTAAAGCCTCATTTTCCCCTTTTCCCTCTGCTCCTCCACCTCTCCCTTCCCATCCCCACAGCACCGTACTCGTCCGCTCGACTGTATATATTTTCGTTACCCTATTTATTTTGTTAATGAATCGTACATCGCCTCGATTCTATTTAGTTGCCATTGTCTTTACGAGATGTTCTTCCCCTTGACGCTGTTTAGTGCCATTGTTCTTGTCTGTCCGTCTCCCCCGATTAGACTGTAAGCCCGTCAAACGGCAGGGACTGTCTCTATCTGTTGCCGACTTGTTCATCCCAAGCGCTTAGTACAGTGCTCTGCACATAGTAAGCGCTCAACAAATCCTGTTTTGTTCAATAATTGTCATGGGATTCTTTTCCCTCTTCTGGCCCCCAGGGCCCTCCTTCCCCCCCCCCCCGGCCTCATTCCTCCTCCCTCCCTTGATTTGACCCATCTCGATGACCTTCTCCCGCGGGGGTCATGTTCCTTGTCGTCCACAACCCTCCCCCATGGAAAAGAGGCCGCCTATCCCCCCGCCCCCATCTTTCCCCAACGCCTTCAACTCCACTCACGTGTCCCGGGGAATCTGGGGCCCCCCCATTTCATTGCCATCCTCCCCAATGGGCCTACGGAGCGACCCCGCCGTCCATTTCCTCGTCGCCTGCGTGCTCCCCCCTCGGTCTCCTCCTCGACATCCGACACAGTCAAGTGAATCCCGATGGCCGCCCCCGTCCCCCAGATGAAGCCATCTTGGGATGGGAACCGGGATTTGTCCCTAAGCAAACCCCCCAAACCGTGACACCGCCCCCCCCCCCACCTTCCCCATCTGTCCCAGCTTAGATGGCCTCCAGCTTCACCAGACGACAAGGCTGCTTGTCCCCCCACCGGGCGGCAGCGCCTGGAGGGTTTCTTTTTTCCTTTAGGCAGATGCGACCAGAGCCAAAACGCCTCCTTCCTCCTCCAACCAATCCGGGGACTGTTTCACCTCTGGGGCCGGCAGGCGCCATGGCCGACATAGTGCGATCGCATCCCGCAGGGCAAGAATTTCCAGACGAGGCCCACAGCCAGGGTGGGAGTGCCCGAAAGGAGTGCGCCGACCCCCCCCATCCAGCCCACCGGCTCGGAGGAGGACCCTCCCCGGGTGGCCACCGAGCTCCCCGCCCCCCCTGCACCCCTTCAAGGTTGCTCCTTCAAAGACGTTCTTCTCCGGTGTGAGATTTCCCTTCTGTCCTTCTTTCTCGGCGATGGAAGCGGGAGACTCAAGCGCCCCAAGAGAGGTCCCGGGCCACCTACGACCCGGATGCGGCCAGATATGGCGCCGGGGCGGGGGGGGGGGGGGAGGAGGTTCTGCGGGGGGTGCCTTGAGGGCAAGAGACCGAGGAGGGACGCTGGAGCCGCCCCGGCCCGCGAGTGGGCGGGCCCCAAGACTGGCAGAGGGCAAACAACAAAAGAACAAGAACGAAGGGGCCGGCCCCCCCCCCCCCCCCCCCCGCCACAAACCCTGTTGTCCCCACTCCGAGGTTCGGGGCTCTCTCGCCACTTGCGGGCCCAAAGTTCAGGAGCCGGGCGAGGAACACTCCTCTAGAAATGGGCCCCCGCCCCCCCCCCCCTCCTGACGGAAAAGCCGTTCCCACCTCTCTCGTGTGACAGCCGATGGAGAGAAAAGCCCTGCCGGATGGGGGCGGGGGGGGGGGGAGGAGCTTTTCCCAATCCTGCCCCTCGTCACAACGCCCCCCTCGGGCACCCCCGGGGCTGAAAAGATCGTGTTCCCGGCCGACCGGTTCCAGACTTGGTCGCTGAGCCATCCGAGTCGGCCGCTTCCATGCCGGCCACCACAGAAGGGTCTGTCCGCAGCCGGGCCCCGCCCTCTCGGCCTCCAACCCCCCAGATTTGGGAGCGACTCCACCAAACAACAAGATGCTGTGTCGACCCCCACGGTTCGTGACTCGTAAAACTTGACGGCGGACTCTCGAATCCTCCCGGCCCCGCCACTCGCCTCACACGCCCCGAGACCGCCCCCGAGGGTCCAAACCGGGCCGAGGCGGAGGGGCCGAACCGAGTGCGGGCGATCCTTTCCGGCCGGAGGCCGTGGCCGCGACCGGTTCTCTGGGATAGAGAAAGTTTTTTTTACCTCCTCAACCCCAAAAGCTCGGTGGGGGGGGCTTCATCTTCTACCTCTCGGGAGGGGGCCCGGTCCGCCCTGGGCGAACGCCACTCGACCCCGCCCCCCCCGGTGAGAACACCGGCCCCATGGCCAGCCAAGCCGCAAAGGAACCAACGAGGCCTGCAGCTTCTGGCGTCAAACGCTCCGGGCCAACTCGCCCCCCCCCCCAGACGGAAGAAATGGGCCGTGTCTGCTCTCCAAAGTTGCGGAGGAAGTCTGGTCTCGTCCAGAAGAAGAGGAGAACGGAACTTCCCGCCCCCCCCCCCTCCTCTGCTGCGCTCCCCAGGCGGTGAGGCCCGCCCGTCCCGCTCCTCCGCTCGGCGGGAGGAAACCTTCCCAAGCGGACGAGGCGACATTGGCGTGGGAGGGAGAAATCGTCAACGAGGCGAGCCTCCCCAAAGTTGTAGTCGACAAAGCGGACTCGAGCCACTTCCCCCAAACCACTCGGCGTCCCCCCCCCCCCCCCCAAAAACCTATTTTCCTCGGAATCCTTTGGTGCCCCTCCCAGCCCTAGTTCCTCTCACGACGCGCGCCTCCATCATTCCAGCCACCCAAGGAAACACGCCTCCCGGAAATCCCAGGGTCCGGCCTGAAGCCCTCCGTCTATTTTCTCCTTCACTAGACGCAGCGGAAGAAATTGGCTCTGTGGCGCTGGAAATCGGGCGCCTAAGTTCCTCCCCGTCCTTCCAAAGCCGCGATGCCCACCCCCGGGTCCGTTTCCCAGCCTGGTTCGGGGATTCCCCGTGACGATCCTGGGGAGACAAACTACCTTCGAGCGTTCCGTTCCAAGTCGACCATCTCCGCGGCACGGCGAGTGTGGCGGGGCAACCCGATGGGACGGGAGAAATCTCTTCCCGCTCGAGCCGGCTAAGCCCAAGACGAAACATTCCGCAATCGAGACACCTCTCGTCCCTGCGCTTTGCAGAGTTCCACTTCCCCCAACTCACCTTGTCCCCGGGGGGGGGGGGGGGGGGGGGCGGCCGTTACGAACAAACACCGGACCTCCGATGAAAAAGAAACTCTTTGTCCGACGGGAGGCCTCGACAACAGCCGTCCCTTAACGACACTCTCCGGAGCCAGACCCCTTCCTTCCCCTCCCCCCCCCCCCCCCCCCCCCCCCGCAATCATCTCCCCTGCAATCCCTGCTGCCATCAAAAAAAAGCAAACCGCCCAAATCAGTCTTTGAGACTTTCCTCTCTCCAAGCGCCGGCCTCGATCCTCACGGCACATCCACCAACGATTTCTCGAAACATCAACTTTACTTACCGGCTTCCACTCTCTCCACTCGGAACCGTTCGTCCCGACCGACACGGGTGCGCACGCCCGAGGAGGGCTTCGTGGCGGCCGAGGCGACGCGACAAACGCGGCGTCCCCCTTTGACCGACGACATCGCCGCGGGCATCCCGCCCGGGGGATCCCACGGGGCCCCTGCTCTGGCGACGCCGTGACATGGCCGCCGTCCTCCCCTCCGTAGGGACCCGTCGGAACGGGGCCGAAAGACAATCGGCGGCGACCTTTGGCCCCATCGCTGCACCCGGACGGGAAAAGACCCCGCGGGGCGGCTTTCGCCAGGGTCCTCGAGGTTCTCCGGTTTCCTCGATTCGGTCCCGACGGGGTAGAAATCTTCTTCGACCCGTTTGGGCCCGGGTCGCCTCCGATGGCGACGGGACGTTGGCGTCCGGACGGGTCGGTCGTCCCCGTCCGGTGCGAACCGCCCGTGATGGAGCCCGACTTCATCGCCCCAAGCACCGCGGGACCCCAGGGACGGACGGCGCCGCCCGATTCCGGACTCCCTCTCGCCGATGGGGTCGAGTCGTCTCCCCGTCGTGGGATCGGGACGTCCGGACGGGACGGCCGTCGGGGGCGCTTCTTTGGGTCCACGGTTCGGGTCCTCCGTGGTCCGGGGTCACACGGCGGTCGTCCGGTCGCTCGCCTCCCGGTCTCCGTCGCCCCTCGAGGAAGACGGCCGGAGATATCGTCGGGCCTCCCGCTCGACAGAGGATTTCCTCCCGACGGGCTCCGTTCCCCTCGCTCGCCCACGCGACGAAACCTTTTCAGGGGGCGGGGACCGGCGATCGTGCACCGACCCGGGCCTCGACGGTCACGGGGGGGGGGGGGGGGGGGGGGGGGGGGGGCGGCCGATCCCCACGCCCAAGGTCCGGGCCGCCTGCCCGGGGCCGGCTTCCCCGCCGCGTGACCTGCCCCGTCGCCGGGACATCCCCGCTCCGGACCGGGTTTCTTCCCCTTCGGCGAGCGGACGACGGATCCGATTCACACGCTCGTCCTGCCGGCGCCACACGCCGGAAGACTTCGCCGACCCCCGTCGCACGGCACATTCGAGCCCACGCACGAGATCCCCGGAAGGTCCGGCCACGGTCGGCCCCCGTCGGCCGAGGGGCTCGGACCGCACCTCTGCAAACGACCCGGGCGCCCGCTCGGATCCGCCGTCCACGGATCTCTGCCGGCCCCCCCCGTTCCAGCTCCCTCTCCGACCCCGCCCCTAGCCCGCCGCCCCCTCCGTCGCCCTCGACCCGCGTCCCCTCCTCCCGATTCCCGGCGGCCGGCCTTGCCCGCCGCTCCGTCCTCGGCTCCCGTCCGGCTCCCCCCTCGACACGGCCGCGTCCGACGGGAGCCCCGGCGGCCTCGGCCCGGACCCTCTCCCGGAACGTCACCCCGGCTCTCTCTCTCGCCTCTCTTCTCCGTCGCGCTCCTCGACCGATCGTCGGCCCGAGCCGCTCGACGAAACCGCGCCCCGGAAGACACGGGGCCCCCGGGACCCGCCCGACCGCCCCGACTCGGATGATCGCGGTCGACGCCGCCCGACGCGGCCCCCGCGCCCTCCGACCCTGCCGAGGGAGGATCGGAACGGGTCTTCCGACTCCGCGTGCGCTACGCGGCGGGGCCGTCGGCCGTCTTTTTCCCTGCCGGGTAAGAATATCGCCGCGGTCACGTCGCCCTCGCGCCGATTCTAGCCTCTGGGGCTCGATGACATCTCGACACACTCTCTCTCCCGGACCCCCTCGATCCACGACACCGGGCCGCCGACCTCCCCGGTTCCGCCTCCGACCATCGCCCTCCACGGGACCCGTGGGACCGACTCTCGGACGTCGCCGGCGAAAACGCTGCGTTCCGACCACACGCGTTACGGGTCCGTGACACATCCCGCCGCCCCCGACATCGGCGTGGGATCTCACCCCGGATCCCGAGAGATGTGGCCGTCCGAACGCTAACGAGACGGGCGTCACCACCGACGTAAAAGTCCTCTCGTCTCCGCGATACTTGCCTTGAAACCGACAGACATCCCCAGCTTCCAAAAACAATTCTGTGTTCCCGATTCCACTAGCCTCGGGGAAGGTCGGCCAGATAAGCTCTCGGGGGGGGGGGGAGGGGGGGGCTACCCCCAAATATGTGGGTTTCAGGCCCGCCGGGACGACATCGCACGGACGACGACCCGAAATCCCGTGTTGCGGTCTCCTTCCGGGAGCCCCGCTCACCTCGACCGGCGCCCACCGACCGACGGCTCGGGTGCGGACGACTGGCGGGGGAACCCCCTGGGCGCCCCGCCCCCCCCCGCCCCCCGCCTCGTTCCCCCCCTCCCTCCCACACCCACCACCCGCCGTCGACCGACCCGGCGATCCGACCCCGTCCGACACGGGCGGCGGCATCGAGGCTCCCGAGATCTGCAGCGTCGCTTCCCGCTCGGACGACGCCCCGTCGAAGGCCGACGGAGATGGCGGATCCGACGTCCCCCCGGCCCGATGGCTCCGACTCGAGCCTCGCTTTTCGGCTAAGGCCCCATTCCGCCGGCGAGCCCCCAGATTCCTCCGAGGCTCCACTCTCCTCCCGTCGCACATGATCGTTCCGCTCACGCGACGGGAACTCGCACCGACCCCGATTCTCGGCCGGATCTCCCCCACCCTGCTCGCCGAGATCGATTCGACTCCTCCGGGCCGTCTCCTCCGCGCGCCTGGAAGGAGGAGACGGGCTCGCTCCGACCGAACTACGAGACATCTCCGCCCGCGGAGAGGACGCTCCCTTGGGTGGAACGCGCCTTCCCATCGCTTCCCGCCCGCTACCGACGGCCCTCGACACCTCCCACTTCCCGTTCGGTCCACGGGAGTGTTCTTCACGCGATATCGAAGTCGACCGAGATCCCGACGGTTCCCCCCCCGCCTTTGCCCTCCCGGGACCCCGGACCCCTCCCGCCTGCCCTTGGGGATCCGGCTCCGCCCTCTATCGAGCCCCAGGTCTCGGCCCACTCACGGGACCGCCTCCGAGACGCCGGGGGGTCCGAGGGTCGCCTCCGCGGGACCGGGGCGGGACGGCCCCCGGCTTCGCGATCGCCGCCCCTCCTCGACCGATGCTTCCATAGAGACCGCTCGTCGACCCCTCGACGCCGACGCCGTTCCCGACTACCGACCATCGTTAATTGCGCCGCTGGGATGGACCCGGAAACGGACCCCTTCCCGCCCCGACCCGGGTCTCCTTTTCCCGACTGCTCTTCGGCCCCTCGCGCCCGGCTCGCCGACCGTCCGCTCGACGAAGGTGGGGCTTCCTTCCGAGACCGAGAGCCCTCGGAGTTCCCGGGAGGGCGCCGGGACCCGACCCTCGGGCCCAGGAAGCGCAAGTCCCTCTTCTCTCCCTCTCCCATCTTTGGCCCGCCGCTCCGCTACTCGCTTTCCGGCTAAACTCCCCCGGACGGGTCGGCCTCGATCCGAGACGATTTCGGTACGCGGCCGGGCGCTTCGACCGGCACGTTTCCGTCCGCCTGTCCGGCTTAGAGAGGGGGTGGCGGCGCGAGCCCCGGCACCTCCGCGGAAGTTCCTTCCGATCCGCCGGTCTACACGGTGACGACTCGGGGCCCGGCGGAAGGGGAACGTCCCCCATCTCGAGGTCGACGGTCCGACGATGCTTTCGACTCGCCCGTTTCGCCTACGCTCCTGAACCGCCGACCGTCTTCGGCTCCTCGTGGAGATTCCGGGTTCGCGTATCCCCTGGTCATCGCATGAGCGGCGATGGCTGCCAGGGGCCCCGAGCGTCCCGATTGGATCGTGATCGGGTCGCCTGGGTTCGGGGCGAGAAGAGGATCCGATCGGGGATGTTCCGGCTTACGGCCCGGGCGTTTCTCATACGCGTCTTTAGAATTCGACCCGTTATGATCGGGGGATCGGGTCACCGACCTGGTCCTTTATTTTGGGGAATGCTGTCTCTGGAGCTCCAATTCTTAAATACGATCGGTATTGGCCTCCTCCCTCCCTCATCCGTCTTACAAGCCGGGTTCTTCCGCGATACGAGCCGGGCCGCACCCTCGGGAGACCTGGCCGTTTTTCCTCACCTTCCGGCCGGGGTCTCTGCTATTTTGGGGGCGATCCATCCTCCGACTACGATGATCGAGATGAAGCCGCCCGCGATGGCCCGAGACCGGACTCCTCTAGGCGTTGCATCGGGCCTCACGGCACCTCTCCGTTCTCCTTCTACCTCTTCCCACTCTTGCGGCGACTATCGCGCTAGGTTTCTGACCGGTCGTCACATTCAGACGACCTTCTCGGACACGGCGGGAGGAGGAGGAGACCCCCGCATTCTGCCGACACTTACTCCGATTGTTTGGTCACCCTGAGGCCTACATTCTAACTCTACCTGGTTTGCCGATTCCTTCCCCTACGGTCACCTATCACCAAATGGCTTTTGACTTGCGTAATAAGGGGGCGAGAGGGCAGAGGGGCCACTGGGGATCGCTCCCCAGGCCGGAGGGGGACTCCGCCCTCCACAATCCTAACCCCCCGTCCCCAAGATCACCCCAACACATGCAAGTGGAACTCTAAACCCGGTCTTCTGAGCCCCCCACGAGGGGCGGGGGGGGGGGGGGGATATTCCAGAACGGTCGGGTGGGAACCGAGCCGGAACGCCCGGGGGAAGCCGAATCGCACAGACGGCCGAGAGAACAGGGGCGCCGACGGCGTCGCGACCTCGCGCGGGAACGAGGGAGACGGCGTCGGGGTCGAGCCGCCTCTCGTGGGCACGGAAACAGATGAGGAGACCCGAGGGATCGCGCTCGAGGGTGCCCGTCCCGGCTCCGCCGCTCGCCTGCCGTGCGACCGGGACGGCCCGCTCCTTTCCCCGCTCTGGGAAATGGGGGGGGGGGGGGGGGGGAGGACCGTGTCCCCCGACGTCCGTGGGGATCCGCCCCGACACCGACACCGGCGGGGTCGCGGACGTCGCGACCGCTCCACGGATACCGCCGTCGTGACGACGCCGTCCTCCCCTCGCCGACCGCGGTCGCCCGGACGGGGGGCCGGAGCCCACGGGGAATGCACGACGGTGGCGGGCTCGGGGACCGACGGCGAGGGCGCTCCGGGCGAGATCTCGCTTCCTGGCGGCGACGGGCCGGACGGGGAAGGGGGGCCGTTCCGCCCTTTCGGCGACACCTCCGCAGAGACCCGTGCCCGCGGGCCACCTCGGCCGGAGCCGGGCCCGGACCGGGCGGCGCCCGAAAGGACCGGATCGCTCGCCCGCCGTCCGAGCCGCGGAGACGACGGCGCCGGATTCTTCTTCGCTCCTGGCGCCGAAGGCTGCCGGAAAACGTTCTCGGGTTTCTTCTTCTTAGGAGCTTCGCTGGGACGGGGCGAGGGGGAAAACCGGCGACACCCACGCCTTCGTCCGCGATCGAAACTCCCTCCCCGACCCTCGGGGAGACACCTCCGAGGACTCCGGGGACGAATGGCGTCGGGACGGACGCCCACGCGCACACGAGCTCCAAAAACAAACATCGACGACCGCGAATCTCACCTTCCCTCGGAGGGGTCGACACGACTCACGACCCCGTGTCCTCGGGAGGACGGGGTCGGAGATTCCGTCCCACGATCCGCGTCCGCACGGGGACCGTCCTCGAGAGCCGAAGGCGCGGCGGGCGCCTCGCCGTCCGGCGAGCCGTCGTCGGGACTCGCCCCCCCTCGAGCGGCGCCGTCGGGGACGCCCTCCGCCGCTCCCTTCCCCCCGACGGACGCGGACCGTCGGGAACCCGGGTGGGGGTGGCGACCGAGGCGCGGTGCGGTCGGGACCCCCGCGGGGGGCGACGCCGGCCGGGCGGGTTCCCGAAGGCGGGGAGAGAGCGGAGTTGCATCTCGTCTCACCGAGGATAGGCGGGACGGTCCCGACGGCGCCCGGCGGGATGAAGACGGGAGGGGACGGGGTCCGCCGGGGCGGCTCGGGAGGGGGAAGACGGCGGGCGGACGGGCCGTCTCCGTCGATGGTCGCGCCCGTTCCTCCTCCCCGACCCACCGACGACCGACCCGCCGGGCTCGCCGTCCCGAACGACGGCCGCACACACGCTCGAAGACACCAGGGGACGGGCGGGGCCCGAGGCCACCTACGGGGAAGGCGCGGATCGAGAAGGCCCGCGGGTGCCGGGACGGGCCGCGCGGGGTCGCCGATCGAAACCGGCCGCGAGGCTAGGCGACTGCACGACACGACGGGGGGACGCCCCGCCCCGCCCCACGTGGTCTTCCCACCGACATCCCGCCCCCCCGGGAACGACTCCTCGCGGATCCGGCCGGGCACCTTCGGGGGGGGGGGGGGGGGGAAGCGCGGGAGCAGACCGAGACGGGTCCGGGGAGACGCCCCTTGGCCGCGCCCTCGCCGCCTCCCGCGCCCGACCCCTCGGTTCCGTCCCCCGGCCTTCTAGACGTTCCCCGTCCGACACTCGCACGGGGCCCGCGGCCGCCGCTCCCCGGCCTCGGGGCGAGGGCCTCGCGGCTCCTCGGCGGTTCGCCGCGGACGTCCGTCTCGCGGCGCCGGTCCCCGGGACGCCGTGTCTCGGAACGGGATCCGGGACCCCCGCCCGCCTGCCCGGCCCGCGCCGGGGTCCTCCCGCCCCGACCGCGTGACCGCCCGCGACGGACGCCGGCCGACTCCGGCACCGGGGACCTCTCGGCGGCCACCGTCCCCGATCCCCGGCTCTTTGGAGCCCCCGGGCGCCGCCGCGCTCCTTGCCGAGACGGTTTCCCCACGTCCCGATTCCGAAACCTCACCGAAGAAAGACCGCGGCGACGACGGTCGATTGCTCGAGGCGGCGCCGGAGGCTGGCCGGTTCGATCGAGGAGACCGTGACCCGCCGCGCCTCTCACCTCCCGAGACCTCCTCCTCCCCGGGACACGGCCTCCCGGCACGGGACACCGCCCGCGGCGGAGACGGACGACGGCCGGGGGACGCTGGGGCCGGGGACCGCGGGTGCCCCGACGTCGGACCCCCCTGGACGATTCGGGGCCCCGGCTCCGCTCGCGCTCGCGATCCGGTCCCGGGGGACCCGTTCTCCGCCCGGGGCCCCGGCCCCCGGTTCCGGAAGCGCCCTCCTAGGGCCGCGGGGCCCTCCTCGGCCTCACGCTTCTCTCTGCGCTTACCCCGAGATCCTTGCGTTCTCTCGCACACACGCCGGAAGGATGTTCTTTTTTCGAAACCTTCCCTCGGAGGTGGCGGGAGAGCCCCCGGCCGCGTCTCCGCGACGGGGCCGACCTCCGGGTCGAGGCCGCGGTGCGGACGGCGGACGGGAGGTCCTCGGACCCGGGAGGGACGCGGCCCGTCCACGGTCGGGAGACCGGGGACGTTTCCGCCCTCCATCGTCCCGCCCCGACCTGGCCGCGGCCGGAGCTCGGGGCTGGGGGACCGGGAGGGAGAGCGGCCCGACGCTCACCCGGGACGCTCGCCCTTCCCGACGGCGAGCGGGAAGACGGGAGCCGGGGCGACCGTCGCGGTGGCCGCGGGGACCGGAGGGGTTCCGAGCTTGGGCCCCGAGGGCGAGCGGGGACGGGGTTCCGGCGAAGGGACGGAGAGGGGACGTGACGGAGACGGGGCCGGTCCGAGGCTCGAGGTCGCTCGTGGCGGCCGGACCCGTGCGGCGCGGCGCGGGACGCTCTCTATCGTGTGCGTCTGGGCTCGGAGCCTGCCGGGTGCCGACCCCTACGTCGAACCACCGGGATACAGACGGGGAAGATCGGGACGGCCCTTGGGGGGCTCCGCTTCCATTCCCCGTTTTACGGACGAGGCGAGCGAGGCGCACGGGGGCGCGATGACGGAATGGGGGACCTCGGGGATCGCCCCGCAGGGGGGCGCTCGGACGACGGAGGGAGGACCTCCCGACCACGGGACCGCCCTTCCCGGCGCCGAGAGGGGCCCCCGGGACGGACGGGACGCTAGGACCGCCGGGCCTTTCGGGCCGCGGTTCGGACGCCCGCCGGGCGGGCGGTCGGGGACGGAGGATGACCGGTGTGGCCGAGCGAGGGACCGGACGCCCGATCTCCTTCTTACCCGCCGGGACGGGCGTGAGGCGGTCCGGGCGCCACGGTCCCGTCGGGTCCCCCGGGCGGTCACGGGAGCGGGGAGGCGGGAGACCCGGGGAGGCTCCTAGAAGCGCGGCGACGAAGGAGGGGGGAGACGGGCGATCCGGCTTCTCTGAAGGACCGTTCCCTCCACTCCCTCCGCCCCCTCCCGAATCGCCCCGCCGCTCGAGACGCCGCAGACGACGCCCCCGGGCACGCGGGATGCCGCGCTCCCCGGCCCCTGGGCCGCCCGACGCCTCCACGCGCCGACCGAGACGTCTCCGGGGCGACGGCCGGGGAGACGGACCCGAGGGGACGTTTCCGGCCACGCCCGGGACCGTCGCCGCTTCCCGTTCTTCCGGACCCGACCCGGGGAGGAGGCGGCGGGGGGCTCTAGGGAAGGATGGCACGGACGCGCACCCGAAGGCACGCCCCCCGTCCCCGGGGACCTCGCACGCCCCGGGAGACGGGCCCCGACGGGGACGGACGAGGCCCCCTTCCGCGACGGAGGGGCGGGGCGAGGCCGCGCGGAGGACCGTCCCCTCTCGGCGCGGCCCTACGTCCGCGCCGGATCCCCCTCTCCGGGGGAGAGCGTCGGGCCCGTGGGGCCGATCGTCTCCGCTGCAAGCGCTCCCAGGGTTTGCTAGGTGGCAGACGATCAAACTCTACCATCCCGAGTCCCGCTTTTTCATCGCTCCCGCCTCGCTGCACCTCATTCGCTACGCCTGAAACGGGTCGCGCTTCGACTCTCCCCCTCATTCCATTTCTCTGAAGACAACCCGGCAGACCCGGACCTCGCCTGCCTGCCCTCCAGCACCTCCCTTCCTCTCCTCCCCTCAACCAACTGTCTGACCCAGAGGAGTCCCTTCCTGGGAGACCGAGGATGTACAGAGTGACTCTGGAGACGGGACTGTGAGCACCCAGAGGTTAGATCCCTCTATAGAATTAAAGGCCCAGGGTCTGCTCAGACCCACAGTCAAGCCAAACACAACCAGTTCTCTGCACAGAGCCCCAGCCTCCCTTTCCAGAAGCAGCTTTTGTGCCCACAGTGGCCTCCTCTGCCTCCACTGCTCTCCCCCCACGCACCTAAACCTAACCCTTTCCATTCGCTCACACATACTCTAAAGGCTGGGGGTGGGGGGAGATGGGAGGAGAAACAAAACCACTTTCCTTTTGAGGTAGCAAGACAGTCCACGGCTCCACGGCGGTGACAGAGCGGCTCTGACGTTCTACGCCGAGGTCCCAACGGCACGGGGACGGTCTTCGAGGCCGGGAAGTATTGCACGCCTGCTTTAGGCGCGGAGTAAGGACTCGTCAAAGTCTCCCTCGGGTCGACCCGCCCCCAACCCCTCGCCTTCGACCGACCGGCCGTCGTGGAGGTGTGACTCGGACTAACGTTTACCACTTGGGTGAAGGGCCATTGCACAGACGATTGGAAAGATGAAGAGATCTATAAACTGTGAGCATGTTCGCTAACATCGAGGAAAGATTTCATTCCTTCACCACAGGCGTGGTTGAAGATGATCGGAAAGGAAAGTGAACGACGACACCTAGGATGGGTGAAGCGAGGGGCGGGCCGGAAGGAGGACGACTGTCAAATCCGGCACATGTGACATAACCGAGAGCGATGACAGGTGGGGAGTGGGTGAGAAAGGTGGGGGGGGACCACGGGGATCCGGTGCCTTCGGTATCTCCGGAAGCCTCGGTACGTCGTCGTTGCTTTTAAATACTTCCCTAATGCGGGACCCTGGATCGAGCGCCGGCGGCACCTCGACGATGAGGGACCGGTGAGAGGGATGGATGTAAAGGAGAGGTTAGGTCTGCGACGGTGGGCGAAGGCGATGGGCGGGGGACCCCGGGAGGGAGAGGGACCGTTGTTGCCGAGCTGCCCAGAACACTGAATTCCTTCTCACCTGCTCAGGGATGGTACAGGGACTCCCAGGGGAACCATTCCCCCATAACGGCATCCCGTGGCCTGGCAGCTGGAGTGCAGACGATCCGACTGTGCTCCTGGGGGCTGAAAGAGAGAGAGAGAGGAGAGGAAGTGCACACGACTCAGTCGCTCAAAAGGAGACATTCCCTCCGGTCCCCCCATAACCCGCCCGTCGTTCGAAAAACCTTCCCGGACCGACCACGCACGACACGACCGCTCCGCCCATCGTCGACGCAGGCCCGGGCCGAAACGAAAGACGCCACCGGCGGCCCTGGACCCGGAGGATGGGAGGTCTTCCGGATGACCGCCGCCCACTGGGATGGGAAAGCCTACCGTACCGAGAACTTCTTCCTGCTTTCTGGGCTCCCTACCGACCCTCGCGTAGGGGGCTAGAAGGACTCCGGACGAGAATGGTCCGTTTAGGGACGCCCACCTCCCATCCCCCTGAGACCGACCCCTTAAGAATACGGGAAAGCCGCTACCGTAGTCACGACGGGAAGGCAAGGCGGTTCCGATGAGACGTTCGGGCTGTTCTCTTTCACCGAACCGAACACTCGCAAGAATGACCTTGTCTGACCTCCCCAACTCCCCGTGATGTCAGACCTAGGTGACTACTAAAGTCCCGACTCCAAACTTTAGCCGCACTTTGAGAGCTAATTCTTTTTCTAATACAATGCCTGCATTATCCACCTCTCCGGCATCAAAGCGCCACATTCTCTCTCTAACCACTGACAGACATCGCTCTCACACTCGAGTCTCCTCCCGTCTATTTCTCAGAAGAGAATAAAGGAGGAGACCAGGAGCTCTCCAGCCTAGGTCTCCACAAACCTTCTCCCTCCTCCCCTCAAGCAACTGTCTGACCCAGAAGAGTCCCCTTCCTGGGAGGCTGAGGATGTACAGAGTGACTCTGGAGACAGGACTGTGAGCACCCAGAGGTTAGACCCTTCTATAGAATTAAGGGCCCAGGGTCTTCTCAGACCCACAGTCAAGCCAAACAGAACCAGTTCTCTGCACAGAGCCCCAGGCCCCCTTTCCAGGAGCAGCTTCTGTGGCCACAGTGGCCTCCTCTGGCTCACTGCTCCCTTCCCAAATACTACTAACCCTAACCCCCTCCTCTCTCTCTCTCACACACACACATGCACACACAAAAGGACAGTGTGGGGGGTGGCAGTGGGGAAAACAAAGAGAGCCACCTTCCCTTTTGAGGGAGCAGGACAGTCCACAGCTCCATTTCACTGACAGGCCAGCTCTGAAATTTCACGCCAAGGTCCCAATGATACAGGAATGGTCTTCGAGGCCAAGACGTATTGGACATCTGTTGGAGACATAAAGCAATACCTAGTACAATCCTCCCTTTGGTCATCCCCACTCCAACAGCCAGGCACTGCGGCTCTGCGACTTGGAGGAAAAGAGTACAACTTGGGTGAGGGGCCATTTCCCAAAAAAAAAAAAAAAAAAAAAAAAAATAAGATCAGGAAACTGTGAGCATGTCCAAAAAGATTGAGGAAGGAATTCATTCACCACAGGAGTGGTTGAAGATAATCGGGAAGGAAAGTGGAGAAGAACACTTAGGATGTGTGAAGCAAGGGGTGGGCGGGAATAGGACCAAAAAAAAAAAAAAAAAAAAAAAAAAAAAAGAGTGAGATTACACAATCTGGCCCATGGGACATAGCTAAGAGCAATGAGAAATATGAGGTAGGTGAAAAAGCTTTGGGCACTGGAGAGATCCAGCGGCCTCAGGTATCTGCAAAAGTCTCGGGTTACTGGTCGTGCCTTTTAATACTTCCCAGGGGCAGAAGCCCATATTAGGCACCACCAGTGCCTTGGGACGAGAAGGGAGCGGTGAAAGGGATGGATGTAAGGGAGAACTTTAGTCTACAAGAGAGAGAGAAGCTAATAGGCATGGGACTCCTGGAGGGAGACGAACCACTGTAGCTGACCTGGGGAGAAACCTATACTCAATTCCCTCTCACCTGCTCTGAGATGATGTAAGAGATCCGAGGAGAGAAATTCCCCCACAACAGCACCCTGGGGCCTGACGGCAAGAGTGGTGACGATCTGACTGTGCCCCTGGGGGCTGAAAGACGAAGGGGAACAAGGGCAAACATTTCAGTTTCTCAAAAGCAAACAGTCCCTCCACTCCCCCCCAATATCAACCTATTTGAATCAAAAATCCTTACAGGACAATCACAGACACCCTGACTTCTCCACTCATTATCAAAACAAGCCCTGGCCAAAAAAAAAAAAAAAAAAAAACCAAAAAAAAAACCAAAAACACAAAAAAAAAACCCAACAAAAAGACACCTGGACCCAGAGGTTAGTAGGTCTTCAAGATAACTGCTAACTAAACAGGGGTGGGAAAACCTGGAATCCGTGGGACTTTTCCTGCTTTCTAGGCTCCCTACCAACCCTCAGGGAGGTGGCTAAAAGGACTCCAGAGAAACATGGTGTGAGCACACACACACACAAACTATCTTGACACCCACCTCACACTACCCTGGGAGAAACTCCGTACAGATATGGAAAAGTCACTTCTGCAGGAGCTCCAGGAACGCAAGGCAGTTCCAATGAGGGGACTGTTCCTGCTGCTCTACTCTCTCGCTCTGGACCCCTCTCTCCTACAGGGATCCTTACCTACCCTCCCGCCCCAAGTGGGAGACCTCTATGGCTACAACTTCCTGACTCCACAGCTAACCCACACTTCTCTCTACGGCAATTCCTTTTCCTAAGACTCCTGCCTGAAATTTCACCTCTCCAGCCCCACTGCATGCACTTCACTCTCTCTCTTTCTCTCAAACCAGTGACAAGCCTCTCACACACACGTCTCCATTATTCTGATTCTCAGAAGAGAATAAAGGAGGAGACCAGGACCTCTCCAGCCTAGGTCTCCACAAACCACCTCCCTCCTCCCCTCAAGCAACTGTCTGAAACAGAACGGTCCCTTCGGGGGAGAGCGAGGATGTACAGAGTCACTCCGGAGACGGGACTGTGAGCACCCAGAGGTTAGACCCGTCTAGAGAATTAAGGGCCCAGGGTCTTCTCAGACCCACAATCAAGCCAAACCAAACCAATGCTCTGCACAGAGCCCCAGCCTCCCTTTCCAAGAGCAGCTTCTGTGGCCACAGTGGCCTCAGCTTCCTCATTACTAGCACCCCCCACCCACCTAAACCTAACCCTTTCCATTCTCTCTCTCTCTCTTACAGTTACACACACACACACACACCAGTGATTACGAGAAGGGGGGAAAAAAATCACCTTCCCTTTGAGGTGTCACGACAGTCCACGACTCCATTTCACTGACAGGGCGGCACTGAAACTTCACCCCAAGGTCCCAACGGCACAGGATTGGGCCTCGAGGCCAAGAAGTATTGGACATCTGCTGTAGACACAAAGTAATAGCTCATCAAACTCTCCCTTTTGGTCATGCCCACTCAACCGACCGGGCATTGCGGCTGTGTCACTTGTAGGAAAATGCACAACTCGGGTGAGGGGCCATTTAAAAAAAAATTATTTTTTTAAACAGATCACTAAACTGAGCATATTCACAAACATTGAGAAAAAAATTCCTTCTTTCACCACAGGAGGGGTTGAAGATAATCAGGCAGGAAAGTGGATGAGAACACTTAGGATGGGTGAAGCAAAGGGTGGGCTGGGAAAAAGCAAAAAATAAAAAAAAAAAAAGATAGGTTAGGTTACAAAATCGGGCACTTAGGAGCTATGAAAAATGTGGAGGAGGTGAGAAGATCTTGGGGACCGGGGAGACGTAGTGGCTTCTTGTATCTCCAATCGTCTTGGTTACTAGTCTTGCCTTTTTATACGTCCTAACCACAGAACCCCGTATTAAGCACCGGCGGTGCCTTGGGAACGAGGAGGGAGTGGTGAAAGGGACGGATGGAAATGAGGAGTAAAGTCTGCAACAGAGGGGGAAGACGATTGGCACGGGACTCCGGGAGGGACAGGAACCATCATTGCCGAACTAGGGAGGAAGCAGTGCTGAATTTCTTCGCACCCACTGGGAGATTGTAGAGGAGGTCCTAGGGAAGAGAGATTCCCCCACAGCAGCACCCTACGGCCTGGCGGCTGGAGTGCAGGATCTGACTGTGCCCCTGGGGCTGAGAACGACAGAGGGGAGGAAGTGCAATCGATTCATTTTCTCAAAAGGAAACATTCCCTGCACTCCCCCCATATCGACCTATTTGGTTCAAAAACCCTTAGAGGACACGCAGACACACACGGACCTCTCCGCTCATCATCGACACAAGCCCGGGCCAAAAAAATAAATAAGTTGACACAAAAAAAACCCATCAGAGACACCTGGACCCAGAGAATAAGAGGCCTTCAGGATAACTGCTGATTCAACAGGGGTGGGAAAACCTGCAATACCTGACATTTTTCCTGCTTTCTAGACCCCCTACCAATGCTCAGGAAGGTGGCTAAAAGGACTCCAGAGAAGAATGGTGCGAGGATGGACAGACACACACATACCCCCATTATCTTGACACCCACCTCCCACTCCCCTGGGACCCCGTACAGATATGGAAAAGCCACTTCTGTACCAGCTCCAATGAGGGGACTGTTCCTGCTCCTCTACTCTTTCCCTGGACCCTTCTCTCCCACCAAGATCCTTATCTACCCTCCCCCTACCCAGGTGTCAGACCTGTATGGCTACTGAATTCCTGACTCCCAAGTCGACCCACACGTCTATGGCTAATTCTTTTTCTAATGCTAATGCCTGCATTCTCCACCTCTCCAGCCTCACAGCACCTCTCTCTCTCTCTCTCTCTCTCACCACTGACATCCGTCTCACACTCAAGTCTTCATCATTCTGGTTCTCAGAAGAGAATGAAAGGAGACCGGGACCTCTCCAGCGTAGGTCTCCACACAGCTTCTCCCTCCTCCCCTCAAGCAACTGTCTGACACGAAACGGTCCCTTCGTGGGAGACCGAGGATGTACAGAGTGACTCTGGAGACGGGACTGTGAGCACCCAGAGGTTAGATCCCTCTATAGAATTAAGGGCCCAGGGTCTGCTCAGACCCACAGTCAAGCCAAACACAACCAGTTCTCTGCACAGAGCCCCGGCCTCCCTTTCCAGGAGCGGCTTCTGTGGCCACAGTGGCCTCCTCTGCCTCCACTGCTCTCCCCCCACCCACCTAAACCTAACCCTTTCCATTCTGTCTCTCCCTCTCACACACACACGGCACTGGTTAGGAGGAGGGGGGGAAAAAAAAAAAAAACCACCTTCCCTTTGAGGTGGCAGGACAGTCCACAACTCCATTTCACTGATAGGGCAACACTGAAATTTCACGCCAAGGTCCCAATGGCACAGGAATCGTCTTCGAGGCCAAGAAGTATTGAACATCTGCTAAAGACACAGAGTAATAGCTCGTCAAAGTCTCCCTCTGGTTATCCCCACACGACCGACCGGGCGTTGCGGCTGGGTGACCTGTAGGAAAATATACCACTGGGGCGAGGGGGCATTTCAAAGAAACGATTAAACAGATCAGGAAACTGTGAGCATGTTCACAAACATTGAGAAAGCAATGCTTGAGAAATGCTCACAGGAGGGGTCGAAGATAAATCGGGAAAGAAAGTGGATGATAACACATAGAATGGGTGAAGCAAAGGGCGGGCTGGGAAAAAGAAAAAAAATAGGATTACAAAATCTAGCACGGATGACATAGCTAAGAGCAATGACAACTCTAATAGGAGGTGACAAAAATTGGGGGAGTGGGGAGATCCAGTGGCTTCAGCTATCTCCAGCAGGCTTGATTGCTACCCTCTTGATTACCACTCTCGCCTTTTTATACTTCCCTACCGCAGAACCCCTTATTAAGCACCGGCGGTGCCGTGGGGACGAGGAGAAAGTAGTGAAAGGGATGGATGTAAGGGAGGAGTAAAGTCTGCAACAGAGGGGGAAGACGATTGGCACGGGACTCCGGGAGGGAGAGGAACCATTGCTGCCGAGCTAGGGAGCAAGCTATGCTGAAGTTCTTCTCACCTGCTGGGAGATGGTGGAGGAGGTCCTAGGGGAGAGATTCCTCCACAGCAGCAGCCTGGCAGCTGCAGGGGAGAGGATCTGACTGTGCTCATGGGGCTGAAAGAGAGAGAGAGAGGAAGAAGTGCAATCAATTCACTTTCTCTAAAGGAAACATTCCCTCCACTCCCCCCCCCCCGCATATCAACCCATAGTTCAAAAAACGTTAGAGGACAACCACAGAGACCCTGACCTCTCCACCCATCATCAGACACAAGCCCAGGCCAAACAAAAAACTACAAACAACACACCTAGACCCAGAGGATAGGAGATCTTCAGGATAACTGCTGACTGAACAGGGATGGCAAAGCCTGCAATACCGGGGACTTTTTCCTGCTTTCTAGGCTCCCTACCAACCCTCAGCGAGGTGGCTAAAAGGACTCCAGAGAAGAACGGTCTAAGGATGGACACACAGCCCCTCCACCTTGACACAGACCTCCCACTCCCCTGGGAGCAACCCTTTTAAAATATGGAAAAAAGTCACCTCCGTGGGAACTACAGGAACACAAGGTAGCTCCAAAGAGGGGACTGTTCCTGCTGCTCTACTCTCTCTCTCTCTCCCACAAAGATCCTTTTCTACCCTTCCGGCCCAGGTGGCAGACCTCTATGGCTACTAATTCCTGAATCCACAGCTGACCCACACTTCTCTCTATGGCAATTCCTCTTCCTAATACTCACGCCTGAATTTTCACCGCTCCAGCCAGACTGCATGCACTTCACGCTCTCTCTTTCTCTCACACCAGTGACAAGCCTCTCACCCTCAGGTCTCCATTATTCTGATTCTCTGAAGAGAATAAAGAAGGAGACCAGGACCTCTCCAGCCTACGTCTCCACAAACCATCTCCCTCCTCCCCTCAACCAACTGCCTGAAACAGAACGGTCCCTTCGGGGGAGAGCGAGGATGTACAGAGTGACACTGGAGACGGGACTGTGAGCACCCAGAGGTTAGACCCGTCTATAGAATTAAAGGCCCAGGGTCTGCTCAGACCCACAGTCAAGCCAAACACAACCAGTTCTCTGCACAGAGCCCCAGCCTCCCTTTCCAGAAGCAGCTTTTGTGCCCACAGTGGCCTCCTCTGCCTCCACTGCTCTCCCCCCACGCACCTAAACCTAACCCTTTCCATTCGCTCACACATACTCTAATGGCTGGGGGTGGGGGGAGATGGGAGGAGAAACAAAACCACTTTCCTTTTGAGGTAGCAAGACAGTCCACGGCTCCACGGCGGTGACAGAGCGGCTCTGACGTTCTACGCCGAGGTCCCAACGGCACGGGGACGGTCTTCGAGGCCGGGAAGTATTGCACGCCTGCTTTAGGCGCGGAGTAAGGACTCGTCAAAGTCTCCCTCGGGTCGACCCGCCCCCAACCCCTCGCCTTCGACCGACCGGCCGTCGTGGAGGTGTGACTCGGACTAACGTTTACCCACTTGGGTGAAGGGCCATTGCACAGACGATTGGAAAGATGAAGAGATCTATAAACTGTGAGCATGTTCGCTAACATCGAGGAAAGATTTCATTCCTTCACCACAGGCGTGGTTGAAGATGATCGGAAAGGAAAGTGAACGACGACACCTAGGATGGGTGAAGCGAGGGGCGGGCCGGAAGGAGGACGACTGTCAAATCCGGCACATGTGACATAACCGAGAGCGATGACAGGTGGGGAGTGGGTGAGAAAGGTGGGGGGGGACCACGGGGATCCGGTGCCTTCGGTATCTCCGGAAGCCTCGGTACGTCGTCGTTGCTTTTAAATACTTCCCTAATGCGGGACCCTGGATCGAGCGCCGGCGGCACCTCGACGATGAGGGACCGGTGAGAGGGATGGATGTAAAGGAGAGGTTAGGTCTGCGACGGTGGGCGAAGGCGATGGGCGGGGGACCCCGGGAGGGAGAGGGACCGTTGTTGCCGAGCTGCCCAGAACACTGAATTCCTTCTCACCTGCTCAGGGATGGTACAGGGACTCCCAGGGGAACCATTCCCCCATAACGGCATCCCGTGGCCTGGCAGCTGGAGTGCAGACGATCCGACTGTGCTCCTGGGGCTGAAAGAGAGAGAGAGAGGAGAGGAAGTGCACACGACTCAGTCGCTCAAAAGGAGACATTCCCTCCGGTCCCCCCATAACCCGCCCGTCGTTCGAAAAACCTTCCCGTACCGACCACGCACGACACGACCGCTCCGCCCATCGTCGACGCAGGCCCGGGCCGAAACGAAAGACGCCACCGGCGGCCCTGGACCCGGAGGATGGGAGGTCTTCCGGATGACCGCCGCCCACTGGGATGGGAAGCCTACCGTACCGAGAACTTCTTCCTGCTTTCTGGCTCCCTACCGACCCTCGCGTAGGGGGCTAGAAGGACTCCGGACGAGAATGGTCGTTTAGGGACGCCCACCTCCCATCCCCCTGAGACCGACCCCTTAAGAATACGGGAAAGCCGCTACCGTAGTCTCGACGGGAAGGCAAGGCGGTTCCGATGAGACGTTCGGGCTGTTCTCTTTCACCGAACCGAACACTCGCAAGAATGACCTTGTCTGACCTCCCCAACTCCCCGTGATGTCAGACCTAGGTGACTACTAAAGTCCCGACTCCAAACTTTAGCCACACTTTGAGAGCTAATTCTTTTTCTAATACAATGCCTGCATTATCCACCTCTCCGGCATCAAAGCGCCACATTCTCTCTCTAACCACTGACAGACATCGCTCTCACACTCGAGTCTCCTCCCGTCTATTTCTCAGAAGAGAATAAAGGAGGAAACCAGGAGCTCTCCAGCCTAGGTCTCCACAAACCTTCTCCCTCCTCCCCTCGAGCAACTGCCTGACCCAGAAGTGTCCCTTCCTGGGAGTCCGAGGATGTACAGAGTGACTCTGGAGACGGGACTGTGAGCACCCAGAGGTTAGACCCGTCTATAGAATTAAGGGCCCAGGGTCTTCTCAGACCCACAGTCAAGCCAAACAGAACCAGTTCTCTGCACAGAGCCCCAGGCCCCCTTTCCAGGAGCAGCTTCTGTGGCCACAGTGGCCTCCTCTGGCTCACTGCTCCCTTCCCAAATAATACTAACCCTAACCCCCTCCTCTCTCTCTCTCACACACACACACATGCACACACAAAAGGACAGTGTGGGGGGTGGCAGTGGGGAAAACAAAGAGAGCCACCTTCCCTTTTGAGGGAGCAGGACAGTCCACAGCTCCATTTCACTGACAGGCCAGCTCTGAAATTTCACGCCAAGGTCCCAATGATACGGGAATGGTCTTCGAGGCCAAGACGTATTGGACATCTGTTGGAGACATAAAGCAATACCTAGTACAATCCTCCCTTTGGTCATCCCCACTCCAACAGCCAGGCACTGCGGCTCTGCGACTTGGAGGAAAAGAGTACAACTTGGGTGAGGGGCCATTTCCCAAAAAAAAAAAAAAAAAAAATAAGATCAGGAAACTGTGAGCATGTCCAAAAAGATTGAGGAAGGAATTCATTCACCGCAGGAGTGGTTGAAGATAATCGGGAAGGAAAGTGGAGAAGAACACTTAGGATGTGTGAAGCAAGGGGTGGGCGGGAATAGGACCAAAAAAAAAAAAAAAGTGAGATTACACAATCTGGCCCATGGGACATAGCTAAGAGCAATGAGAAATATGAGGTAGGTGAAAAAGCTTTGGGCACTGGAGAGATCCAGCGGCCTCAGGTATCTGCAAAAGTCTCGGGTTACTGGTCGTGCCTTTTAATACTTCCCAGGGGCAGAAGCCCATATTAGGCACCACCAGTGCCTTGGGACGAGAAGGGAGCGGGGAAAGGGATGGATGTAAGGGAGAACTTTAGTCTACAAGAGAGAGAGAAGCTAATAGGCATGGGACTCCTGGAGGGAGACGAACCACTGTAGCTGACCTGGGGAGAAACCTATACTCAATTCCCTCTCACCTGCTCTGAGATGATGTAAGAGATCCGAGGAGAGAAATTCCCCTACAACAGCACCCTGGGGCCTGACGGCAAGAGTGGTGACGATCTGACTGTGCTCCTGGGGGCTGAAAAACAAAAGGGGAACAAGGGCAAACATTTCAGTTTCTCGAAAGCAAACAGTCCCTCCACTCCCCCCCAATATCAACCTATTTGTCCTGTAAGGATTTTTGATTCAATCACAGACACCCTGACTTCTCCACTCATTATCAAAACAAGCCCTGGCCAAAAAAAAAAAAAAAAAAAAAAACCAAAAAAAAAAAAAAAAAAACACAAAAAAAAACCCAACAAAAAGACACCTGGACCCAGAGGTTAGGAGGTCTTCAAGATAACTGCTAACTAAACAGGGGTGGGAAAACCTGGAATCCGTGGGACTTTTCCTGCTTTCTAGGCTCCCTACCAACCCTCAGGGAGGTGGCTAAAAGGACTCCAGAGAAACATGGTGTGAGCACACACACACACACACAAACTATCTTGACACCCACCTCACACTACCCTGGGAGAAACTCCGTATAGATATGGAAAAGTCACTTCTGCAGGAGCTCCAGGAACGCAAGGCAGTTCAATGAGGGGACTGTTCCTGCTGCTCTACTCTCTCTCTCTGGACCCCTCTCTCCCACAGGGATCCTTACCTACCCTCCCGCCCCAAGTGGCAGACCTCTATGGCTACAACTTCCTGACTCCACAGCTATCCCACACTTCTCTCTATGGCGATTCCTTTTCCTAAGACTCCGGCCTGAAATTTCACCTCTCCAGCCCCACTGCATGCACTTCACTCTCTCTCTCTCAAACCAGTGACAAGCTTCTCACACACACGTCTCCATTATTCTGATTCTCAGAAGAGAATAAAGGAGGAGACCAGGACCTTTCCAGCCTAGGTCTCCACAAACCATCTCCCTCCTCCCCTCAAGCAACTGTCTGAAACAAAACGGTCCCTTCGGGGGAGAGCGAGGATGTACAGAGTCACTCCGGAGACGGGACTGTGAGCACCCAGAGGTTAGACCCGTCTAGAGAATTAAGGGCCCAGGGTCTTCTCAGACCCACAATCAAGCCAAACCAAACCAAGGCTCTGCACAGAGCCCCAGCCTCCCTTTCCAAGAGCAGCTTCTGTGGCCACAGTGGCCTCAGCTTCCTCATTACTCGCTCCCCCCACCCACCTAAACCTAACCCTTTCCATTCTCTCTCTCTCTCTTACAGTTACACACACACACACACACACACACCAGTGATTAGGAGAAGGGGGGAAAAAAAGCACCTTCCCTTTGAGGTGTCACGACAGTCCACGACTCCATTTCACCGACAGGGCGGCACTGAAACTTCACCCCAAGGTCCCAACGGCACAGGATTGGGCCTCGAGGCCAAGAAGTATTGGACATCTGCTGTAGACACAAAGTAATAGCTCATCAAACTCTCCCTTTTGGTCATGCCCACTCGACCGACCGGGCATTGCGGCTGTGTCACTTGTAGGAAAATGCACAACTCGGGGGAGGGGCCATTTAAAAAAAAATATTTTTTTTAAACAGATCACTAAACTGAGCATATTCACAAACATTGAGAAAAAAATTCCTTCTTTCACCACAGGAGTGGTTGAAGATAATCAGGCAGGAAAGTGGATGAGAACACTCAGGATGGGTGAAGCAAAGGGTGGGCTGGGAAAAAGCAAAAAATAAAAAATAAAAAAGATAAGTTAGGTTACAAAATCTGGCACTTAGGAGCTATGAAAAATGTGGAGGAGGTGAGAAGATCTTGGGGAGCGGGGAGACGCAGTGGCTTCTTGTATCTCCAATCGTCTTGGTTACTAGTCTTGCCTTTTTATACTTCCTAACCACAGAACCCCGTATTAAGCACCGGCGGTGCCTTGGGAACGAGGAGGGAGTGGTGAAAGGGACGGATGGAAAGGAGGAGTAAAGGCTGCAACAGAGGGGGAAGACGATTGGCACGGGACTCCGGGAGGGACAGGAACCATCATTGCCGAACTAGGGAGGAAGCAGTGCTGAATTTCTTCGCACCCACTGGGAGATTGTAGAGGAGGTCCTAGGGAAGAGAGATTCCCCCACAGCAGCACCCTACGGCCTGGCGGCTGGAGTGCAGGATCTGACTGTGCCCCTGGGGCTGAGAACGACAGAGGGGAGGAAGTGCAATCGATTCATTTTCTCAAAAGGAAACATTCCCTGCACTCCCCCCATATCGACCTATTTGGTTCAAAAACCCTTAGAGGACACGCAGAGACACACGGACCTCTCCGCTCATCATCGACACAAGCCCGGGCCGAAATGATAAGTACATAAAACACAAAAAAGAACCCATCAGAGACACCTGGACCCAGAGAATAAGAGGCCTTCAGGATAACTGCTGATTCAACAGGGGTGGGAAAACCTGCAATACCTGACACTTTTCCTCCTTTCTAGACCCCCTACCCATGCTCAGGAAAGTGGCTAGAAGGACTCCAGAGAAGAATGGTGCGAGGATGGACAGACACACACACACCCCCCCATTATCTTGACACCCACCTCCCACTCCCCTGGGACCCCGTACAGATATGGAAAAGCCACTTCTGTACCAGCTCCAATGAGGGGACTGTTCCTGCTCCTCTACTCTTTCCCTGGACCCTTCTCTCCCACCAAGATCCTTATCTACCCTCCCCCTACCCAGGTGTCAGACCTGTATGGCTACTGAATTCCTGACTCCCAAGTCGACCCCCACGTCTATGGCTAATTCTTTTTCTAATGCTAATACCTGCATTCTCCACCTCTCCAGCCTCACAGCACCTCTCTCTCTCTCTCACCACTGACATCCGTCTCACACTCAAGTCTGCATCATTCTGGTTCTCAGAAGAGAATGAAAGGAGACCGGGACCTCTCCAGCCTAGGTCTCCACAAAGCTTCTCCCTCCTCCCCTCAAGCAACTGTCTGACACGGAACGGTCCCTTCGTGGGAGACCGAGGATGTACAGAGTGACTCTGGAGACGGGACTGTGAGCACCCAGAGGTTAGATCCCTCTATAGAATTAAGGGCCCAGGGTCTTCTCAGACCCACAGTCAAGCCAAACACAACCAGTTCTCTGCACAGAGCCCCGGCCTCCCTTTCCAGGAGCGGCTTCTGTGGCCACAGTGGCCTCCTCTGCCTCCACTGCTCTCCCCCCACCCACCTAGACCTAACCCTTTCCATTCTGTCTCTCCCTCTCACACACACACGGCACTGGTTAGGAGGAGGGGGGAAAAAAAAAAAAAAAAACACCTTCCCTTTGAGGTGGCAAGACAGTCCACAACTCCATTTCACTGATAGGGCAACACTGAAATTTCACGCCAAGGTCCCAATGGCACAGGAATCGTCTTCGAGGCCAAGAAGTATTGAACATCTGCTAAAGACACAGAGTAATAGCTCGTCAAAGTCTCCCTCTGGTTATCCCCACACGACCGACCGGGCGTTGCGGCTGGGTGACCTGTAGGAAAATATACCACTGGGGCGAGGGGGCATTTCAAAGAAACGATTAAACAGATCAGGAAACTGTGAGCATGTTCACAAACATTGAGAAAGCAATGCATGAGAAATGCTCACAGGAGGGGTCGAAGATAAAATCGGGAAAGAAAGTGGATGATAACACATAGAATGGGTGAAGCAAAGGGCGGGCTGGGAAAAAGAAAAAAAATAGGATTACAAAATCTAGCACGGATGACATAGCTAAGAGCAATGACAACTCTAATAGGAGGTGACAAAAATTGGGGGAGTGGGGAGATCCAGTGCCTTCAGCTATCTCCAGCAGGCTTGATTGCTACCCTCTTGATTACCACTCTCGCCTTTTTATACTTCCCTACCGCAGAACCCCTTATTAAGCACCGGCGGTGCCGTGGGGACGAGGAGAAAGTAGTGAAAGTGATGGATGTAAGGGAGGAGTAAAGTCTGCAACAGAGGGGGAAGACGATTGGCACGGGACTCCGGGAGGGAGAGGAACCATTGCTGCCGAGCTAGGGAGCAAGCTATGCTGAAGTTCTTCTCACCTGCTGGGAGATGGTGGAGGAGGTCCTAGGGGAGAGATTCCTCCACAGCAGCAGCCTGGCAGCTGGAGGGGAGAGGATCTGACTGTGCTCATGGGGCTGAAAGAGAGAGAGAAAGAGGAAGAAGTGCAATCAATTCACTTTCTCAAAAGGAAACATTCCCTCCACTCCCCCCCCCCCCCCCCCCCCCCCCGCATATCAACCCATAGTTCAAAAAACGTTAGAGGACAACCACAGAGACCCTGACCTCTCCACCCATCATCAGACACAAGCCCAGGCCAAACAAAAAACTACAAACAACACACCTAGACCCACAGGATAGGAGATCTTCAGGATAACTGCTGACTGAACAGGGAGGGCAAAGCCTGCAATACCGGGGACTTTTTCCTGCTTTCTAGGCTCCCTACCAACCCTCAGCGAGGTGGCTAAAAGGACTCCAGAGAAGAACGGTGTAAGGATGGACACACAGCCCCTCCACCTTGACACAGACCTCCCACTCCCCTGGGAGCAACCCTTTTAAAATATGGAAAAGTCACCTCCGTGGGAACTACAGGAACACAAGGTAGCTCCAAAGAGGGGACTGTTCCTGCTGCTCTACTCTCTCTCTCTCGACCCCTCTCTCCCACAAAGATCCTTTTCTACCCTTCCGGCCCAGGTGGCAGACCTCTATGGCTACTAATTCCTGAATCCACAGCTGACCCACACTTCTCTCTATGGCAATTCCTCTTCCTAATAGTCACGCCTGAATCTTCACCACTCCAGCCAGACTGCATGCACTTCACGCTCTCTCTTTCTCTCACACCAGTGACAAGCCTCTCACCCTCAGGTCTCCATTATTCTGATTCTCTGAAGAGAATAAAGAAGGAGACCAGGACCTCTCCAGCCTACGTCTCCACAAACCATCTCCCTCCTCCCCTCAACCAACTGCCTGAAACAGAACGGTCCCTTCGGGGGAGAGCGAGGATGTACAGAGTGACACTGGACACGGGACTGTGAGCACCCAGAGGTTAGACCCGTCTATAGAATTAAGGGCCCAGGGTCTGCTCAGACCCACAGTCGAGCCAAACAGAACCAGTGCTCTGCACAGAGCCCCGGCCCTCCTTTCCAGAAGCAGCTTTTGTGCCCACAGTGGCCTCCTCTGCCTCCACTGCTCCCTTCCCAAATACTACTAACCATAACTCCCTCCACCACCCCCTCTCTCTCTCACACACGCGCACACACACAGGACAGTGTGGGGGTGGCAGTGGGATAAAATAAATAAATAAATAAATAAATAAAGAGAGCCACCTTCCCTTTTGAGGGATCGGAACAGTCCACAGCAGCGATTCACGGACGGGGCAGCTCTGAAATTTCACACCAAGGTCCCGATGACACGGGAATCGACTTCGAGGCCGAGACGTATTGGACATCTGTGTAGACATAAAGTTATAGCTAGTAAAATCCTCCCTTGGGTCATCCCCACTCCAAACAGCCAGGCACTGCGGGTCTGCGACATGTAGGAAAAGAGTACAGCTTGGGTGAGGGGCCATTTCTGAAAAATAAAGAGGATATAAAAATATCGGGAAACTGTGAGCGTGTCCAAAAAGACTGAGGAAGGAATTCATTCACCACACGAGTGGATGAAGATAATCAGGAAGGAAAGTGGAGGAGAACACTTAGGATGTGTGAAGCAAGGGGCGGGCGGGGAAAGGACAAAAAAAAAAAAAAAAAAAAGAGTGAGATTATTAAATCTGGCCCATGTGACATAGCTAAGAGCAACGAGAAATATGAAGTAGGTGAGAAAGCTTTGGGGACTGGGGAGATCCGGTGGCCTCAGGTATCTGCAAAAGTCTCATGTTACTAGTCGTGCCTTTTAATACCTCCCAGGTACAGAACCTCATATTGAGCACCAGCGGTCCCTTGGGGATGAGGAGGGAGCAGTGAAAGGGATGGATATAAGGGAGGAGTTTACTCTACAACAGAGAGGGAAGCTAATAGGCATGGGACGCCGGGAGGGAGACGAACCACTGTAGCTGACCTGGGGAGAAACCTACACTCAATTCCCTCTCACCTGCTGTGAGATGGTGGAAGAGGTCTTAGGGGAGAAATTCCCCCACAGCAGCACCTTGTGGCCTGAAAGCAGGAGTGGTGAGGATCTGACTGTGCTCCGGGGGCTGAAAAACAAAAGGGGAACAAGGGCAAACATTTCAGTTTCTCAAAAGGAAACATTCCCTACACTCCCCCATATCAACCTATTTTGATCAAAAATCCTTAGAGGACAAGCACAGACACGCTGACCTCTCCAGTCATTATCAAAACAAGCCCCCCCCCCCAAAAAAAAAAAACCCCAACGAAAACACACCTGGACCCAGAGGTTAGGAGGTCTTCAAGATAACTGCTGACGAAACAGGGGTGGGAAAAAGCCTGCATTCCCTAGGACTATTCCGGCTTTCTAGCCTCCCTACCAACCCTCAGGGAGGTGGCTAAAAGGACTCCAGAGAAGAATGGTGTGAACAAACACACACACACACAAACTATCTTGACACCCACCTCCCACTCCCCAGGGAGCAACTCAGTACAGATATGGAAAAGTCACTTGTGCAGGAGCTCCAGGAACGCAAGGCAGTTCCAATGAGGGGACTGTTCCTGCTGCTCTACTCTCTCTCTCTCTGGATCCCTCTCTCCCACAAAAATCCTCATCTACCCTCCTGCCCCAGGTGGCAGACCTCTATGGCTACGAATTACCGACTCCACAGCTAACCCACACTTCTCTCTATGGATATTTCTTTTTCTAATACTAATGGCCGAAATCTTCACCGCTCCAGCCATATTGCACTTCACTCTCTCTCTTTCTCTCACACCAGTGACAAGCCTCTCACACTCAGGTCCCCATTATTCTGATTCTCAGAAAAGAATGAAGAAGACCAGGACCTCTCCAGCCTAGGGCTCCACAAACCATCTCCCTCCTCCCCTCAAGCAACTGCCTGACCCAGAAGGGTCCCTTCCTGGGAGTCCGAGGATGTACAGAGTGACTCTGGAGACGGGACTGTGAGCACCCAGAGGTTAGACCCGTCTATAGAATTAAGGGCCCAGGGTCTTCTCAGACCCACAGTCAAGCCAAACAGAACCAGTGCTCTGCACAGAGCCCCAGCCCCCCTTTCCAGGAGCAGCTTTTGTGGCCACAGTGGCCTCCTCTGCCTCCACTGCTCCCTTCCCAAATACTACCAACCCTAACTCCCTCCACACCCCCCCCCCCCCACACACACACATAAACACACTAAGGACAGTGTGGGGGTGGCAGTGGGGAAAAAATAAAAAGCCACCTTCCCTTTTGAGGGAGCAGGACAGTCCACAGGTCCATTTCACTGACAGGGCAGCTCTGAAATTTTATGCCAAGGTCCCAGTGACACAGGAAGCATCTTCGAGGCCATCCGTTGTAGACACAAAGCGATAGCTAGTAAAAGCCTTCCTTTGCTCATCCCCACTCCAACAGCCAGGCCCTGCGGCTCTGCGACTCGTAAGAAAAAAGAGTACAACTTGGATGAGGGGCCGTTTCCGAAAAATAAAGAGGAAATAAAAAGATCGGGGAACCGTGAGCGTGTCCAAAAAGATTGAGGAAGGACTTCATTCACCACAGGAGTGGATGAAGATAATCAGGAAGGAAAGTGGAGGAGAACGCTTAGGATGTGTGAAGTAAGGGGCGGGCGGGAATAGGAAAACACAAAAAACAAAAAGTGTGAGATTACAGAATCTGGCCCATGTGACATAGCTAAGAGCAATGAGAAATATGAAGTAGGTGACTAAGCTTTGGGCACTGGGGAGATCCAGTGGCCTCAGGTATCTGCAAAAATATCAGGTTACTAGTCCTGCCTTTTAATACTTCCCAGGTGCAGAACCCCATATTAAGCACCAACAGTGCCTTGGGGACAAAGAGGGAGCGGTGAAACGGATGGATGTAAGGGAGGAGTTTAGTCTACAAAAGAGAGGGAAGCTAATAGGCATGGGACTCCGGGAGGGAGACGAACCACTGTAGCTGACCTGCGGAGAAACCTACACTCAATTCCCTCTCACCTGCTTCGAGATGATGTAAGAGATCCTAGGAGAGAAATTCCCTCACAGCAGCACCCTGTGGCCTGACAGCAAGAGGGGTGAGGATCTGACTGTGCTCCGGGGGGCTGAAAAACAAAAGGGGAACAAAGGCAAACATTTCAGTTTCTCGAAAGGAAACATTCCCTACACTCCCCCATATCAACCTATTTTGATCAAAGATCCTTAGGAGGACAAGCACAGACACCCTGACATCTCCACTCATTATCAAAACAAGCCCCCCCGCCCCCCCAAAAAAACCCCAACAAAAAGAAACCTGGACCCAGAAGTTAGGAGGTCTTCAGGATAACTGCTGACTAAACAGGGGTGGGAAAGCCTGCAATCCCTGGGACTTTTTCTGCTTTCTCACCTCCCTACCAACCCTCAGGGGGGTGGCTAAAAGGACTCCAGAGAAGAACGGTGTAAGGATGGACACACACACACAAACTATCTTGACACCCACCTCCCACTACCCTGGGAGCAACTCCATACGGATATGGAAAAAAGTCACTTCTGCGGGAGCTCCAGGAACACAAGGCAGTTCCAATGAGAGGACGGTTCCTGCTGCTCTACTCTCTCTCTCTGGATCCTTTTTTCCCCACAAAGATCCTTATCTTCCCTTCCGGCCCAGGTGGCAGACCTCTATGGCTACAAATTCCTGACTCCCCAGCTAACACACACTTCTCTCTATGGCGATTCCTGTTGCTAATACTAATGGCCTGAACTTGCACCTCTCCAGCCATACTGCACTTCACTCTCTCTTTCTCTCACACCAGTGACAAGCCTCTCACTTTCAGATCTCCATTATTCTGATTCTCAGAAGAAAATAAAGGAGGAGACCAGGACCTCTCCAGCCTAGGTCTCCACAAAGCATCTCCCTCCTCCCCTCAAGCAACTGTCTGACACAGAAGAGTTCCTTCCTGGGAGACCGAGGATGTACAGAGTGACTCTGGAGACAGGACTGTGAGCACCCAGAGGTTAGACCCTTCTATAGAATTAAGGGCCCAGGGTCTTCTCAGACCCACAGTCAAGCCAAACAGAACCAGTTCTCTGCACAGAGCCCCAGCCCCCCTTTCCAGAAGCTGCTTCTGTGGCCACAGTGGCCTCCTCCTCCTCCTCACTACTCTCCCCCCACCCACCTAAAACTAACCCTCTCCATTCTCTCTCTCTCTCTCTCTCGCACACACAGACACTGGTGGGTGCAAGGAGGCGGGGGCGGGGGGGGGGGTGGAGAAAAAAGCACCTTCCCTTTGAGGTAGCAAGACAGTCCACAGCTCCGTTTCACTGACAGGGCAGCTCTGAAAGTTCACCCCAAGGTCCCAACGGCACAGGAATGGCCTTCGAGGCCAAGACGCAATTGACATCTGCTGTAGACACAAAGTAATAGCTCGTCAGTCTCCCTCTGGTCATCCCCACTCAACCGACCGGGCTTTACGCTTTTGTTACTTGTACGAAAAATGTACAACTTGGGTGAGGGGCCATTTAACGAAAAATTCTTTTTAAACAGATCAGTAAACTGTAAGCATACTCACAAACATTGAGGAAAAAATTCATTCATTCACCACAGGAGTGGTTGAAGGTGATCAGGAAAGAAAGTGGATGAGAAAATTTAGGATGTATGAAACAAAGGCCGTGCTTCAAAAAAACAAAAAAAAAAAGTTTAATTATAAGATCTGGCACGTATTACACAGCTAAGAACTATGAAAAACGTGGAGGACGTGAGAACATTTTGGGGACTGGGGAGAACCAGTGGCCTCATGCATCTCCTATAGTCTGGGTTACTACTCTTGCCTTTTTATAAGTTCCTAACCACGGAACCCCGTATTAAGCACCGGCGGTGCCTTGGGAACGAGGAGGGAGTGGTGAAAGGGATGGATGGAAAGCAGGAGTAAAGTCTGCAACGGTGAGGGAAAACAATTGACACGGGACTGAGGGAGGGAGAGGAACCACTGTTGCCTAGCTAGAGACCAAGCGGTGCTGAATTTCGTCGCACCTACTGTGAGATTGTAGAGGAGGTCCCGAGTGAGAGATTCCCCCACAGCAGCACCCTACGGCCTTGCAGCTGGAGTGCGGAGGATCTGACTGTGCTCCTGAGGCCGAAAACGAGAGAGGGGAGGAAGTGCAATCGATTCGTTTTCTCAAAAGGAAACAATCCCTCCACTCCCCCCAAATCAACCTATTTGGTTCAAAAATCCTTAGAGGACATGCACAGACACACAGACTTCTCTGCTCATCATCAACACAAGCCCGGGCCAAAAAAATAAATAAGTTGACACAAAAAAAACCCATCAGAGACACCTGGACCCAGAGAATAAGAGGCCTTCAGGATAACTGCTGATTCAACAGGGGTGGGAAAACCTGCAATACCTGACACTTTTCCTGCTTTCTAGACCCCCTACCCATGCTCAGGAAGGTGGCTAAAAGGACTCCAGAGAAGAATGGTGCGAGGATGGACAGACACACACACACCCCCCCATTATCTTGACACCCACCTCCCACTCCCCTGGGACCCCGTACAGATATGGAAAAGCCACTTCTGTACCAGCTCCAATGAGGGGACTGTTCCTGCTCCTCTACTCTTTCCCTGGACCCTTCTCTCCCACCAAGATCCTTATCTACCCTCCCCCTACCCAGGTGTCAGACCTGTATGGCTACTGAATTCCTGACTCCCAAGTTGACCCACACGTCTATGGCTAATTCTTTTTCTAATGCTAATGCCTGCATTCTCCACCTCTCCAGCCTCACAGCACCTCTCTCTCTCTCTCTCTCACCACTGACATCCGTCTCACACTCAAGTCTTCATCATTCTGGTTCTCAGAAGAGAATGAAAGGAGACCGGGACCTCTCCAGCCTAGGTCTCCACAAAACTTCTCCCTCCTCCCCTCAAACAACTGTCTGACCCAGAAGTGTCCCTTCCTGGGAGACCGAGGATGTACAGAGTGACTCTGGAGACGGGACTGTGAGCACCCAGAGGTTAGACCCTTCTATAGAATTAAGGGCCCAGGGTCTGCTCAGACCCACAGTCAAGCCAAACAGAACCAGTTCTCTGCACAGAGCCCCGGCCTCCCTTTCCAGAAGCGGCTTCTGTGGCCACAGTGGCCTCCTCTGCCTCCACTGCTCTCCCCCCACCCACCTAAACCTAACTCCATTCTCTCTTTCTCT
This sequence comes from Ornithorhynchus anatinus, assembly GCF_004115215.2. NCBI lineage: Eukaryota > Metazoa > Chordata > Mammalia > Monotremata > Ornithorhynchidae > Ornithorhynchus > Ornithorhynchus anatinus. Next base: position 31,472,641 of record NC_041739.1, read on the forward strand.
CCCCCTCTCTCTCACCCACCCACCAATACACAAACACAGCAGTGGTTAGGAGAAGGGGGGAGAAAAAAGCACCTTCCCTTTGAGGTGGCAGGACAGTCCACAACTCCATTTCACTGACAGGGCAACACAAATTTCACCCCGAGGTCCCAACGGCACAGGAATGGTCCTCAAGGCCAAGAGGTATTGGACATCTGCTGTAGACACAAAGTAATAGCTCATCAAAGTCTCCCTTTTGTGATCCCCACTCAACCAACCGGGTATTGTGGCTATGTGACTAGTAGGCAAATGTACAACTTGGGTGAGGGGCCATTTAAAAAAAAAAAATCTTTTTAAAACATCAGTAACCTGTGAGCATGTTCACAAACATTGAGAAATAATTCATTCACCATAGGAGGGGTTGAAAATAATCAGGAAGGCAAGTGGATGACAACACTTAGAATGGGTGAAGCAAAGGGCGGGCTGGGAAAAGAAAAAAATAGGATTACAAAATCTAGCACATATGACATAGTTAAGAGCAATGAGAAGTGTAATACGAGGTGAGAAAAATTTTTGCGGGGTGGGGAGATCCAGTGACTTCAGCTATCTCCAACAAGCTAGATTACTACTCTGGTCTTTATACTTCCCAACCGCAGAACCCCATATTAAAGCACCGGCAGTGCCTTGGGGATGAGGAGAAAGTAGTGAAAGGGATGGGGATGTAAGGGAGGAGTACAGTCTGCAACAGTGGGGGAAGACAATGGGCACGGGACTCCGGGAGGGAGAGGAACCATCGTTGCGGAGCTACGGAGCCAGCAGTGCTGAAGTTCTTCTCACCTGCAGGGAGATGGTGGAGGAGGTCCTAGGGGAGAAATTCTCTCACAGCAACAGCCTGGCAGCTGGAGGGGAGAGGATCTGACTGTGCTCCTGGGGGCTGAAAAAAGAGAGAGGGGAGGAAGTGCAGACAATTCGGTTTCTCAAAGGAGACATTCCCTCCACTCCCCCCCGCCCCCCCGCATATCAACCCATTGTTCAAAAAACGTTAGAGGACAACCACAGACACCCTGACTTCTGCACGCAGACACAAGCCCAGGCCAAACAAACAAACAAACAAAAAAAACCAACGACAACAGCGGATAGGAGAACTTCAGGATAACTGCTGACTGAACAGGGATGGCAAAGCCTGCAATACCGGGGACTTTTTCCAGCTTTCTAGGCTCCCTACCAACCCTCAGGGAGGTGGCTAAAAGGACTCCAGAGAAGAACGGTGTGAGGATGGACACACACACCCCTCCACCTTGATACCCACCTCCCACTCCCCTGGGAGCAACCCTTTTAAAATATGGAAAAGTCACTTCTGTTGGAACTACAGGAACACAAGGTAGTTCCAAAGAGGGGACTGTTCCTGCTGTTCTACTCTCTCTCGACACCTCTCTCCTACAAAGATCCTTTTCTACCCTTCCGGCCCAGGTGGAAGACCTCTATGGCTACTAATTCCTGACTCCACAGCTAACCCACACTTCACTCTATGGCAATTTCTTTTTCTAATCCTCATGCCTGATTTTTCACCTCTCCAGCCATACTGCATGCACTGCACTCTCTTTCTTTCACACCTGTGACAAGCCTCTCACTCTCAGGTCTCCATTATTCTGATTCTCAGAAGAGAATAAAAGGAGGAGACCAGGACCTTTCCAGCCCAGCTCTCCACAAACCATCTCCCTCCTCCCCTCAAGCAACTGTCTGACCCAGAAGAGTCCCTTCCTGGGAGGCTGAGGATGTGCAGAGTGACTCCGGAGACAGGACTGTGAGCACCCAGAGGTTAGACCCTTCTATAGAATTAAGGGCCCAGGGTCTTCTCAGACCCACAGTCAAGCCAAACAGAACCAGTTCTCTGCACAGAGCCCCAGGCCCCCTTTCCAGAAGCAGCTTCTGTGCCCACAGTGGCCTCCTCTGGCTCACTGCTCCCTTCCCAAATACTACTAACCCTAACCCCCTCCTCTCTCTCTCTCACACACACACACACACACACACAGGACAGTGTGGGGGGGTGGCAGTGGGGGAAAAAGAAAAAAAAAGAGAGCCACCTTCCCTTTTGAGGGAGCAGGACAGTCCACAGCTCCATTTCACTGACAGGGCAGCTCTGAAATTTCACGCCAAGGTCCCAGTGACACAGGAATGGTCTTCGAGGCCAAGATGTATTGGACATCTGTTGGAGACATAAAGTAATAGCTAGGTAAAGCCTCCCTTTGGTCATCCCCACTCCAACATCCAGGCACTGCGGTTCTGCGACTTGTAGGAAAAAGAGTACAACTTGGTTGAGGGGCCATTTCCAAAAAAATAAAGAGGAAATAAAAAGATCAGGAAACTGTGAGCATGTCCAAAATGATTGAGGAAGGAATTCATTCACCACAGGAGTGGATGAAGATAATCAGGAAGGAAAGTAGATGAAAATATTTAGGATGGATGAAGCAAGGGGTGGGTGGGAATAGGGAAAAAAAAAAAAAAAAGAGTGAAATGACAGAATCTGGCCCATGTGACATAGCTAAAACCAATGAGAAATATGAAGTACGTTAGAAAGCTCTGGGCACTGGGGAGATCCAGTGGCCTCAAGTATCTGCAGAAGTCTCGGGTTATTACTGGTCGTGCCTTTTAATACTTCCCAGGTGCAGAACCCCATATTAAGCACCAGCAGTGCCTTGGGGACGAGGAGGGAGCAGTGAAAGGGATGGATATAAGGGAGGTGTATAGTCTACAACAGAGAGGGAGGGAAATAGGCATTGGACTCCGGGAGGGAGACGAACCACGGTAGCTGAGCTGGGGAGAAACCTACACTGAATTCCCTCTCACCTGCTGTGAGATGGTGGAAGAGGTCTTAGGGGAGAAATTCCCCCACAGCAGCACCTTGTGGCCTGAAAGCAGGAGTGGTGAGGATCTGACTGTGCTCCGGGGGCTGAAAAACAAAAAGGAGAACAAGGGCAAACATTTCAGTTTCTCGAAAGGAAACATTCCCTACACTCCCCCATATCAACCTATTTTCATCGAAAAAATCCTTAGAGGACAAGCACAGACCCCCTGACATCTCCACTCGTTATCAAAACAAGCCCCCCTCCCCCCCAAACCCCAACTAAAAGACACCTGGACCCAAAGGTTAGGAGGTCTTCAAGATAAACTGCTGACTAAACAGGGGTGAGAAAGCCTACAATCCCTGGGACTTTTCCTGCTTTCTAGGCTCCCTACCAACCCTCAGGGAGGTGGCTAAAAGGACTCCAGAGAAGAATGCTGTGAGCAAACACACACACACACAAACTATCTTGACACCCACCTCCCACTACCCTGGGAGCAACTCCGTACAGATATGGAAAAGTCACTTCTGCAAGAGCTCCAGGGACAGAAGGCAATTCCAATGAGAGGACTCTTCCTGCTCCTCTACTCTTTATCTGGACCCCTCTCTCCCACAAGGATCCTTATCTACCCTCCCGCCCCAGGTGGCAAACCTCTATGGCTATGACTTCCTGACTCCACAGCTATCCCACACTTCTCTCTATGGCAATTCCTTTTTTTTTTTTTTTTTTTTTAATACTCATGCCTGAATTTTCACCTCTCCAGCCATACTGCATGCACTTCACTCTCTCTCTTTCTCTCAAACCAGTGACAAGCCTCTCACACTGAGGTCCCCATTATTCTGATTCTCAGAAGAGAATAAAGGAGGAGACCAGGACCTCTCCAGCCTAGGTCTCCACAAAGCATCTGCCTCCTCCCCTCAAGCAACTGTCTGACACAGAACAGTCCCTTGCTGGGAGACTGAGGATGTACAGAGTGACTCTGGAGACAGGACTGTGAGCACCCAGAGGTTAGACCCTTCTATAGAATTAAGGGCCCAGGGTCTGCTCAGACCCACAGTCAAGCCAAACAGAACCAGTTCTCTGCACAGAGCCCCAGCCCCCCTTTCCAGGAGCAGCTTCTGTGGCCACAGTGGCCTCCTCCGCTCTCCCCTCACCCACCTAAACCTAACCCTCTCCATCCTCTCTCTCTCTCACACACACACACACACACGGCACTGGTTAGGAGGAGGGGGGGGGGGAAAAAAAAAAACACCTTCCCTTTGAGGTGGCAGGAAAGTCCACAACTCCATTTCACTGATAGGGCAACACTGAAATTTCACCCCAAGGTCCCAATGGCACAGGAATCGTCTTCGAGGCCAAGCAGTATTGAACATCTGCTGAAGACACAAAGTAATAGCTCATCAAAGTCTCCCTTTTGGTCATGCCCACTCAACCGACCGGGCATTGCGGCTGTGTCACTTGTAGGAAAATGTACAATTTGGGTGAGGGACCATTTAAAAAAAACGAAATAATAAAAATTACACAGATCAGTGAACTTGTGAGCATGTTCACAAACATTGAGACAGGAATTCATTCATTCACCACAGGAGGGGTTGAAGATAATCAGGAAGGAAAGTGGATGAGAACATTTAGAATGGGTAAAGCAAAGGGCGGGCTGGGAAAAAGAAAAAAAAATAGGATTACAAAATCTAGCTCGTATGACATAGCTAAGAGCAATGACAACTGTAATAGGACGTGAGAAAAATTTGGGGAGTGGGGAGATGCAGTGGCTTCAGCTATCTCCAGCGGGCTTCATTACTACTCTTGCCTTTTTATACTTCCCAACCGCAGAACCCCATATCAAGCACCGGCAGTGCCTTGGGGACGAGGAGGAAGTAGTGAAAGGGATGGAGTAAAGTCTGCAACAGAGGGGGAAGACAATTGGCACGGGACTGCGGGAGGGAGAAGAACCATCGTTGCCGAGCTACGGAGCCAGCAGTGCTGAAGTTCTTCTCACCTGCTGTGAGATGGTGGAGGAGGTCCTGGGGAGAAATTCCTCCACAGCAGCAGCCTGGCAGCTGGAGGGGAGAGGATCTGACTGTGCTCCTGGGGGCTGAAAAAAGAAAGAGAGGGGAGGAAGTGCAATCAATTCAGGTTCTCCAAAGGAGACAATCCCTCCACTCCCCCCGCCCCCATCAACCCATTGTTCAAAAAACAGAGGACAACCACAGGCACCCTGACTGCTCCACTCATCAGACACAAGCCCAGGCCAAAACAAAAAACCACACCAACAGACCTAGACCCAGAGGATAGGAGATCTTCAGGATAACTGCTGACTGAACAGGGATGGCAAAGCCTGCAATACCGGGGACTTTTTCCAGCTTTCTAGGCTCCCTACCAACCCTCAGGGAGGTGGCTAAAAGGACTCCAGAGAAGAACGGTGTAAGGATGGCCACACACACACACACACACACACACACACCCTCCACCTTGACACAGACCTCCCACTCCCCTGGGAGCAACCCTTTTAAAATATGGAAAAAAGTCACTTCTGTTGGAACTACAGGAACACAAGGTAGTTCCAAAGAGGGGACTGTTCCTGCTGTTCTACTCTCTCTCGACACCTCTCTCCTACAAAGATCCTTTTCTACCCTTCCGGCCCAGGTGGAAGACCTCTATGGCTACTAATTCCTGACTCCACAGCTAACCCACACTTCACTCTATGGCAATTTCTTTTTCTAATCCTCATGCCTGAATTTTCACCTCTCCAGCCATACTGCATGCACTGCACTCTCTTTCTTTCACACCTGTGACAAGCCTCTCACTCTCAGGTCTCCATTATTCTGATTCTCAGAAGAGAATAAAAGGAGGAGACCAGGACCTTTCCAGCCCAGCTCTCCACAAACCATCTCCCTCCTCCCCTCAAGCAACTGTCTGACCCAGAAGAGTCCCTTCCTGGGAGGCTGAGGATGTGCAGAGTGACTCCGGAGACAGGACTGTGAGCACCCAGAGGTTAGACCCTTCTATAGAATTAAGGGCCCAGGGTCTTCTCAGACCCACAGTCAAGCCAAACAGAACCAGTTCTCTGCACAGAGCCCCAGGCCCCCTTTCCAGAAGCAGCTTCTGTGGCCACAGTGGCCTCCTCTGGCTCACTGCTCCCTTCCCAAATACTACTAACCCTAACCCCCTCTCTCTCTCTCTCACACACACACACACGGGACAGTGTGGGAGTTGTCAGTGGGGAAAAAAAAAAAAAAAAAAGCCACCTTCCCTTTTGAGGGATCAGAACAGTCCACAGCAGCATTTCACTGACTGACTGAGGGCAGCTCTGAAATTTCACGCCAAGGTCCCAATGATACAGGAATGGTCTTCGAGGCCAAGACGTCTTGGACATCTGTTGGAGACATAAAGCAATAGCTAGTACAATCCTCCCTTTGGTCATCCCCACTCCAACAGCCAGGTACTGCGGCTCTGCGACGTGTAGGAAAAGAGTACGACTTGGGAGAGGGGCCATTTCCAAAATCTAAGAATCAAATAAAAAGATCAGGAAACTGCGAGCATGTCCAAAAAGATTGAGGAAGGAAATCATTCACCACAGGAGTGGTTGAAAATAATCAGGAAGGAAAGTGGAGAAGAACACTTAGGATGTGTGAAGCAAGGTGCGGGCGGGGATAGGAAAAAAAAAAAAAAAAAGATTACAGAATCTGGCCCATGTGACATAGCTAAGAGCAATGAGAAACATGAAGTACGTGAGAAAGCTTTGGCCACTGGGGAGATCCAGTGGCCTCATGTACCTGCAAAAAGTATCGGGTTACTAGTCGTTCCTTTTAATACTTCCCAGGGGCAGAACCCCATATTAAGCACCAGCAGTGCCTTGGGGACGAGAAGGGAGTAGTGAAAGGGATGGATGTAAGGGAGGACTTTAGTCTACAAGAGAGAGGGAAGGTAATAGGCATGGGACTCCGGGAAGGAGACGAACCACTGTAGCTGACCTGGGGAGAAACCTACACTTATTCCCTCTCACCTGCTGGGAGATGGCAGAGGAGGTCTTAGGGGAGAAGTTCCCCAACAGCAGCACCCTGTGGCCTGACAGCAGGAGTCATGAGGATCTGACTGTGCTGCGGGGACTGAAAAACAAAGGGGAACAAGTGCAAACATTTCAGTTTTGCAGAAGGAAACATTCCCTCCACTCCCCCCATATCAACCTATTTTGATCCAAAATCCTTAGAGGACAAGCACAGACCCCCTGACTTCTCCACTCATTATCAAAACAAGCCCCCCCCACCAAAAAAAAAAAACCTCAACAAAAAGACACCTGGACCCAGAGGTTAGGTAGTCTTCGAGATAACTGCTGACGAAACAGGGATGAGAAAGCCTGCCATACCTGGGACTTTTCCTGCTTTCGAGGCCCCCTACCAACCCTCAGGGAGGTGGCTAAAAGGACTCCAGTGAAGAATGGTTTGAGGACACACACACTCTCTATCTTGACACCCACCTCCTACTCCCCTGGGAGCAACCCCGGACACAGATATGGAAAGGTCAAGTCTGTAGAAGCTCAAAGAACCCAAGGCAGTTCCAATGAGGGGACTATTCCTGCCGCTCTACTCTTTCACTGGACCCCTCGCTCCCACAAAGATACTTATCTACCCTACCCCCACAGGTGACAGACCTGTATGGCTACTAAACTCCTGACTCCAAAGATTACCCACACGTCTATGGCTAATGCTACACGTCTATGGCTCAGCTTCACGCTGAGAAGCAGCGTGGCGCAGAGAAGCAGCGTGGCGCAGTGGAAAGAGCACGGGCTTTGGAGTCAGGGCTCATGAGTTCGAATCCCAGCTCTGCCACTTGTCAGCTGTGTGACTGTGGGCAAGTCACTTCACTTCTCTGGGCCTCAGTTCCCTCATCTGTAAAATGGGGATTAAGACTGTGAGCCCCATGTGGGACAACCTGATTCCCGTGTTTACCCCAGCGCTTAGAACAGTGCTCTGCACATAGTAAGCGCTTAACAAATACCAACATTATTATTATTAATTCTTTTTCTAATACTAATGCCTGCATTTTCCACCTCTCAACACCTCTCTCTCTCTCTCTCACACTCACACACACCCCTGACAACCCTCTCACACTCAAGTCTCCATCATTCTATTTCTCAGAAGAGAATAAAGGAGACCAGGACCTTTCCAGCCTAGGTGTCCACAAACCATCTCCCTCCTCCCCTCAAGCAACTGACACAGAAGAGTTCCTTCCTGGGAGACCAAGGATGTACAGAGTGACTCTGGAGACGGGACTGTGAGCACCCAGAGGTTAGACCCTTCTATAGAATTAAGGGCCCAGGGTCTGCTCAGACCCACAGTCAAGCCAAACAGAACCAGTTCTCTGCCCAGAGCCCCAGCCCCCCTTTCCAGAAGCGGCTTCTGTGGCCACAGTGGCCTCATCTTCCTCACTACTCTCCCCCCCAACCCACCTAAACCTAAACCTTTCCATTCTCTCTCTCTCTCTCACACACACACACACACAGACAGTGATGGGTAGGAAGAGGGCGGGGGGGAAGAAGAAAAGCACCTTCCCTTTGAGGTGGCAGTAGAGTCCACAACTCCATTTCACTGCCAGGGCAACACTGACATTTCACCCCAAGGTGCCAATGGGACAGGAATCGTCTTCGAGGCCAAGAAGTATTGGACATCTGCTGTAGACACAAAGTAATAGCTCATCACAGTCTCCCTTTGGTTATCCCCACTCAGCCGACCGGGCGATGCGCCTGTGTCACTGGTAGGAAAATGTACAACTTGGGTGAGGGGGCCATTTAAAATAAAAAAAAATATACACAGATCAGTGAACTGTGAGCATGTTCACAAACATGCAGAAAGGAATTCGTTCATTCACCACAGGAGTGGTTGAAGATAATCAGGAAGGAAAGTGAATGAGAACATTTAGAATGGGTGAAGCAAAGGGCGGGCTGGGAAAAAGAAAAAAAAATAGGATTACAAAATCTAGCACGTATGACATAGCTAAGAGCAATAACAACTCTAATAGGACGTGAGAAAAATTTGGGTGAGTGGGGAGATCCTGTGGCTTCAGCTATCTCCAGCAGGCTTGATTACTACTCTTGCCTTTTTGTACTTTCCCTACTGCAGAACCCCATATTAAGCACCGGCAGTGCCTTGGGGACGAGGAGGAAGTTGTGAAAGGGTTGGATGTAAGGGAGGAGTAAAGTCTGCAACAAAGGGGGAAGACAATTGGCACGGGACTCCGGGAGGGAGAAGAACCATCGTTGCCGAGCTAGGGAGCCAGCAGTGCTGAAGTTCTTCTCACCTGCTGTGAGATGGTGGAGGAGGTCCTAGGGGAGAGAGTCCCCACAGCAGCTGCCTGGCAGCTGGAGTGGAGAGGATCTGACTGTGCTCCTGGGGCTGAAAGAGTGAGAGAGGAACAAGTGCAATCAATTCAGTTTCTCAAAAGGAAACATTCCCTCCACTCCCCCCATATCAACCCATAGTTCGAAAAAGCGTTAGAGGACAACCACAGACACCCTGACCTCTCCACTCAGATACAAGCCCAGGCCAAACAAAAAAACCCCACAACAACAGCCCTAGACCCAGAGGATAGGAGATCTTCAGGATAACTGCTGACTGAACAGGGATGGCAAACCCTGCAATACGGGGGACTTTTTCCTGCTTTCTAGGCTCCCTACCAACCCTCAGGGAGGTGGCTAAAAGGACTCCAGAGAAGAACGGTGTAAGGATGGACACACACACACACAAACTCTCTATCTTGACATCCACCTCCCATTCCCCTGGGACCAACTCCATACAGATATGGAAAAGTCACGTCCGTAGAAGCTTCAGGAACGCAAGGCAGTTCCAATGGGAGGACTGTTCCTGCTGCTCTACTTTTCCCTGGACCCCTCTCTCTCACAAAGATCCTTATCTACCCTCCCGCCCCAGGTGGCAGACCTCTATGGCCAATTCCTGACTCCACAGCTAACCCACACTTCTCTCTATGGCAATTCCTGTTTTCTAATACTCACGCCTGAATTTTCACCTCTCCAGCCCTACTGCATGCAGTGCACTCTCTTTCTCTCACACCAGTGACAAGCCTCTCACTCTCAGGTCTCTATTATTCTGATTCTCAGAAGAGAATAAAAGGAGGAGACCAGGACCTTTCTAGCCTAGGTCTCCACAAAGCATCTCCCTCCTCCCCTCAAGCAACTGTCTGACCCAGAAGTGTCCCTTCCTGGGAGGCTGAGGATGTACAGAGTGACTCCGGAGACAGGACTGTGAGCACCCAGAGGTTAGACCCTTCTATAGAATTAAGGGCCCAGGGTCTTCTCAGACCCACAGTCAAGCCAAACAGAACCAGTTCTCTGCACAGAGCCCCAGCCTCCCTTTCCAGAAGCAGCTTCTGTGCCCACAGTGGCCTCTGGCTCAATGCTCACTTCCCAAATACTACTAACCCTAACCCCCTCCTCTCTCACACACACACGCACAAAGGACAGTGCGGGGGGTGGCAGTGGGGAAAAAAAAAAAAAAGAGCCACCTTCTCTTTTGAGGGAGCAAGACAGTCCACACCTCCATTTCACTGACAGGGCAGCTCTGAAATTTCACCCCGAGGTCCCAATGACACAGGAATGGTCTTCGAGGCCAAGATGTATTGGACATCTGTTGGAGACATAAAGTAATAGCTAGGTAAAGCCTCCCTTTGGTCATCCCCACTCCAACATCCAGGCACTGCGGCTCTGCGACTTGTAGGAAAAAAAAAGGGTACAACTTGGGTAAGGGGCCATTTCCAAAAAATAAAGAGGAAATAAAAAGATCAGGAAACTGTGAGCATGTCCAAAATGATTGAGGAAGGAATTCATTCACCACAGGAGTGGTTGAAGATAATCAGGAAGGAAAGTGGATGAGAACACTTAGGATGTGTGAAGCAAAGGGTGGGCGGGAATAGGAAAAAAAAAAAAAGTGAGATTACAGAATCTGGCCCATGTGACATAGCTAAGAGCAATGAGAAATATGAAGTAGGTGACTAAGCTTACTAGTCCTGCCTTTTAATACTTCCCAGGTGCAGAACCCCATATTAAGCACCAACAGTGCCTTGGGGACGAGGAGGGAGCAGTGAAACGGATGGATGTAAGGGAGGAGTTTAGTCTACAAAAGAGAGGGAAGCTAATAGGCATGGGACTCCGGGAGGGAGACGAACCACTGTAGCTGAGCTGGGCAAAGACCTACACTGAATTCCCTCTCACCTGCTGTGAGATGGTGGAGGAGGTCCTAGGGGAGAAATTCCCCCACAGCAGCACCCTGTGGCCTGACAGCAAGATTGGTGAGGATCCGACTGTGCTCCTGGGGGCTGAAAAACAAAAGGGGAACAAGGGCAAACATTTCAGTTTCGCAAAGGGAAACATTCCCTACACTCCCCCATATCAACCTATTTTCATCAAAAAAATCCTTAGAGGACAAGCACAGACAGCCTGACATCTCCACTCATTATCAAAACAAGCCCCCCCCCCCCAAAAAAAAACCCCAACAAAAACACACCTGGACACAGAGGTTAGGAGGTCTTCAGGCTAACTGCTGACTAAACAGGGGTGGGAAAGCCTGCAATCCCTGGGACTTTTTCTGCTTTCTAGCCTCCCTACCAACCCTCAGGGAGGTGGCTAAAAGGAGTCCAGAGAAGAATGGTGTGAGCAAACACACAAACTATCTTGACACCCACCTCCCACTACCCAGGGAGCAACTCCGTACAGATATGGAAAAGTCACTTCTGCAGAAGCTCCAGGAACGCAAGGCAGTTCCAATGAGAGGACTGTTCCTGCTGCTCTACTCTCTCTCTGAACCCCTCTCTCCCCAAAAGATCCTTATCTACCCTCCCGCCCCAGGTGGCAGACCTCTATGGCTATGAATTCAGCTGTGTGACTGTGGGCAAGTCACTTCACTTCTGTGCCTCAGTTCCCTCATCTGTAAAATGGGGATTAAGACTGAGCCCCACGTGGGACAACCTGATTCCCCTTTGTCTACCCCAGCGCTTAGAACAGTGCTCGGCACATAGTAAGCGCTTAACAAATACCAACATTATTATTATTATTATGAATTCCTGACTCCACAGCTAATCCACACTTCTCTCTATGGCAATTTCTTTTTCTAATACTAATGGCCTAAATTTTCACCTCTCCAGCCATACTGCACTTCACTCTCTCTCTTTCTCTCACACCAGTGACAAGCCTCTCACACTCAGGTCCCCATTATTCTGATTCTCAGAAGAAAATAAAGGAGGAGACCAGGACCTCTCCAGCCTAGGTCTCCACAAAGCATCTCCCTCCTCCCCTCAAGCAACTGTCTGACCCAGAACAGTCCCTTCGTGGGAGACTGAGGATGTACAGAGTGACTCTGGAGACGGGACTGTGAGCACCCAGAGGTTAGATCCCTCTATAGAATTAAGGGCCCAGGGTCTGCTCAGACCCACAGTCAAGCCAAACAGAACCAGTTCTCTGCACAGAGCCCCAGCCTCCCCTTCCAGGAGCAGCTTCTGTGGCCACAGTGGCCTCCTCCTCCTCACTACTCTCCCCCAACCCATCTAAACCTAACCCTCTCCATTCTCTCTCTCTCACACACACACACACACAGGTGGGTGTGAGTAGGGGGTGAAGAAAAAGCACCTTCCCTTTGAGGTAGCAAGACATTCCACAGCTCCGTTTCACTGACAGAGCAGCTCTGAAATTTCACCCCAAAGTCCCAACGGCACAGGAACGGTCTTCGAGGCCAAGACGCAATAGACATCTGCTGTAGACACAAAGTAATAGCTCGTCAAAGTCTCCCTCTGGTCATCCCCACTCAACCAACCGGTCATTACGGCTGTGTGACTTGTAGGAAAACGTACAACTTGGGTGAGGGGCCATTTAAAAAAAAAATTACACAGATCAGTAAACTGTGAGCATGTTCACAAACACTGAGAAAGGAATTCATTCATTCACCACAGGAATGGTTGAAGATAATCGGGAAGGCAAGTGGATGAAAACACTTAGGATGGGTGAAGCAAAGGACAGGCTGGTGAGAAAAATTTGGGGGAGTGGGGAGATCCAGTGGCTTCAGCTATCTCCAGTAGGCTTGGTTACTATTCTTGCCTTTTTCTACTTCCCAACCGCAGAACCCCATATTAAGCACCGGCAGAGCCTTGGGGATGAGGAGGAAGTAGTGAAAGGGATGGATGTAAGGGAGGAGCACAGTCTGCAACAGTGGGGGAAGACAATGGGCACGGGACTCCCGGAGGGAGAGGAACCATCGTTGCCGAGCTAGGGAGCAAGCAGTGCTGAAGTTCTTCTCACCTGCTGTGAGATGGTGGAGGAGGTTCTAGGGGAGAAATTCCCCCACAGCAGCAGCCTGGCAGCTGGAGGGCAGAGGATCTGACTGTGCTCCTGGGGGCTGAAAAAACAGAGAGGGGAGGAAGTGCAGACAATTCACTTTCTCAAAAGGAAACATTCCCTCCACTCCCCCCATATCAACCCAGAATTCAAAAAATGTTAGAGGACAACCACAGACACCCTGACCTCTCCACTCAGACACAAGCCCACGCCAAACAAACAAAAAAAAACCCACACCAACAGCCCTAGACCCAGGGGATAGGAAATCTTCAGCATAACTGCTGACTGAACAGGGATGGCAAAGCCTGCAATACCAGGGACTTTTTCCAGCTTTCTAGGCTCCCTACCAACCCTCAGGGAGGTGGCTAAAAAGGACTCCAGAGAGGAACGGTGTGAGGATGGACACACACACACACCCTCCACCTTGACCTAGACCTCCCACTCCCCTGGGAGCAACCCTTTTAAAATATGGAAAAAAGTGTTCCTGTAGTTCCCACAGAAGTGACAAGGTAGTTCCAAAGAGGGGACTGTTCCTGCTGTTCTACTCTCTAGACCCCTTTCTCCCCCAAAGATCTTTATCTACCCTTCTGGCCCAAGTGGCAGACCTCTATGGCTACTAATTCCTGAATCCACAGCTAACCCACACTTCTATGGCAATTCCTTTTTCTAATACTCACGCCTGAATTTTCACCGCTCCAGCCATACTGCTCTTCACTCTCTCTCTTTCTCTCACACCAGTGACAAGCCTCTCACTCTCAGGTCTCTATTATTCTGATTCTCAGAAGAGAATAAAGGAGGAGACCAGGACCTTTCTAGCCTAGGTCTCCACAAAGCATCTCCCTCATCCCCTCAAGCAACTGTCTGACACAGAACAGTCCCTTCCTGGGAGACTGAGGATATACAGAGTGACTCCGGAGACAGGACTGTGAGCACCCAGAGGTTAGACCCTTCTATAGAATTAAGGGCCCAGGGTCTTCTCAGACCCACAGTCAAGCCAAACAGAACCAGTTCTCTGCACAGAGCCCCAGCCTCCCCTTCCAGGAGCAGCTTCTGTGGCCACAGTGGCCTCCTCCTCCTCACTACTCTCCCCCCACCCATCTAAACCTAACCCTCTCCATTCTCTCTCTCTCTCGCACCCACCTGTGTGTGTGTGTGTGTGTGTGTGAGAGAGAGTAGGGGGTGAAGAAAAAGCACCTTCCCTTTGAGATAGCAAGACAGTCCACAGCTCCGTTTCACACTGACAGGGCAGCTCTGAAATTTCACTCCAAGGTCCCAACGGCACAGGAACGGTCTTCGAGGCCAAGACGCAATAGACATCTGCTGTAGACACAAAGTAATAGCTCGTCAAAGTCTCCCTCTGGTCATCCCCGCTCAACCAACAAGTCATTATGGCTGTGTGACTTGTAGGAAAACGTACAACTTGGGTGAGGGGCCATTTAAAAAAAAAATTACACAGATCAGTAAACTGTGAGCATGTTCACAAACACTGAGAAAGGAATTCATTCATTCACCACAGGAATGGTTGAAGATAATCGGGAAGGAAAGTGGATGAAAACACTTAGGATGGGTGAAGCAAAGGACAGGCTGGGAAAAAGAAAAGAAAAAAAAAAAAAGTTAGGATTACAAAATCTGGCACGTATGAAATGGCTAAGAGCAATGAGAAGCGTGGAGGAGGTGAGAAAAATTTGGGGGAGTGGGGAGATCCAGTGGCTTCAGCTATCTCCAGTAGGCTTGGTTACTATTCTTGCCTTTTTCTACTTCCCAACCGCAGAACCCCATATTAAGCACCGGCAGAGCCTTGGGGATGAGGAGGAAGTAGTGAAAGGGATGGAAGTAAGGGAGGAGCACAGTCTGCAACAGTGGGGGAAGACAATGGGCACGGGACTCCCGGAGGGAGAGGAACCATCGTTGCCGAGCTAGGGAGCAAGCAGTGCTGAAGTTCTTCTCACCTGCTGTGAGATGGTGGAGCAGGTTTTAGGGGAGAAATTCCCCCACAGCAGCAGCCTGGCAGCTGGAGGGCAGAAGATCTGCCTGTGCTCCTGGGGGCTAAAAAAAACAGAGAGGGGAGGAAGTGCAATCAATTCAGTTTCTCAAAAGGAAACATTCCCTCCACTCCCCCCATATCAACCCAGAATTCAAAAAATGTTAGAGGACAACCACAGACACCCTGACCTCTCCACTCAGACACAAGCCCACGCCAAACAAACAAAAAAACCCCACAACAACAGCCCTAGACCCAGGGGATAGGAAATCTTCAGCATAACTGCTGACTGAACAGGGATGGCAAAGCCTGCAATACCAGGGACTTTTTCCAGCTTTCTAGGCTCCCTACCAACCCTCAGGGAGGTGGCTAAAAAGGACTCCAGAGAGGAACGGTGTGAGGATGGACACACACACACACCCTCCACCTTGACCTAGACCTCCCACTCCCCTGGGAGCAACCCTTTTAAAATATGGAAAAAAGTCACTTCTGTGGGAACTACAGGAACACAAGGTAGTTCCAAAGAGTGGACTGTTCCTGCTGTTCTACTCTCTAGACCCCTTTCTCCCCCAAAGATCTTTATCTACCCTTCTGGCCCAAGTGGCAGACCTCTATGGCTACTAATTCCTGAATCCACAGCTAACCCACACTTCTCTCTATGGCAATTCCTTTTTCTAATACTCATGCCTGAATTTTCACCGCTCCAGCCATACTGCACTTCACTCTCTCTCTTTCTCTCACACCAGTGACAAGCCTCTCACTCTCAGGTCTCTATTATTCTGATTCTCAGAGGAGAATAAAGGAGGAGACCAGGACCTTTCTAGCCTAGGTCTCCACAAACCATCTCCCTCCTCCCCTCAAGCAACTGTCTGACCCAGAAGAGTCCCCTTCCTGGGAGGCTGAGGATGTACAGAGTGACTCTGGAGACAGGACTGTGAGCACCCAGAGGTTAGATCCCTCTATAGAATTAAGGGCCCAGGGTCTTCTCAGACCCACAGTCAAGCCAAACAGAACCAGTTCTCTGCACAGAGCCCCAGCCTCCCCTTCCAGGAGCAGCTTCTGTGGCCACAGTGGCCTCCTCCTCCTCCTCACTACTCTCCCCCCACCCATCTAAACCTAACCCTCTCCATTCTCTCTCTCTCTCTCGCACCCACCTGTGTGTGTGTGTGTGTGTGTGTGTGTGTGTGTGTGTGTGAGAGAGTAGGGGGTGAAGAAAAAGCACCTTCCCTTTGAGATAGCAAGACAATCCACAGCTCCGTTTCACTGACAGGGCAGCTCTGAAATTTCACCCCAAGGTCCCAAACGGCACAGGAATGATCTTCGAGGCCAAGACGCAATGGACATCTGCTGTAGACACAAAGTAATAGCTCATCAAAGTCTCCCTCTGGTCATCCCCATTCAACCAACAGGTCATTACGGTTGTGTGACTTTTAGGAAACAATGTATAACTTGGGTGAGGGGCCATTTAACAAAAATATTTTTTTAAACAGATCAGTAAACTGTGAGCATATTCACTAACATTGAGGAAAAAATTTCATTCACCATAGGAGTGGTTAAACATGATCAGGAAGGCAAGTAGATGAGAAAACTTAGGATGTGTGAAGCAAAGGCCCGGCTTCGAAGAAGCAAAAAAAAAAAAAAAAGTTAAATTATAAAATCTGGCACGTATTACACTGCTAAGAGCTATGAAAAACGTGGAGGAGGTGAGAAGATTTTTGGGGACTGGGGAGAACCAGTGGCCTCATGTATCTCCAATAGCCTGGGTTACTACTCTTGCCTTTATAACTTCCTAACCGCAGAACCCCGTATTAAGCACCGGCAGTGCCTTGGGAACGAGGAGGGAGTGGTGAAAGGGACGGATGTAAAGGAGGAGGAAAGTCTGCAACAGTGGGGGAAGACAATTGGCACGGGACTCCGGGAGGGAGAGGAACCACTGTTGCCGAGCTAGGGAGCAAGCAGTGCTGTATTTCGTAGCACCTACTGTGAGATTGTAGAGGAGGTCCTAGAGGAGAGATTCCCCCACAGCAGCACCCTAAGGCCTTGCAGCTGGAGTGCAGAGGATCTGACTGTGCTCCTGGGGCTGAAAACGACAGAGCGGAGGAAGTGCAATCGATTCATTTTCTCAAAAGGAAACATTCCCTCCACTCCCCCCAAATCAATCTATTTTGTTCAAAAATCCTTAGAGGACATGCACAGACACATGGACCTCTCTGCTTATCATCAACAGAAGCCCAGGCCAAAAAAATAAATAAGTTAATAAAACAAAACAAAAAAAAACCTGGACCCAGAGAATAAGAGCTCTTCAGGATAACTACTGATTGAACAGGGGTGGGAAAACCTGCAATCCCTGGGACTTTGTCCTGCTTTCTAGGCTCCCTACCAACCCTCAGGGAGGTGGCTAAAAGGACTCCAGAGAAGAATGGTGTGAGCAAACACACACACACACACAATCTTGACATCCACCTCCCACTCCCCTGGGAGCAACCCCTTACAGATATGGAAAAGCCACTTCTGTAGGAGCTCCAGGAACGCAAGGCAGTTCCAATGAGGGGACTGTTCCTGCTGCTCTACTCTTTCCCTGGACCCCTCTCTCCCACCAAGATCCTTATCTACCCTCCCCCCCACCCAGGTGGCAGACCTATATTGCTACTAAACTTCCTGACTCCAAAGTTTACCCACATCTCTATGGCTAATGGCTCATGCCTGCATTTCCCACCTCTCCAGCCTCACAGCATCTCACTCTGTCTCTCACTCTCACCACTGACATCCCTCTCACACTCAAGTCTCCATCATTCTGTTTCTCAGAAGAGAATGAAAGGAGACCAGGACCTCTCCAGTCTAGGTCTCCACAAAACTTCTCCCTCCTCCCCTCAAGCAACTGTCTGACCCAGAAGTGTCCCTTCCTGGGAGACCGAGGATGTACAGAGTGACTCTGGAGACGGGACTGTGAGCACCCAGAGGTTAGACCCTTCTATAGAATTAAGGGCCCAGGGTCTTCTCAGACCCACAGTCAAGCCAAACAGAACCAGTTCTCTGCACAGAGCCCCAGCCTCCCTTTCCAGGAGCAACTTCTGTGGCC
The DNA here is from genome assembly GCF_004115215.2 of Ornithorhynchus anatinus. Lineage (NCBI taxonomy): Eukaryota > Metazoa > Chordata > Mammalia > Monotremata > Ornithorhynchidae > Ornithorhynchus > Ornithorhynchus anatinus. The sequence goes on from NC_041739.1 coordinate 31,490,853, forward strand.
ACAGTGGCCTCCACTACCTCCACTGCTCTCCCCCCCACCCACCTAAACCTAACCCTCTCCATTCTCTCTCTCTCTCTCACACCACACACACATACTGGTGGGTGCAAGGGGGGGGGGGAGGAGAAGAAAAAGCACCTTCCCTTTGGAGGTAGCAAGACAGTCCACAGCTCCGTTTCACTGACAGGGCAGCTCTGAAATTTCACCCCATGGTCTCAGTGGCACAGGAACAGTCGTCGAGGCCAAGACGCAATGGACATCTTCTGTAGACACAAAGTAATAGCTCGTCAAAGTCTCCCTCTGGTCATCCCCGCTCAACCAACCGGTCATTACGACTGTGTGACTTGTAGAAAAAATGTACAAACTTGGGTGAGGGGCCATTTAAAAAAAAATTACACAGATCAGTAAACTGTGAGCATGTTCACAAACACTGAGAAAGGAATTCATTCATTCACCACAGGAGTGGTTGAAGATAATCGGGAAGGAAAGTGGATGAAAACACTTAGGATGGGTGAAGCAAAGGACGGGCTGGGAAAAAGAAAAAAAATAGTTAGGATTACAAAGTCTGGCATGTATGAAATGGCTAAGAGCAATGAGAAGCGTGGAGGAGGTGAGAAAAATTTGAGGGAGTGGGGAGATCCAGTGGCTTCAGCTATCTCCAGTAGGCTTGGTTACTATTCTTGCCTTTTTCTACTTCCCAACCGCGGAACCCCATATTAAGCACCGGCAGTGCCTTGGGGATGAGGAGGAAGTAGTGAAAGGGATGGATGTAAGGGAGGAGTACAGTCTGCAACAGTGGGGGAAGACAATGGGCACGGGACTCCCGGAGGGAGAGGAACCATCGTTGCCGAGCTAGGGAGCAAGTAGTGCTGAGGTTCTTCTCACCTGCTGTGAGATGGTGGAGCAGGTTCTAGGGGAGAAATTCCCCCACAGAAGCAGCCTGGCAGCTGGAGTGGAGAGGATCTGACTGTGCTCCTGGGTGCTGAAAAAGAGAGAGGGGAGGAAGTGCAATCAATTCAGTTTCTCAAAAGGAGAGACATTCCCTCCACTCCCCCCCACCATATCAACCCACTGTTCAAAAAACGTTAGAGGACAAACACAGGCACCCTGACCTCTCCACTCAGACACAAGCCCAGGCCAAACAAACAAACAAAAACCCCACAACAACAGACCTAGACCCAGAGGATAAGAGATCTTCAGGATAACTGCTGACAGGGATGGCAAAGCCTGCAATACCAGGGACTTTTTCCAGCTTTCTAAGGTCCCTACCAACCCTCAGGGAGGTGGCTAAAAGGACTCCAGAGAAGAACGGTGTAAGGATGGACACACACACACACACACACACCCTCCACCTCGACACAGGCCTCCCACTCCCCTGGGAGCAACCCTTTTAAAATATGGAAAAAAGTCACTTCTGTGGGAACTACAGGAACACAAATGTAGTTCCAAAGAGGGGACTGGTCCTGCTGCTCTACTCTCTCTCGACCCCTCTCTCCCACAAAGATCCTTATCTTCCCTTCCAGCCCAGGTGGCAGACCTATATGGCTACTAATTCCTGACTCCACAGCTAACCCACACTTCTCTCTATGGCAATTCCTTTTTCTAATACTCACGCCTGAATTTTCACCGCTCCAGCCCTACTGCACTTCATTCCCTCTCTTTCTCTCACACCGGTGACAAGCCTCTCACTCTCAGGTCTGCATTATTCTGATTCTCAGAAGAGAATAAAGGAGGAGACCAGGACCTTTCTAGCCTAGGTCTCCACAAAGCATCTCCCTCCTCCCCTCAAGCAACTGTCTGACACAGAACAGTCCCTTCGTGGGAGACCGAGGATGTACAGAGTGACTCTGGAGACGGGACTGTGAGCACCCAGAGGTTAGATCCCTCTATAGAATTAAGGGCCCAGGGTCTTCTCAGACCCACAGTCAAGCCAAACAGAACCAGTTCTCTGCACAGAGCCCCAGCCCCCCTTTCCAGAAGCTGCTTCTGTGCCCACAGTGACCTCCTCTGCCTCACCGCTCTCTTCCCCCATACCACTAACCTTAACACACCCCACTTTCACACACACACACAAAACCCACCACCAAAAAACCTACAAACCACCAAAACCTCCCTTTGAGGTGGCTGTACAGCTCACAACTCCATCTCGCCGGGAGGGTGGATCTGAGATTTTATCCGACGGTCGGAAACGGCACGGGTACGGCCCTCGAGGCCAGGAAGTGCATCGGGCACCTGCCGTACGGAGATTGATAGTGAGTCATTATCTCCCCTCGGTCATAATAATCACAGTCGCCGTTAAAGTGCCGACTAGGTGTGCCAACCACTGGGCTAGGCACTTCCACGCCAACCTTCACTCTGCCACACGTGAAAGATTGGCACCTCAGGCAGGTGTGACAGCTGAGAAGACTGAGGAGGAAGTAGACAAAGTGAGTCAAGTTTGGGGACAGGATCAATCCAGTGGCTTCGGGAAGAGTCATAGTGTTTACTGAACTATTCAGCGCAAAGCGCTGTATTTGGCCCTGACCCCTCAGTGACAGAGAGACAGTATGGAACACTGGGGATATAAAGCTGGAGTTACATGCAGAACAAAGGCAAGAGGCATGGAAGGTCATCATGGAGGAGAACTCTTGTTTTTGAACAAGGGACAGAGGCAAGTTACATTTCTTCTCACCCGCTAAGAGTGTGAGAGGGTCCTGGTGCCCAGAATCCCCAGCAACAGCACTCTGCATCACGAGGACACGAATGGAGAAGATCGACGGTGCTCCTGGAGGGTTGAAAAGAACATGGCAACAATGCACTTTTGGTCCAGGACACATGCCTCCCCCACCTCCAAGTCAATCTGCTCTGTGAAAGGGCTCAGAGGATGGTCACAGACACCCTGGCTTCTCCACTCTGCCCTCCCATGCCACTTCACCTCCTTACACCCAGGCCGAAGAAGGCCTGGACACAAAAAAAGAGGACAAGCAGTCTCCTAGGCAACTGGAGACTGAACGGGGGTGGGAGAAGGCCTGCGGGTGCCAGCACTACCTGCTCTGTACTCCCTACCAAAACCCAGCTAGGAAGCTAGAGAACTCCAGAGAACAATGAGGAGAGGACATACACACTCTTAGTCTGGGCAGTCACCTCCCACTCCTCTGGGACCCACTCCTCATTGATCTGGCTAAGTGGCTTCTGGGGGAGCTACAGCTGTGCCAAGGCAGTTCCAAGGAGACGCCTGTTTACTGGGCTCTAACTTACTCTTTTCCTAAACCCCTCATTCCATCCCCCAAGCGTCAGGCCATTAGGGATGACCTTCCTAAGGCCAAAGATATCCCTACCTTCTGGATATTGCACTCAGTCACTCTGACAATGCCTGCATTTTCCGCTTTCCAGCCTCAAATCCATTTCCTCACTCCATTTACACCTCATTTGCTCACCCCTGACATCCATCTCACACCAAAGGCCCCATAACTCAGTTTCTCAGAACATGATTTAGTAGATCCACTTCCCTGCCTCCCACCTCTCTTCCCCAAAGCTGACAGTCTGACACAGAAGAGTCCCTTCGTGGGAGACTGAGGATGCACAGGGTGGCTCTGGAGATGGGACTGTGGGCACCCAGAGATTAGACTCCTCTATAGAATTAAGGGCCCTGGGCCTTCTCAGACCCACAGTCAAGTCCAACTGAACCAGCGCCTGCACAGAGCCCCAGCACCCAGTTCCAGGAGCACCGTTTGTGTCCACAGTGGCCTCCTCTTTATTATAGCTCTCCCCCAACCACTTAGGCCTAACCCCATTCAATCTTTCATACACACAAAATTATTAAAAAAAAAACAAAACCTTCCCTTTGAGGCAGCAGTCCAACAGGGAGCTGCATCTCGATGGGTGGGCAGCTCTCAGAGTTAAGGCCACGGTCTGAATGGCGGAGGGATGGTCCTCGATGCTGGGAAATACACTGGGCATCCACTGTACAGAGAATAAGAGCTAGTAAAAAATATCTGCCCTCAATCATCCCACCCCAACCTATCCACTGCCTGTATTAAGGCTGCGGGACTTGTAGTAAAACCACGTAAACCTGGGGTGGGGAGGTAAGATTAGGGATCTGTGGGCATGTTACAAAGCATGGGAGAAGGTATTACTTTGGCACAGAAGAAAAGCTTGGAGAGGGTCATTAGGAATGGGACAGGAGGGATCGTGAGTGAAGTCTGGGTAATCAGAACCTTGAAGACACTAATCTGAAGCAGGAAAATGTCACATAGCTGGGAACGATGAGGATCGGTGTGAAATCTGTGAGGAAGATTTGGGGATGGGGACAGATTCCATGATTTCTGGGATCAGACTTTGGGGAGTAGTGATTGCACTTGGGAAGTATTCAATAAATGCTAAGTACTGGACTAAGCACTGATAGTTACTTCAGCGACAAGGAGGGAATAAGAAAAACTGGGGATGTAAAGCCACAGTTTAATCTGGAACACAGGGTGAAGCCAGTAGGCGAGCCAGTCAGTCAATACGGGAGGGCAGTCACTGGGGCTGAGCAAGGGACAGCCAAGTTGAATTCCTTACCTGCTAGGAGGTGGTTCAGATGGTCCTAGTGCCCAATTCACACCAGCTTCCCTCTGTGGCATGAAAAGCAGGAAGGTACAAGATCTGTGGGTCCTCCTATAAGCTCAGAAGGAAATGGGAAGAAATGCAAACAATTCAGTTTCTCTGAAGGACACATTCCTCCATCCACCCCAAATCAACCTATCATTTAAGATGCAGGAGATGACACCCACAGGCACCCTGAATTCTCTACTCTGCCCTCTCCCCTCCCCAGGCTACTTAAGGCCTCCCCGCAGATAACAAGAGGTCTCCAGGGCAACTGCTGAATAGACGGGGCGGAGGGAAGAAACCTGCAAGACACAGGACCATTTCTGCTTTCTATGCTTCCTATTCCCCCCTCAGGGAGGAGGCCACAGAGTTCTAGAGAAGAATGGCGTGGACACACACACACACACACACACACACACACACACACTCAACATTGACCTCTCAGTCCCCTGGGAACATGCCCTTACAGATAGTGAAGAGTTCCCTTGTGTGGCTGCTACAGTTGTGCAAAGCAGGTCCAATGAGAGGACTGTCCACTCTGCTCTACCCTACTTCTGCGCCGGACCCCTCTCTCCCACAAGAAAGTTTCAGACCTGTAGGGCCGATAGCTCGACGCCAAACACGTCCCATAGTTCGGTATACCGGAAAAAATTAAAGTCAACAGGAATGATGCCTGCATTTGCCTCTCTCCGGCCTCTATGCGACTCATTCGCTTTACCTCTAACCTGTCTCACACTAAATCTCTCCCTCATTCAGTTTTTCTGAAGAGAATCCAATAGACCATAACCTTCCCTGCCTCTCTGCTACAGCACCTCCCTCCTCTCTTCCCCAGAAGCGACTGTGAGACACAGAAGAGTCCCTTTGTGGCAGACTGAGGATATCCAGAGTGACTCCGGAGACAGGACTGTGAGCACCCAGAGGTTAGACCTTTCTATAGAATTAAGGGCCCAGGGTCTTCTCAGACCCACAGTCAAGCCAAACAGAACCAGTGCTCTGCACAGAGCCCCAGTGCCCCCTTCCAGAAGCAGCTTCTGTGTCCACAGTGGCCTCCTCTTCCTCAGGGCTCTCTCCCCCCAACCCAGCTAACCCAACCCCCTGTCACACACACAAAAGCTACCAAAACCTTCCCTTTGAGATAGCAATACAGTCCACAGCTCCACCCACATGACTGGCCAAGTCAGGTCCCAGATTTGACCTCATAATCCAACTGGCAGATGATGGTCCTCAAGGCCAGGAGATGCATCGGGCAACCTCTGTGGAGACAGTAATATCTAATCAAAGTCTGCCCTTGGTCATCCAAACCCCTAACCAGTGCCCAGCCAGGAATGGAGAGTGCTGGATTTTTCCCACTCTCAGAGTGGGGTGGGAAAAGGAAGTTTTAAAGGTCTTATGGAGTAAATTAAGAGAGAATCAGCAAAAGAGTTTAACAGCCAGAGGGACTGCATTTTAGTAGGAAGATAGTTTTTTTAATGTTGAAATGGAATAGGGGTTCTGGGTTTTAGTGAGCTAAATCACTTAAGGAGAGGTGATAGAGACACAGTGAGAAGGTTGGCATTAGAAGAATAAAGTGCATGGTCCGAGTTGGAGTCCAAGCTGAAGGAGGTGAGGCAGGAAGAGAGAAAGTGATTGACTCCCTGGAAGAGATTATTTTTCGACCCCTGGGCTGGAAGCGAGCAGATGAGGTGAGCCACGGTCCCTAGCCCTCATGGAGTTCACAGTCTCCAGCTCCCTTTTACAGACAAGATCTTTGTGGACCAAAAGAGTGAAGTCACTTGCCCAAGGTCACACGTAGGCTCTCAGTTGAGCGCAGATTAGACCCCAGGTCCTTCTGACTTTCAGGCCCATACTCTATCCCCTACACCATGCTGCTTCTTAAAGAAGAAACAACTGATCTCTGTGCTTCTCTGAGAGGAAATTAGAGATGTGAGGGAGCTAATTGCAGGATTGAGCTTTGGTAGAGGAGAGAGCAGAAAAATCTTTACCTTGATCAATAGGGGATGATGAAAAAGAAAACACTGCATTTAAGTGGCTCAGCTGTGGGCGTTGGTTAGAAAGAGGCAAGTCACCCCCCCCCAGCCTCTGGGTCAGCCAGGCATCTGAAAATTCATACAGAAAGTCACTTCAAGTAAATCCCCGTAGCCATACCATGCAAAGGAAATAGCTGGGGCAGCTGGCCCTCAAAGCCCCAACCCCATCCATCCCCCTCCCCACACATGAACCCCAATTACAACTAACTACCACCACCCCCACTCGGGGTCAAGATGACACACTCCTCCAGAACAGTCACTCTCCCCCCCCCCCCCCCCCCAAAAAAAGAGCAGAGAATCCCCCAAATGACCCCCTTCCTTACCAAGCCTGAGCACCACAGGAAAGAAAGCAGCTCTGCAGGAAAATCTGAAGGAGAAGCTCTGTAAAGGTTGCCACCTTCTTGGAGGCTTATATGGGGTCAGGGAGCTTAATTGGAAGCAGCTGATTAGGGTGTAGGCAGGCAGGGGTCTGGGATCGGCCAGGAATCGCTCATCTCCCGGGCTGGAGCAGGAATACCTGGGCTGGGGGCAGGGAGGGCTCAGCAGTCGCCTGGGAGGAAAGCGCAGAAGCCTCCACGGAGGAGGGGAGCTAGGGTGGGGGCGAGGCCCGGGAGTTTCCCCGGGACACCCTCCCACCCAGATGAACCCACTTTCTGGAAACCCGTGGTCACAGTGGGCTAGCCACTCCACATTTCATCTCTATACCGGGGGTTGGATGATGCCATTCTTCCCTTTTGCACTGACCTTTTGGCTGAATTTGGCCTCTGGAAACCCATGATCACAGTGGGCTAGCCGCCCCACATTTGATCTCTTTACCGGGGGTTGGACGGTGCCATTATTCCCTTTTTCACTGCCCTTTAGGCTGCATTTGTTCCCTCCTAAGGAGCAGGGGGTCGGGGCGGGGTGAGGGGGGTCTCAGGGAGGAGGTGAAGAAGCACGCCCTCCCCCACAGCTCTGCCTGGCCGGCTGCCCCTGGAAGGGGAGGGGTCCTCTGCCATCTGGGGGAGGGAGACCTCCTTTCTCTGGATCCTCAGAGAGAGAATCATTATCATCATGGTGACATTTGTTAAGCACTTACTATGTGCCAGGCACCGTTCTAAGTGCTGGGGTACATACAAAGTCAGCAGGCTAGGCACGCTCCCTGTCCCGTGTAGGCCTCGCAATCTTAATTCCCATTTTACAGAGGAGAAAAGTGAGGCTTGGGGAAGTGAAGTGACTTGCCCAAGGGCACCCAGCAGAGGGTTTCGTAGAAAGAGCACGGGCCTGGGAGTCAGAAACACCTGGGTTCTAATCACGACTCTGCCACTTGTCTGCTGGGTGATCTTGGGCAAGTCACTTTGCTTCTCTGGGCCTCAGTTCCCTTCTCTGGAGAATGGGGAATAAGCCTGGAAGCCCTACGTGCAACACGGACGGTTTCTGACCCAATTACAAGTAATTACCTTGTACGGTAATGATAAAAACAATAATGGCATTTGTTAAGCACTTAATATGTGCAGATCATAGTTCTCAGCGCTTTTAAAGATGGGTAACTGAGACCCAGAGAGGTGAAGTGACTAGCCCAAAGTCACACAGCTGACAAGTGGCCGAGCAGGCATTTGAACCCATGACCTCTCCCTCCCAAGTCCGGGCTCTTTCCGCTGAGCCACGTTGCTTCTCCACAGTGCCTGGCACCTAGTAAGTGCTTAACAAATACAGTGATGATTAGCAGGTGGCAGAGTAGGGATTAGAACCCACGGCCTCTGACTCCCAGGCCCTGGATCTTTCAGCCTCCTCCCGCTCTGATCGACCGTCGATCTATCGATCGTTTCGACGAAACCTTTCCTGAGTGCCGAGCGGTCGGTCGGTTTTCTTCGTTGAACGCTGACTGTGTGCGGAGCACTGTACCGAGTGCTTGGAAGAGTGCAGTGTGACAACAGGCTCAGTGGAAAGAGCATGGGCTTTGGAGTCAGGGCTCATGAGTTCGAATCCCAACTCTGCTACTTGTCGGCTGTGTGACTCTGGGCAAGTCACTTAACTTCTCTGTGCCTCAGTTCCCTCATCTGTAAAATGGGGATTAAGACTGTGAGCCCCACGTGGGACAACCTGATTCCCCTGTGTTTACCCCAGCGCTTAGAACAGTGCTCTGCACATAGTAAGCGCTTAACAAATACCAACATTATTATTATTATTATTATTACTTGTCAGCTGTGTGACTGTGAGCAAGTCACTTAACTTCTCTGTGCCTCAGTTCCCTCATCTGTAAAATGGGGATTAAGACTGTGAGCCCCACGTGGGACAACCTGATTCCCCTATGTCTACCCCAGCGCTTAGAACAGTGCTCGGCACATAGTAAGCGCTTAACAAATACCAACATTATTATTATTATTATTATTATTATTAACGGACACGTTCCCCGCCCACTACAAGTTTAAGGATGGGCCGGGAGACAAACATCCGTATACGTCAATAAAACTATAGCCCTGTACGTTGGCGGTCGGGAGAGTACAATACACCAGAGCTGGGAGACCCATTTCTTGCCTACGAGGATCTTACGGGAGGAAGGGACCTGAATATCCATTCATCAAATCACAGATATGTCCAGAAGCATTTGGGAGAACACGACAGAGCAGAGTTCTTACACACATTCCCCGCCCACCGGGAGCCGACGTTCTCTTGGGGGAGAAGCGACGCGGCCCAGCGGAAAGGGCCCGGGCCTGGGAGTCGGAGGACCTGGGTCCTCTTCCCGGCTCTGCCACGTATCTGCTCTGTGACCAGGTGCGGGTCGCTTCACTTCTCTATGCCTCAGTGACTTGGTCTGTAACACGGGGATTCCATCTCACTCGGTCCTACTTAGACTGCGCGCCCCAGTGGGACGGGGACTGTTTGCGTCCGATCAGGTTAATTCGCACCCATCCCAGGGCTTAGAACTGGGTTGGACACAAAGTAAGCTCTAACCAAGTTCTGTCCTTCTCATTGTCATTAGAACTATATACATAAGTGTGCTGGAGCTGAAGGTGGGACAGATAGAAGTGCTGCCCCAAGCGCTACCACGGCAGGCGGCCCGGCTCCTCCCTGGGACTTCCGCACAACGTCTGCACCCGGAAAGCATACCTGAACTGATAATGATGGTCTTGGTTAGGTATTTACTAGGTAGCGGGTACCGTGCTGAGCACTGGGAGAGATACGAGATGAGCAGATTAGACACGGTCCCTGTCCCACATGGGGCTCATGTTTTAAATAGGAGGGAGAACAGTCAAATCATCAGTGTTATTTACTGAGCGCTTACTGTTTGCAGGACACTGTACTATGCGCTTGGGAAAGGACAATAGGAACCGAGCTGGTAGATACATCCCCTCTAGACTTGAAGCTCCTTGTGGGAGGGGAGAGACGGACATCATAATAATAATATTAATAATGGTGGTATTTATTAAGCACTTACTATATGCAGAGCACTGTTCTCAGCGCTGGGGTTGATAGAGGGTGATCAGGTTATCCCACGTGGGGCTCATAGTTTTAATCCCCATTTTACAGATGTGGGAACTGAGGCTCAGAGAAGTGAAGTGAATTGGCCACAGTCACACAGCTGACAAGTGGCGGAGTAGGGATTCCAACCCACGACCTCTGATTCCCAAGCCCGGGCTCTTTCCACTGAGTCAGTTTACAGCTGTGGACTTAATTGCCGTGGGGGTGAAGAAACTGTGCCACGAACAAGTTCAGCCACTTGCCCGAGGTCACTGAGCAGGCACGGGGCGGAGCTGGGATGACAACCCAGGTCCTCGGACTCCCAGGCCTAGACTCTTCCCGCTCGGTCACACTGCCCAAAGTAAAGCTTGAAGACATGATCAAATGTGCCCTTCCCCAAGATCACAACCCCTTTGATCTGATCCGGAGGCTGAGAGGCCGAGAAGCTTGGCCCATCTGTACCCGGTAAACACAGTAGAGTGGGTTGTTGAAAAAGATCCAGGTGGAAACTCTTCTGGGGATCATTGCCTGAAATAGCAGAAAGCTCCTCAAACTGTTGGGCTTCAAATGGGGCTCAGTTTCCTAACCTAAGGGTAGAGTCCAATGAAGGGGAAAGTGTTGAAGCTAAACCGCTCTTCACTCTCCCCTAAACCCGGTTCAAAAAGACCCAGTGGGGAGAATCCAATCCAGAGGTTGATGGCATGAAGCCGGCCCCTACTTTGGCCAGCACCCCTGTTCTGTTTGTCCTTCCGGGTGCCTGGGCCACGGTGACCCAAAGGAGTGGATTCAAATGTAATAATAATGTTGGTATTTATTAAGCGCTTACTATGTGCAGAGCACTGTTGTAAGCGCTGGGGTAGATGCAGGGTAATCAGGTGGTCCCACGTGAGGCTCACAGTTAATCCCCATTTTACAGATGAGGTAACTGAGGCACAGAGAAGTGAAGCGACTTGCCCACAGTCACACAGCTGCCATGTGGCAGAGCCGGCATTCGAACCCATGACCTCTGATTCCCAAGCCCGGGCTCTTTCCGCTGAGCCACGCTGCTTCTCTAAACGTAAGATCGGTGACACGAGGCCAGTCCCACCCCTTCGGCGGCAGCCATCTTTTGATTTTCCTTCCCGGCACCCGGGCCGTGAATGCCCGACTGGAAAGACTCCGATAGGGGGTTTGAGGTTGTAGACTTGCCCAGCTTTGGTCAGAAACTGTCTTTTTTTGGTTCTTTCCCTAAGACTGAGCCATGAAGACCCAAATGCAGAGACTCAAATCGGGGGTCGCAGTCCGCTTAACATGTTGCTGGCAGAGTTATTTTGACCACTCTCCTGGCACCTGGACCATGAAGACCCTAAAGGGGAGTCTAATCTGAGGTGTGGGGCTCAAAGGCAATCACCCATTTGCCAGGACCCCTATTTCTCTTCTTCTTTCTGGTGTCTGGGCCGTGAGGGTGCCAGAATAATAATTATGGTCTTTGTTAAGTGATTACTATGTGCCAGACACTGTGCTAAGTGCTGGGGTGGAAACAAGCAAATTGGGTTGGACCCAGCCCCTGTCCCACGTGGGGCTCACAGTCTCAGTCCCCCTTTCACAGGTGAGGGAACTGAGGCCCAGAGAAGTGAAACCGCTTGCCTAAGGTCACCCAGCACTCACACGGCGGAGAGGGGATGAGAACCCACGATCTTCTGACGCCCAGGCCCGGCTCTATCCGCTAAGCGGGGCCATTTCTCAGAAAGACAAGGGCAAAACTCCCCCAGACTCTCAAACTCCCAAAAGGGAGTCGAATCTGGGGTTAGAGAAAAGTCACCTAGCCGGAAAGGAACGGCTGGGATTCACATGCAAGGTCCGCGGACTCCCAGGGTTAGGGGTAGGATTGGGATTCGGGGTATGGAACGTGTACCCCATAAATGTTGGGGGGAGAGTGGGGTGATTGAAGGGTCCCAGTCCAAGTGCAAAGGTTAGGGTCGGAGTTCGTTCACAGAGCAGGCGAGTGACAGACCTGGGATTTCAGGCCTCCGACTCCCAGAGAAGAGAAGCAGCTTGGCTTAGTGGAAAGAGCCCGGGCTTGGGAGTCAGAAGGCGTGGGTTCTAATCCCAGCTCCGCCGCTTGTCGGCTGTGTGACTTGGGCCAAGTCACTCACTTCTCTGGGCCTCCGTTCCCTCATCTGTAAAATGGGGATGAAGACAGTGAGCCCCACGTGGGACAACCTGATTACCCTGTATCGACCCCGGCGCTTAGAACAGTGCTTGGCACAGAGTAAGCGCTTAACAAATACCATCACCATCATCCCAGGCCTGGACGCTCCCCACTCGGTCATACTGCCTAAGTCAAAGTTTTAGAAAAAGAGCCGATACGCTCCGCCCCGAGATTAGGCCCCTTAGGACAGGCTCCGGGAGCCCGGAGTCAGAGGAGCTCGGTCCAGCTCTTTGGTATACGTGTTGAGCCAACTGGGCATTCAGCGCTTTAGCTCCATGCCTTCTAACTATTTTTATGCCAGTCTCCCCCGTCGGCATGGAACCTCTTTGGATCCTAGGAACGAGTCACTTCTTGGTTTTTTCTTCAGATGCTCAGTTCAGTGCAACGCACCCCATGGGTGCGCAGTAAAATCCTCTACTACTATTGCAGATGTCAGTGCGGAGCGCGCATCTGAAAGCCGTTGCATTGATATAAACATTCAGAAGAGCAAACAATTTTTTACACCTGAGCGAGTTAGCAGCACCATACTCAACTCCTGGGTGGCAGTGTGCCCGGTCTGGGTATGTTTGCTGCATTAAAACCATAGCTTTTGCATGTTCATGCATTCACGCTGGAGCTTTCGTGGTAAGACTCGACGTTTCTGCGGGTTTCATTTTTCTGGGGCCCGAGCCCAGTGCCCAGAACCCCTCCTTCGGGGTACGTCACCCTGTTCTGGCTGTTCTTCGCCGTGACGGGGCCTTGAAGACCCAAATGGAAAGACCCCAATGTGAGGTTCATGACGGGAAGCCAGACGGGCGCTCAGAAGAGAGGAGTCTGTGTTGGACGTGGAGCGGACGGGCGACCTACGGAGGGTCCTGGGGTCCGGGGGGGCCACCTTCTCTGCAAACATCTAAATGGTTGATATTTAAGTGTTTACTAGGCGCCTGGTACCGTACTCGGCGCAGTATAATCGGGGTGGACGCGGTATCTCTCCCACGTGGGGCTCACGGTCTTAATCCCCCTGTCACAGATGAGGTGAGTGATGAGAAGTGAAATGATTTGCCCACGGTAACGCAGCAGAGGAATGGCAGAGCCGGGACCAGATTCCAGGCCCTCATTCCATGCCTCAGGCCCCACGGCTTCTTTAAGGGGTTAGGGGTTCAGGCCCACCTGCTCTGTGGAGTCCTCGGCCAGCTACGGGGAAGAATGCGGTAGACCCGTTCGGTGACCCGCAAAGATCTTCGATGACAAAGGAGCTCCTGTCCTGCCCATCAGCGGACCCCACCCCTTAGGACAACGCAGACCCGATCCACAAACAAGACACCACCAACGGGCCTGAGTCTGGGGCTAAGACATTTTTATTCGGTCTTCCTCACGTGCATGAGACCAGAGGGTCCCGGGGCCTACCTCGGGGGCACCCGATGGCGTTCGGAAACGACCCCGGCGGACGGCCCGCGGTCGAGGTTGGGGGGGATCTCGGCCGGGGGTGTCGAGGAACGGCGGTTCCGGCGCGTTGCGGGATGGCTGCCGGGGGCTTCCGGAGGGAGGCGGTCCGGCCGGAGGGCCGCGGGCCTGCTTGCCGCAATCGTGGAGTCGCCGTTCTGCCTACCGCCGGCTTTATTTTAGCGGGGCCCGGGGTGGGAATAGTGAGAGGAGATGAAGTCCAAGGAGGGAAAGGGCATGGGGGCCGAGGGGGGGGGGGGCGTGTGGGGAGAGAGAGTCCTCAAACATTGCCCTCCTCCCTGTCCATCCCTCCGCGGGACTGCCACCGTCCCCCCGGCCATCTCTCCCTCGGGAGGGTCAGGGGGCACTGAGCGGCAGTGCGGCGGGAGTTCATACCCACAAACCCACCTCTCGCTACCCTGTCCTCCCGCTCCCCCTCACCGGGCCACCTCTGCTGCCCCCCTGCAATATGGGGCCACGGAGGCAGACACGATCGCACGACCCCATCGCCGGACGCAGAAGCCCTCTCTCTCTCTCTCTCTCGGCCCGTATCTTAGCCCCTTCCTTCCCGGACGCGGGGACGTCCGGGTCCGCTCTCAAGCTGGAGGGTAAAGATGACCCCCGGGCAGATTTTGAAGGGGAAGACCCAAGGCGGAGGTGAACGCCCTGATACGGAATCGGCCTGAGATTCCCTCGCCCACACCATTCACTCCACGGAGCGCCGGGGAGCCCTCCTCCTCTGGAAGTCCCGGGAGAAGCCGTCTTCTAGAGGGAATTAGCATTTTCGGGACAAAAATCATTCGCTCACACCAAATCCCCTGCTGAACACAGTCGCTCGCTCCGGGCCCGACACACAGCCAGAAGAATCCCACAGATCTGGCGGTTTGTCCTCGGTCGTTCTGGTAGGCATGGGTGAACCCTGCGTCGACAGAAAAGGCAAGAGAGACATTAAGAGACTGGCCGGGATCTGAGGGGGCTACAGATATACTGAAGATTGTCAACTTCGCGGGGGCGGGGATTCTATGGACCGTATTATACCTTCCCCGGGGCTCAATACGACAACCTTCATGCGGATGCCCTCCGTGGAGTGAGGTCGGTTCAATAAAGGGACACGTGAGGAATACGATCATGCAGAATCACATAGGCTCGGCTGGTCGTCGGACCCTTTTGACAAACCAACTTCTTTTTAGAACAAGCCGCCAGTGAGAGCTTAGGTCTAGACCTAAGCTCTAGACTCTCTAATTCTCTGCTAGGAAACCCATAGGCTGTTGGAGCTAGAGTCACTCCGGCAGTGTGATTTGTTGAGCATTTACTTTGGGTACTCAGCACTTGAGAGAGTGCAGCACTTGAGAGACAGCAGAACTAGCAGACCCATTCCCTTCCTCCAGTGAGCTCACAGTCTGTAAGGGGATACGACCATGAATATAAAAGACATTACTGATAGGGCTGGAGTGAGATGGGGTTGAGGGAGGGGTGAATCCAGAGAGCAGATCCAAGCGTACGCATTGAATCGACAAGTCACGGGTTCCGAAACTGAGGCGCGGCAAGGTCAGGTGACTCGCCCAAGGTCACAGAGCTGGCAAGAGGCGGAGCTGGGATTCGAACCCAGGTCCTCCGATGCCCGGGCCTGACCCTTTCCGGCTCCGCGACACCGCCCGAGCCCAAGTTTTCAGAAAAGATGAAAAGTACCCTGGCCCAAGGTGATGCCGCTTCCAACACGTTCAGTAGGCCCAGAGTCTGAGGAACACGGTCCATCTGGTCAATACAAAGACCGTCGAGCGGACCGGTGGGAACGACGGAAGTGGAGACTCTTCCGGTGATCGTCGTCCGAATCAGCGGGAAGCTCTTCAACCTGTCGGGCCTCAGAATTGGGCCGAGCCCCAAACCCAGGGGCAGAGTCCAGCCGAGGGGAAAGTGACAAAGCCAAAGGCATCTTCGCTCTCCCTAGAGCCCGGGCACAGAAACGCAATTGAGAGAATCGATTCGCGAGGTTTTCAAGCCAGTCCCCCATTTTCCTGGCACGAAGCTTTTTCCGGCTCTGCCCGATCCTCGGGCCATGAAGACCCCGCCGGGAGAGTTCCATCTGGGGTTCGTGGCACAGAGCCAGCCCCCCTTTGGCTCGCACCCGTACTTTTGTCGTGCTTCCCGGCACCCGGGCCGTGAAGACCCAAATAGAAAGACTCAAACCTGGGGTTCAGGGAATGAAGCCAGGCCCCCTTTCGCTGGCACTCCTATTTCATTGTTTTTGCCGGGGCCTGGGACATGGAGACCCAGATGGGAAGACTCTAGTCTGGGGTTCATGACCTGAAGTCAATCCCCACTTTGGCTGGCACACCTGTCATTTTTCTTCTCAACGCCTGGGCCATGAAGACCCAAAAGAGGAACACTCAAATACAGGGTTTGTGGCATGAAGTCAGCCCCCCATTTAGCTAGCACTCACGCGACTGTTGCTCTTCCTGGCGCCGGGGCCAAGGAGACCCAGATGGGAAGACTCGAATCTGGGGTCGTGGGTGTGAAGCCAGCCCACGTCTTGCCAGCACTCACGAGATCTGTTGCCTTTGTGCCTGGGCCACAAAGACCCAACTGGAGCGACTGGAATATTGGGGTTCATGGCATGAGAGGCAGCGTCACTTCGCTTCTCTGGGCCTCAGTTACCTCATCTGGAAAATGGGGATTAAAACCGTGAGCCCCACGTGGGACAACCTGATGACCTTGTATCCTCGCCCCAGCGCTTAAAACAGTGCTTTGCACATAGTAAGCGCTTAACAAATGCCATCATTATTATTATTATTTGCTTCTGTCCCGACCCCCACCCCCCACCCCAGTGCTTAATACAGTACCTGGCACATAGTAAGCGCTTAATAAGTACCACTATTATTATTATTAATAAAAGCGCCCCCAACAGGGGTTCTTGCACTCCAAATCGATCAAACGATCGTATATATGGAACACTCCGTTTGGACAGACCATTGTATCAGGCACTTGGCAGAGGACAATACAGTAGAGTAAGTAGACAAGATCCATGCCCACAAGGCACATGGCCTAGTGGAAAGAGTACAGGCCTAGGAGTCTGAAGACCTGCGTTCGAATCCCGACTCTGCCAGTTTTTCTACTCTGGGACCTTGGGCAAGTTGCTTCACTTCTCTGTGCTTCTGTGATCTCATCTATAAAACGGAGGTTAAGGCTGTGAGCCCCATGGGGGACCATGGACTTGATTCTTTTCTATCTACCCTACGCTTAGTAGAGTGCCTGGCACATAGTCAGCACTGATCAAGTACCATTAAAAATAAATTCAAAGAAAGGGGTTTAGCAAACTGCCCAGATACTAGTCACTCGTCCTATTCTCAGCATATTCTCCTAAGGAAATGAGGACAGTTTTTGGATAAGCCCGTAGAGCTTTTAAGGCATTCCTTGAGAGGGCTAAACAAGTAATACTATTTATGCATCACTGTCCCTTAGCTGGCTCCTGGGGCTAATAGTGCCATTTTGTCTGTGCTATTATGCACGTTAATAAGAGATGATAAAAGCATAATCACCCTTAAGGGATTTAGCTGAAAAAGCCACCCCTCGTGTAGAAAGTCGACTTTATAGTCGAAATGATTCCACCTTGTGAGGAAAAATGAATGCGGTTTGCCATGTGGTTAAAATCCTAGGCTACATCCAAAGGTATTCGTTGGTTTTAATGTGCCTATAGTGTTCTCTGCCGTTGTCGAGCACAGTTCCGGGGACACCTGTGTTCCCGAAAATTTTTTTTTTTTTATATTGATTCAAATCGGGAATCCAATTAATGGCTAACAAAAGGATAGCCATGACATATTATACTGGGGGTAGTCGAGTTCTCGGTATGGGATATTTGACCCTTTTTGTCAGCCACAGATCAGCGGAGCTCCGAGCTTGGTTAGTTTAAAAGAAAACAGTGCTTTCTGTTCCACAGATGTTCAGGTTATTGTAACATAGCCAAAGCACAGTGGTTAATGGCTGTCTCTGAGGAAAATTCTCTCTTCTACCCCTGCCCTTCTTTCAGGAGACCAGAGGGTGGTTTAACCTCTAGAAATTGTCTTTCCTGGCAGTTTGTCTGGCAGAAGATCCACTTTAGAAGGTACACAAGAAGAGAATGGGTCAGAATCGGCACGGGACTCTCCCCAGGAGAATTCACACCTTTCGGGTGGACCTCACAAAACTCTCTAGGATGGGGGAGTGATAACCAAACCCTGCTTTTCTGTACTCTCGTCTCTTAGTGACACGACCAAATGATGTGCCCTGGATTCCTGCAAAGTCAGTCGAGCAACGTACCTTTATTAACTTTGTACGTTGTGGAAAATACTGTTCTGAACCTGGAGAAGGCAGAGTTAAAACAAGATGTGGTGCTTAGTGCTTACTGTGTGCCAGGCGCTGTTCTAAACGCTGGGGTGAAGACGAGCAGATCGGGTTGGACCCAGTCCCTGCCCCACCTGGGGCTTACAGTCTGAGTCTTCATTTTACGGATGACATCACCGAAGCCTAGAGAAGTGAAGTCACTCGCCCAGGGTCACACAGTTATTCTTGATACACGGTTCCTAGCTCACAGTCTTCACGGTAGCTCAGAGATCATCCGTTCGCTTTGGACCTTTGATGACACCCCTCCCCACCCCCACCCAATTATTGCTCTGGATAACAGGTGCCCACGGCCAAGCTGAATAATCGAAACACTTCTACCGTCTTCACTGATGGGCAAGGCCTGGCTCTTGCAGTATCTGGCAAGGAGGATGGAAGCCGGGGCTCTCCCCTCGACTCCCATTGGACCTTAGAGCCTGGGGTCTGGAGACAGTATGAGTACATTTTTCCTTTCCCCGGAAGCCTTGATTCACCTCTCCTCTTAGAGCTCTACCTCCAGACCTCCTTCCTAGCGGCAGGGCATCCTTGGAGCCTGCTCGCGGTAAGCGACGCAAAACTCAGAAGAGCAATCTTGCTCCTGATCGGGCCCAGCAAAATCAGGACTATGAGCTCGTTGTGGGCAGGGAACGTCACTGTTTCTTATTGTATTGTGCTTTACCAAGCACTTAGTAGAGTGCTCTACACACAGTTATTTTGTTGATGAGGAGTACAGCCCCTTGATTCTATTTATTGTCATTATGATGTCTTGTTTCGGCCATCTGTCTCCCCCAGTTAGAGACAATCCCTGCCCAGTGACGGGCTTACGGTCTATCTGTTGCCGAATTGTACATACCAAGCGCTTAGTACAGTGCTCTGCACATAGTAAGCGCTCAATAGATACTATTGAATGAATGATTGAATGGACAGTAAGTACTCAATAAATACCACTGAATGAATGAATAAAAATCTGCCAGGCTCCACCTTCTGCCACCCCTGCTGGATAAGCGAGCATTCTGGCCTTCTAATGGTTTAACAAGGGTCAAGCCTGCCGAGAACACGGACAGCTTCTCCGCCTATCTTCATCGTGCAGATATTTCTTTAGGAACACCAGGGCAACGGTATTAAACTTCTCACTTCACTCTTATTCATTTAAGGGATGGTTTTAATCTTCAAATGTGGTGTCTGTAATATCAATGGATAAACCCCTTTATGACCCATGACCAGATCCGTATCAAACTCCAGGTTGGAGAGATGAATTATTTGAAGGATTGCCTACTCCTAATCTAGCTTCACTGTAGAACTCAAAACGGTACTTCAGTCGGAGCCTGAAGTCAAAGAGATTGCTATTCGTCGAGGGGAAGTGGCCGTACCGGTAAGTAGGTAAAAGGCTGGGTGATGACGACCCAGGGGGACTCCTGCCAGGTGTCAGTTCAGTCAGGAAGAGATGTTAATCAACCAATCGCTCCATCATCATTACTGAGCGCTTGTTGTTTGCAGAGCACGGTACTGAGCTCTTGGGAACGTGCAACTGAGTTGGGAGATACGTTCCTGGCCCACAACAAACTTACAGTCTAGAGGGGGAGACAGACATGAATATGAAAAAATAAATTACAGATAGGTACATCACTGCTGTGGAAGGGGTGAATGAAATGGCAGATCCAAGTGGAGTAAATAGTCAAGAATGCTGAAATGATTGCGTTCAGATATGTTTGCCCATCAGTATAGATGGAGAAGAGTTGAAAGGACAGGGCATGCATATCCTATGCTTATGAATGGAGATGGAAAATCGCCAGGGTTTGGATACTCATCTTCGGTAGGTGTGATCCAGCCTGGTGTGCTCCAATCGTTTCTATTGTTGTCGAGATCCTTATTATGGATTGCGTGGCTTCCACTGAAACTCTTCTACTTTCCATGTCGTTTTTCCACTGCTTGATACTCGGCAACCATTACTGAATTCCCCCATTTGGAAAAACTGTCAGCGAATGCAACACAAACTCATTTACAAAGAGCCTTATCAGGCAAGCATCCTAAGGCTCACCGCTTTAGAAAGGACGATCCATCAGCTTTATGGGGAAAAATATCCAAAAGAGTGTGTCGTTTCTGCACTTTACCACTTGCAGAAGGTTTAATGTTCCCGTTGGGTGAAATGGACGACTGACTGATGTTCGGAAGGTTGGGTACTCCTGTAACCCGAGGCTCAGTTATCTGTTCGTGTCCCAGGATCTGTCACCTCGATCGAGCTGGCGCCTAAATGCCTGAGTGGGACTTTGGACAGGAATCCTCGTAAGCCAGACTATTCCACCGCAACTGGGACATTTGAGTTCCATCATGTAACTGGCCTTTAGATCTTCATGAGTTAATGAGGAGAAGCAGCACGACAAAGTGGATAGAGTGTGGGCCTGGCAGTCATGCCGACCTGGGGTCTAACCCCAGCTCTGCCGCTTGTCTGCTGAGTGACCTCGTACAAATCACTGAACTTCTTCCGTGCCTCGGTTACCTCATCAGACTGTGAGCCTGACTGGGCCTGACCTGATTAGCCTGTACCCACTCCTGGAAGGGCTTCACAAATACCGGGAAGAGAAAGAAATGTCCGTGGGTCAATATCCTGCTATCCATCACCCCAATATACTCAAGAATGTAGGTACATTGAGGATTAAGAGCGCTGGCTACATAGCCTTGACAGAGAACAGCTCAGTGAACTCCTCAGTGATACCCGCTCATCCATAATACCGTGAAAAGAGATGGGCCTCTTCATTCCCATCTCAAATGATCAAACTCGTCCCTTGGTATGAATTCAGATGAGCTGACTGACCTTTCACATAAGAATGTCATGGCACAAAGCTATTGGTGTGAGCCCGTACTTCTTAGATTGGGACAGATGAAAAATAGCAGCCAAGGAGCTTCTCGCCCTCTCGGTACCATTAACTGCAGACCAGCTCTACAAGAAGTTGGCTGAGTGATGACATGAATCCAGTGATCATCCCAGAATTAATGGCTGATACAAAGTCTGTCCCAGAGGACTGTGAATTGGAGTTGGCAACTCGGTTGGCAATAGAAGACTTCAGTGCTCATCAGTGAGGTTACTGTCAGATGTTTTTTCACCATCTCGTAGGGATTGGTAGACGCTATCTTGGCAAATCTCTGTACATAGGTGAAAAAACTGGGTTTACTGATCAAATCATTTAAAAGGCAGGGCCGAGTATCCAGTTCTTTGCTTTAAATATCTAGTGTGGCATAGAGACCCCTCAAACACAGTTGATGCTGTTGGTATCGGTTAAGCGCTTACTATGTGCAGAAGCACTGTTCTAAGCGCTGGGGTAGACACAGGGGGATCGGGTTGTCCCGCGTGGGGCTCACAGTCTTAATCCCCATTTTACAGATGAGGTAACTGAGGCCCAGAGAAGTGAAGTGATTTGCCCACAGTCACACAGCTGACAAGTGGCAGAGCCGGCATTCGAACCCATGACCTCTGACTCCAAAGCCCGCGCTCTTTCCACCCTGAGACCATTTACCCCCACATCTACCAGCAGAAACAGAAATTCATTTCCTCACTTTGGTAAGGGAAAATACAATAGCTGGGGGAGATGTGCTGTACTGCTCTTTGCAAGTGGTTTCCTTCAGATCAAGTCCTTTCTAACCGCCCTCTATTCTGTAATCTCCTCGCGGACAGGGAACACGTCTACCAACCCTGTTATACTGTACTTTCCTAAGCACTCATTTCAATGCTCTGCAAACAGTAAGCACTCGATAAATACTATTAATCAATTACTCTTTATGCTCTTTCTGTGAAAGAACCTATGACAGGTAGATTCAAATTGCTGCATGTTGTTGTAAGTTGGCAAAGCCAAACTCTCAGCTAATAACACTAAGCATTTTTTTATCAAATTAATGGTGACAATGAACATCATTCTTTTGTTTGGACAAAGAATGTTTTCTCTGAGGATCCGTCATTCTGAATATCTTCAGGAGCTCTTTAAGAGACGGAAAGATGACACCCACCACTACCGTGACATCAGGAAAAGAGCCCAAGGGAGTCGGTCATTGATCCTGAGTCACAGAGCTAATTAGCCATTGAGCTGGGAATCAAACTCAGACCAATTTCTTCCTGATCCAGGGCTTCATCAGACAGCGGATGCCGGTTTCCTGGGTGATCGAAAAATATATAATTGGACAAAAAGAGAGAGTAGGGACTGAGCGAGGAGCAGAGGGATCATAAGCTAAAGATGTGTGACCTCTGGTGTAGGGCCTGTTTTTCCTCTTTGAGTCTCCTGAGAACAATATTTAAGACATCAGGTGAGCCGCAAGTGGTGCATGGTACTGTGTACAACCTGATTCTATCCTATTTACCCTCACACTTAGTTCACTTGGCACATAGTAAGTGCTTACCAAGGACCGTTACGATTATCGGTGGTCTTTTGTGGTTTATAATCTCAACCGGGCTTTCCCGATAATGCAGCTGAAGGTGGATGATGTAGATGATTATGGTCCTTTTTAAGTGTTTACTGTTTGTCAAGCATTGTTCTAAGTGCTGGGGAGATGCAGGCTAATCAGGTTGGATGCAGCCCCTGTCCCACGTGGGGCTCAGGCTCGGCCTAGGATGGAATGCATCTGTAGTAAAGAGATGGAGGTGGGTGTGAAGCAACTGAATCTAGGGTAACTTCTGAGATTAAAATACGCTTTTCACTCTTATCATTTCCTTTCTCTTTGCCTCGTCCCGTATGGCTCAGTGGAAGAAGTCCGGGCCTGGGAGTCTGAGGTCATAGGTTCGAATCCCGGCTCCGCCACTTGCCAGCTGTGTGACTGTGGGCAAGTCACTTCGCTTCTCTGGGCCTCAGTTCCCTCATCTGTAAAATGGGGATGAAGACTGTGAGCCTCACGAGGGACAACCCGATAACCCTGTATCTACCCTAACGCTTAGAACAGTGCTCTGCACATAGTAACCGCTTAACAAATACCAACATTCTTATTATTATTACCTTTCTTTCCTCCCTTTATTCCAATATTGCCAGCCCCTTTGGGACCGAGAACCCCATCACTAGTATATTCTTTCCAGGGTTCTGCATGAAGATGCTTAAAATGAATGTCACTGGTATTACTACTAATCCACTTCAGTGTCAGCTCCTTGAGGGCGGGAACTGCTGCACTCCGCAAATACTATGAAATAGTATGAAAATCTAAGAGTCTAAATCCTGGTTCTGTCATGCATCTCTTCCAAAACTGGGTGTGGCTAATCAAGCACTTTCTAAACCCAGAATTCTGTGCAGCGACTTTATGGGGATTCCCCAGATCGAAAGTGAGATTGAGCTTTTTTTTTTTAAGACCTTTTAAATTCTAAGTGCCAGTCAATGTAGCAAGCACTGAGATTGACAAGCTAATCAGGTTGGCCACAGTCCCTGTCCCACCTGGGCCTCACAGTCCTAATCCCCATTTTACCCATAACGCAGAGAGAAGTGAAGTGCCTTGCTCAAGGTCACACAGCAGATAAGTGGCTGATTCGGAATTCGAACCCAGGGCCTTCTGCTCTAGCCGCTAGACCACGCTGCTTCTTTAGAATAATCCTTCTTAGACTAGCGATCTGCTTAGAACAGTCATTTGGGAGCTCTATAGGTCTGCAAGGCTAAGTTCATGAAGAGGGAATTAACATACCCATCCTTTCTAGAAAGCGTTCTCCAAGACGGATGAACGAGGGCCTTACTTTCGGGCCATTTCCTCCATGCTTCGATTCCGATAAAGACAGAAGAAGTATTTGGGAGAGGAAGGAGGGGAAATGACGCTGGACTATCACCGTTCATCGGCCCCGGATAGAGGCTTGAACCCTTTATAGAAGAAAAGACCTAAAGCTCTGGAAGGTGCCCCGTATAAGAAAATGATTTAATAGGCAGAATCCCAAAGCGGGGAAAGGGACACAAAGAAATGGAAGAACACTTACGCAGAGCCCTTTAGATCTCAATATGAGTATAAGGCGAAATTTAAGGGGCAGAGAAAGGCAGAGACTTCAAAAAGACTAGCCTAGCAAGAGGATGTGAGGCTATAATAGGTTTGGATCAAAACGGAAGTGATTTAAATGAGGATAACATCAGCAGAGACAGAGACAAAACCTGTCCTAGGGCAAGTGGTGGAGAGATCGAAACAGCGGGACCATTAGGTGAGAATCAGCTGAGGCAGAAAGTTGGGGTTTACATTGGGCCCCGCTACTCGGCGATCAGACTTGAAGGGGTTCTGGTCCTTGGAGCAGAGACGGTAGGTCGAGTATATGTCGAAAAACCCCAAAAATCTGTTGGCACTGAAAGCCATGGGCTTTAAGGGGGTTGCAGAAATGTAGTGTCTTTTCAGCATGAACTAAATGACCAACAGAGGGTTGTAGATATCATCAACCAGTGGTACCGATTGAGGGCTTACCGTTTACAGAGCACTATACTGGGCGCTTCGGCGAGTACTGTGTAACAGAGACGTGTTCCCTGCTTACGATGCTCTTAAAGATTATAGGGGAAGATGACACGAAGACCAAGATAAGGATAATATTGGGCCAGGGCTTCTTACGTCTGCCCCATGTGCAGATGTAAAGAGTATGCTTGTATAGCTGTTGTTGGTGTGAATATTTGTCGCAGAATCTATATTTGAACAATTCCACAGGTGATAGATAGTTCTCTCATAATTCATTTTGAATTAATTGACTTTTTTTTCTAAGGGTATTTGTTAAGCTCTTCCTGTGCGCCAGGCACCGTACCTAGCGCTGGAGTAGATACGAGAGAATCCGGTTGGATCCAATCTCTGTCCCACATTGGGCTCACAGTCTTAATCCCCGTTATACAGATAAGGTAAATCGGACACAGGGAAGTTAAGTGATTGACCCCAGGTCACCCAGCAGAAAAGTGGTCGAGTCAGGATTAGAAGCCAGATACTCTGACTCCCAGGACCGGGCTCTTGCCACTAGGCCAGGTTGTTTCTGGATTGCAATCAGAGGTGTCATATTTGAGTTTTCCAATTCCGTAGGTGATATTCGTTTATTTCGAATGATTTCTTTGGGATTCGATAGCTGAGTTGCAATTACTTTGTACTTCAGGATTGCTATATTTGCTAGATATGAGGACTGGTTTTGAAAGCCAGATCTCCTCCAAGGAAAGAGTTCCTCTTGCTCAGGAGAAGATGGGAGTTTTGGGGTTGTTTTTTTTTTTTTTTCTTTTCTCCCCCAACCATCGATACTAGACTAGATAATCTGTTTGCATTTAAATTGCTGGACGAGCCATCTGCTCAAGCATTGCATGTACTGAGCTTCTCATTCAAGTAGAGTCCCTAAATGAAATTGGGAAATAGATGTTTCGAGAAGCCGGCGAGACGTTATTTGGAGTCTTTTGCCCGGAAGGCCATTAATTTGAATCTGGCCCAAGCATAGAGTGACAGAAAATGATTAATGTCTGTGTTTTGGACGGGTGCTTTCTCCATCATTCAATCAGTCCCGTATTCCTCTTTGAGACTCAAAAGGTGCTAGCACAGTGTCGTCCCAGACACTGAACGAAAAAAGCCGCCCTCTGCAACAGATCCCTAGATCCCCCCCCTTGAGCTGTGCTCGAGACCAGTGGAGGTGAAAATGAGTCTCCGGCAGCCAGAGGCTTTACGGCTCCCACGTTGTTGTGGGCGCTCGATGCTGGGTAATGGAGCGGCATCAGAACGGCACCTGGGAGAATCTCCAGCCACTCACACACCGGCCCCAAGTCCAAAAGCCACTTACGCAGTGCCTCGGTGGAACGCATGGCCTCTAGACTGGGAGGGCCTTGTGGGCAAGGAATGTGTCTGTTTTCTGGTTCTATTTTACTCTCCCAAGCGCTTAGTAGTCATGTGCTCTGCCCACAATAAATACGATTGACTGACTGACTTCTCCCCAGGGAAGAGTGGAGAATACCACAGAAATGCAAACACCTCCTGACTTGGAGAAGCGGCGGGGCCTAGCGGAAAGATCCCATGCCGGGGATTCAGAAGAAGGACCTAGGTTCTAATTCCAGTTCTTCCATTTGTCCACTGACTGACCTGGGATAAGTCACTTCACTTTCCCGCGCCTCAGTTACCTCATCTGTAGAGTGGGAATTCAGACTTTGAGCCCCATGTGGAACAGGGGCTTTGTCCAGTACGATTTGCTTGTCTCCACCCCAGGGCTCAGTACAGTGTCGGACACAGAGTAAGCACTTAACCGATTCCACAATGATCATTATTATCCTTACTATTATTACTTATGATAATAATGTTGTTTTAGTAGAAGTAGTCAGGGTGGTATTTGTTGAGCACCCTCTGGGTTTGATGCAATGTCATTCATTCAGTCGTATTTCTTGAGCGCTTACTGGGTGCAGAGCACTGTACTAAGTGCTTAGAAAGTACAATTCAGCAACAGAGAGAGACAATCCCTGTAAAGTCCTAAACACGTAGGAAAGAGCAACAGAAACACTGGCATGTTCCCTGCCAATGATAGCCGGGAGTGGTCCCTGCCTAGTGGAGGCCCTATTGTCGCCGACTTATCGCACGACCCATTAGTTGGGATATGCATGACACTGGGAGAAGCAGTATGGCGTAATGGATGCAACATTGGTGGAGGAGTCAGAAGGGCATGGGTTCTAACTCTGATTCTGCCACTTGTCACCTGTGTGACCTTGGGCAAGTCAATCCACTTCTCTGTGCCTCAGTGACCTCATCTGTAACATGGGGATTGAGACTGGGAGCCCCACATGGGACAGGGACTGTGTCCACCTCAATTTGCTTGTATCCACCCCAGCGCTTACAACAGTGTCTGGCGCCTAGTAAGTGTTTAGCTTATTAATAATAATTATTAATAGTACAATTATTATTTCTGGGGGGGAGACAGACTCCTCCTCCCCAAGTCTGGCCACTTTCTTTCTTCCAGCTGGAGGGAGAGGAACTGACCACCAAACTGCCGGAAGCCGAAGCTACAGGACTAAACATCTCCCCTATGCCGTGACTCTGGAAAAGGTAAAAAAAAAAATAAAGGAGCGAATCCTAAGCCTTGTTCCCCATTCCCCTTGCTGGACCTGGTTTCTAGACACCTGGTTGGGGAGTGATGTCTGCCTCCCCCCTCCCCCCGGACTGTGAGCTAGTCATACGCAGGGATTGCCATTTTTTATTGTAGTATTGTATTCATTCATTCATTCAATAGTATTTATTGAGCGCTTACTATGTGCAGAGCACTGTACTAAGCACTTGGAATGTACAAATCGACAACAGATAGAGACAATCCCTGCCCTTTGATGGGCTTACAGTCTATGGGAAGCAGCGTGGCTCAGTAGAAAGAGCCCGGGCTTGGGAGTCAGAGGTCATGGGTTCGACTCCCGGCTCTGCCGCTTCTCAGCTGTGTGACTGTGGGCAAGTCACTTAACTTCTCCGGGCCTCAGTTACCTCATCTGTAAAATGGGGATTAAGCCCTGTGAGCCTCACGTGGGGCAACCTGATTACCCTGTATCTATCCCAGTGCTTAAGACAGTGCTCTGCACATAGTAAGCGCTTAACAAATACCGACATTAATCGGGGGAGACAGACAGACAAGAACAATGGCAATAAATAGAGTCAAGGGGAAGAACATCTCATTTAGTACAGTGCTCGACACACACTAAACGCTTAATAACTAGAGTTGAATGAATGAATGAATGAATGAATGAATAAGTGGTTTATGGGGGAGAAAATGTTGGAGTCATTTTAGAGGTGGGGGGAGTGGACATTTATCATGGCTGCGAGTCATCCCGTGAGGCCATGCACACAGTGGGAATGAACACTGCTCATCTTCAAAGTCTTAGAATAATAATAACGATGGCATTTGTTAAGCGCTTACTATGTGCCAAGCACTGTTCTAAGCGCTAGGGTAGATACAAGGTGATCAGGTAGTCCCGAGTGGGGCTCACAGGCTTCATCCCCATTTTACAGATGAGATAACTGAGGCCAAGAGAAGTGAAGTGATTTGAAGACCGTAAGCCCGTCAATGGGCAGGGATTGTCTCTATCCGTTGCCGACATACATTTCAAGCGCTTAGCACAGTGCTCTGCAAATAGTAAGCGCTCAATAAATACTATTGAATGAATGAATGACAAGTGGCAGAGGGGGGATTAGAACCCATGACCTCTGACTCCCAAGCCAAGCATGCTGCTTATAAAAACCCTATCTCCTCCAAGAGGCCTTTCCCAACTAAGCCCTTAATTCCCCTTCTCCTTCTTCCTTCTACATTGCCTCTGAACTTGGATCTGCATCTTTGAAGCACTTGATATTCACCCCACCCTCAGCCATGTCTGTTGAGGTACACAGTTGCAATTTCTCTGGCTGTCTCCCCCTCTAGAAAGTAAGCTCCTGGTGGGCAGGTGCTAGGGCCACTCATTTTGTTGTAGGGTGCTCTCCTAAACACTTAATGTAGTGCTCTCATATAGTAAGTGCTCAGTAAATTGATTGAGTCCGTTCTAAAGCCTCCCCTGAAATGGCTGCGTAAGGTAACAGGTCATAACCATAGGAAGAAAACTGACTCCCATCGTTAATAGGTTGGGAAGTAACGCAGCCTAGCGGAAAGGGCACGGAGTGGGGAGGAAGAAGATCCACGATCTAATCCCCGTGCTGCCCCTGACTTGCTGTGTGACCTTGGACAAGTCACGTTTAATCTCTTTGGGCTTCTGTTTCCTTAGTTGTTACATGGGATAAGATATCTGCTCTCTAGCTTAGAGATTGTAAGAGATTGTCGAATCAATCCATCACAATTATTGAGCACTTACTGTGTGCAGAGCACTGTACTAACCGCTTGGGAGGGTACAATATAACAGAGCGGGTAGACAGTTTCTGATCTGAGTATTTTGGATCCACCCCAGCATTTAACACAGTGCCTGATACCTGGTCAGCACCTAATAAGTCCTCTAATTTACCTATATTCCCCACCAGTTACGCGTCCCCGGGAAGGGGGGAGCCTGTGGAATCGACCTCATTGTCAGGGCAGAGTGGGAGAGTTTGAACCGTCCCTGAACGTACTTAACGCGTCCTGTGGGTAAATGCCAGAAGTTTTCAATTTCCATAGCTGTCAGACTCTGACCTTTCTCAAGTGCCGTGCTCACTTTGAAAACATATACACAAACAGAATTGAGATTGATGTGGCTCGGCTAGGGCTCAAAATGGCATTTCTGGAAAAGTAAAACGCGATTCAAATTTGACGTGGAGAGGCGGGGCACAGTAGAGGCCATAATTTGAAACCTGGCTAACGGGAGCCACGTTCAACCCCAGAAATGCAGAGAGCTCTGCGGAATATAATGTAATCGATTTCAAATTCTCACGCTTTGTGGGGAAAAGGGTTAGATCAGTGATCACGGGCTGCCTTTCATCCACCTGACGTTCTCGAGTGAACCATGTCAATGACATACACTTGTTTTTAAAGACATGTCTTAAACTCTGCCGTTCATTTTAATGCCAGTCATTTTGAAAGTTTCTCAGGGGAGCTACAAAGGAGTGCCAAACATCTACATGTAAAACTGAAATGCAGAGGTTGCCGAAAAAGCCTAAATACTGTGAAG
The DNA here is from genome assembly GCF_004115215.2 of Ornithorhynchus anatinus. Taxonomy (NCBI): domain Eukaryota; kingdom Metazoa; phylum Chordata; class Mammalia; order Monotremata; family Ornithorhynchidae; genus Ornithorhynchus; species Ornithorhynchus anatinus. The sequence continues at coordinate 31,520,387 of NC_041739.1, forward strand.
CCGCTCTAACGAAGCTATTTATAACCAGAATGTTTCCCTAAGTCCTAGCAATCCAGTGGGTGATTTAGTACAGCTCAGTACGGTGCCTTGAACGTAGTAAGTGGTTAACAAAGACCATAATTATTATTAATTAAGACGAAGAAAGCTCTTCCACACTCAAATGAAGCAGCTTGTCGTCATAGTGCATCTAGTACAGGCCTGGGAGAGTCAGAAGGTCGTGGGTTCTACTCCTGGGTCTATCGCCGTGAGGCCTTGGGCAAGTCACTTCACGTCTCTGTGCCTCAGTTACCTCATCTGTAAAATGGGGATTGAGATTGTGAGCCCCACTTGGGACAGGGACTGTGTCCCACCCAATCTGCTTGTATCTATTCCAGTGCTTAATACAGTGCCTGATGCATAATAACTGCTTAATAAATACCACAAGTATTAATATTATTATTCATCAGGGGTATTTCTTGAGCAGTTACTAGAATTGCTGTTTTCAAACTCAGCTCCCAAGATGGGAGTTAGAAGAGTCACCCCTGAATAAGACGTCACTTTTAAAGGAAAGATGATGGTGTTTTTACTCCGGAAAGGTTGGTCTCGAATAGTTGGTGCATGGAAGCCTGGTAGCAAGAAGGAAGCGGCGCAGTCTAGAGAAAAGAGCAGGGGCCTGGGAGACAGAGGATCTGGGTTCTAATCCCTTGTCATCCTCAAATTTGCTGGGTGGCCTTGGGCAAGTACTTAACTGCTCTGCTCTTCAGTTCCCTCATCTGCACAATGGGTATTTAGTACCGTTCTCGCTTCTACTTAGACTATGAGCTCCATGTGGAAACTGATGACCTTGTATCTACCCCAGTGCTGAGCACATACTAAGCGCTTAACAAATGCTCCCATTATTATTAGTAGTAGAAGTAGTACTAGTATGTGTGGGTGGGTGGGGGGTGAGACTAGATATGTGTCATTAGAGGAGGGTCGTGTTTACTTCAAGTGGTGTGTGTGCACAAAAATGTGTAGGACTTCACGGACGGTAATGCTAAGGGCATTTGCCCAGGCCCTACTACGTGTCAAACACTTTTCTAAGCCCAGGTGAAAAAGTTCAGACACAGTCTAATAATAATAATAATGTTGGTATTTGTTAAGTGCTTACTACGTGCCGAGGACCGTTCTAAGCGCTGGGGTAGACACGGGGGAATCAGGTTGTCCCACGTGGGGCTCACAGTCTTAATCCCCATTTTACAGATGAGGTGACTGAGGCACCGAGAAGTTAAGTGACTTGCCCAACCTCACACAGCTGACAAATGGCCGAGCCGGGATTCGAACCCATGATCTCTGACTCCAAAGCCCGTGCTCTTTCCACTGAGCCACGCCGCGGGGGCCTCCCAGCCCAAGTCTAGCAATTCTGACAATTCATCTGGGTTGCCTCAACTACTCCCCCGAGACTCCAAAATAGGGCAGGGGAGGTATCAGAGGGACCCACGAGGAAAGAGAGATTGGAGGTAAGAACTGTTCCCTTTATGACCCACCATCCAGTGTCTGATGCCCAACTGATCACGTGAGTGAGAATTCCTCTTTGGAAAGTTCAGTACTAGAAGGTGAGCATATACTCAGAGTAGTTTGGAAATGCATGGGTTTCTGAATAGCTTGGTGGGAAGTGGAAGGAGTAAGGAGAGTCAGAAGACATAGGTGGTTTGGCCGTTGCCCATCAGAGTAGACACCGCCATCACCACCTTTCTCTCAAATCTGTTACCTTGCCCTTATCAACTCCTCCCTCTCTTTCAACCTCCGCATTCATTCAGCCTCTTGCCAAAGCCTGTCAGTCGTTACTCCAGAACATCTCCAGAATCTACCCCTTCCTCACCATCACCCTGGTCCAGGAACTTCTAATATCCCCACGGAACTAGAGCATCAGCTTCCACGCTGATCTCCCTGTCTCCAGTCTATCCCCTCTCTCGTCCATATTTCACTCTACTACTGGAATCACTTTTCTGAAACATCCTTCTGCACACTTCTCGCCACTCCTTAAAATTCTTCAGTGATTGCCCATCAAGCCGGAACACTCCATCATTGTCTTTACATCACTCCTTCAGCTCCCTCCCACTTATCTACTCTCTTCTTCCACTAAACTCCAGTTCACACTCTTTCTACCTCTCAAAATATCTTCACCGCTCCCACTCACAGCACGGTGCAGTGGATAGAGCCCGGGCTCCTCCACTTGTCCGACGTGTGACCTTCGGCAGGTCACTCCACATCTCTGGGCCTCAGTTCCCTCACCTGGAAAATGGGCACCGAGACCGTGAGTCCCACATGGGACAGGGACTGTGCCCAACCGGATTTACTTATATCCACCCCAGTGCTTAGTACAGTGTCTGGTACATTGTAAGTGCTTTACAAGTACCACAGTTATTATTAGTGGGCTTATTATTATCATCTCTCCTTGCGCCGACCTCTCACACCCAACCTCTCGCCTGGAAACCCCCTCCACCTTCACATATGACAAATCACTGCTTTCTCCAAGCTCAGAGCCCTTCGGAAATTCTATCTCCTCTTTCCCCTATTAACCTATAGCCTCCCCGGTTTATATTCTCCAATTCCACGCCACTCAAGCACTCAGGTACTGATAACTTCCCCTAGCATGTATATGCATAGTTTACATGGCGTAATTCCCCGAATAATTATTAACGATTCTGATGATCGTAATGATAATTGTATTTGTTAGGCGGTTGCTACGTGCCGAACGCTGTACTAACCCTGAGGTGGATAAAAGAGAGCCAGGTCCTACGTGGAGCTCCCAGCCTAAGTAGGAGGGACAACTTATAATGAATCCCCATTTGGCAGAAAAGGAAACTGAGGCATAGAAAAGTCAAGTGATTTGCCCAAGCCCACAGAGCCGGGAAGTGGCGTAGCTGGGATTAGAACCCAGGCCCTGTGACTTCCAGGTCAGAGCTCTTATCACTAGTCCATGCGGCTTCTTCTATTGGTTACTGAAATGCCCGTTTCCTCGGCTAGTCTGTTCGCTTCTTGAGGACGGGGTCACAGATATTCAACCAACTGCTCAGTGCACGCAGAAGTCCTTCAATAAATGGAATCCAAGGATCGATGGCTGATTTTTTACTTGCGCATAGTATAGCTAGATGTCAGTTATGCATAAGACTTTTCAACCCCATCTGTCCCATCATAACGGTCTCGCTGGCTTTACCTGAACTCACACACGAGTTCACACGCGAGGGCGCACACACACACACACACACACCTAGGAGAAAGAAACCAGTTTACTGAAATAGTACAGAAAGTCAACTTTGTCGATCGAGAAAGCACTTTAAGTTTTAGAGTGCATTATCCTGTGGCTAGATAATGGTTGTGGCATTCAACCTTCAAAGGCTATATCGTACTTCTATTTCTGCCTTTAATTTTTATGTACCTGGCTTTCTGCATTCTGCCCTTCATTTCAGAGCATTTCTGATGACTGCAGGGTCTTGCATCTCCCCGATAATGAACAAGGCCGGCGGAAATCAACATCAAGGGTTTTTCTCCAGTCCTACGGATTTAGTCCCGAAGACTGCTCGTCCTAGAGAATGAGCATTAGCCCAGAAATCCGGCGTTAAGCACAGATTTTTGCTTGCAGAGTGCCACGGCGCCCCCTTAATTCTGATATCGTTTTATGTTCCCTGCAAAGGTTAACGTTCATTTTGATTTTGCATATACAGTGAAGTCCCTGGCCGTCAGCTGCGCTGAATACGAAAGCCATCTGTCAGGGCCCGGGGCATTTTCTTGTTATCCACCACTTTCTCCGGTGGTGTAAGGTCAATACGACAACAAGGTCCGTCTCAATAAATATGCAGTGGGAAGACAGATTGTCTCCAAGTAGGAACTACCAGCTGTCAATACAATTAGTGACCAAGGAGCACTAAAGTAGGCCTCCAGGGATTGAATTGCCATTTGGGAATTGATTTCCTCAAGATCTGGGCTTTTTATATGTATAATGTCTTTGGCCAGAAGAATTCTTTGTCTGAAGAATTATTAAATATTACTGAACCCGAAATAATCATTCCTCAAAGGTACCGTTTCACCAGGTCTCACGTTTCGATTGTTTGCCAAAGTGTTTCATGAGGTGATGCATAGTTTTTTATTTTGAATACCTCCTTGCTTATGCAACTTCAGGGCTCACATAAGAATGCTATCTTTTATCATCTAGGGGAACTGCTGTAGATTTTGGTTCAGAGCCCCCAGAAACGGATGCATGAGATAATTCTTTCGAAGTGAAATGATTTAATGTGACCCCACAGAAGAAAGGATCATTTGCTCTGAGAGTGGAAGTCTAGAACTACCTAGGGCAAATCAACTACCTATTGGAAAAAGAAAATCTATAAGGCAGGAGGTTTTTTTTAACCGGTGGAAGATTTTTTTCACCACAAGGAAGAGCGATTTCAGACTTTTGGGCCTGTGATGTTTATAAATCTATCCTGATTGAAAGTTTGCTGGGCTTGTCTTGTGACTGACTGACTGCCGAATGAACCTGGCTGACATCTGGTGTCTTTCGATGCTTTCTTGCTTTCCTCTTTGGGAGACTTGAGGTTGTAAAATTCAAGACATGTTTGCTTTTAAACTTTCAACGTTCCCCATGTATTTTATTTTGCCAACTCTCTAGCTCAAGAGGCTGGTGGTTAATGTGAATTAAATTGTAAACAAATTTCAGGTTAAGAACTGTAAAACTCAGGATCTTTTTTCAGGGTGGTCTATCTTTTCCAGCTCCTTTCTTGATGTCTGAGTGGACAGCGTTCTTGTCAACATTTTTTGAGGGTGATTAACACCTGGTAAGTGACTGCTCTTCCAGGGAGCTCCTTGTGGTCAGGGATTGTCTCTTTTTATTGTAATGTACTGCTCTGCCCAAGTTAAGCGCTCAATAAATATGACTGCATGAATGAAATAGTAGGATATGAATACAATATCTGCTAAAGACTCAGGTATTTAGTCACTCAGAGGACACCCAGGTTTGAGTTTAATATCTCCAAATAGAGTGTTCATCTTTAGTAACTATAATTAGTTCCATCCCAATCACAATATTGACTTTTCCTGTGACTATGAACTGTTCTGATATGTATGCTTATGAAACGATTAAGTTGTTCATTTTTTTCCTCAATTAAGGCGTATATTAAGCAATTAATAAACTGCTAAGCAATCGGTCAATCTATAGTAGTCTGTGAACACTTACTGTATGCGGTGCACTGCAGTAGGTTCTTGGGGAAGTTGAATACAACAGGGTAAGGGTGATCCCGGTCGGACATTCTGCAGGGAGTAGATACAAGATAACCCGATGAAACCCAGTCTTTGGCCTTCGGGGGGGGGGGGGGGGGGGCGGGGGAGGGGGCTCACAAACCTAGAGAGAGGGAGAGGAGGTAGCTTTCGGATACCTTACTGATACGGGAACTGAGGCCCAGAGGGGTTAAGTGACTTTCTCCAAGTCACACAACAGGCTTGTGGTTGAGCTGGGACTAGCACTCAGATCTTCTGACCCCCAAACTCACGTGCTTTCTACTAAGCCACACTATCTGTCAAATCCTTTAGAAAACTAGTGAGCCACAAGTATCGATACCCCCGTATAGGAAAGAACAACCAGACCCACTAAACGAGTGTTCTGCTAAAACAAAGTCATGTATATTTGTACATGATAGAACTGAGAATGTGGGGCAATTCATGTCGGTTTCCAGTGATGCTCTTAATTGTAAGATTGCATCCACGACTATAGATCTGGCTGCAAAGATCCATGCTAAACAGAATATTCCTTTTTCTTTTGCTGTTCTGTGGCATTTCATCCCCCCAGAGGCTCAGCTTCCTTTTCAGTTTTGGCCTTAGAGGCCACTTATTAATCAACCACTGGTACTTGCTGAGTGCTTACTGAATGTACTAGTGCCTACACTAGGCACTTCTACCTGAGGTCTCTACTTGAAAATAGCCAACTCCATTCCTGATTCCTGATTGCCAGCCCAATTGGCCAGCGACTGCTGCTGCTTACCTACAGATATACTGCAGTCCTTCGCGTTCTAGGTTACTGGGCCAAGAAAACGTTTCTTTTCTCCTCTTTATTCACGGTCCTCCCATTTCAGCTCACCACTGGACAACTGTTTGGGTAGGCTAATGACTTCCTTTTTCTTCAGATGGCCCATAGGCTGAAAGTGTTTTGATCTTGGTAGGTCTAAATAATGATAATAATAATATGTGTTAAGTATTTATTATGTCCTAAGCACTGGGGTGTTGCAAGATTGCCAGATCAGACAACAATCCCCATCCCACATGGGGCTCACAGTCTAATGGGGAGATTGAAGGGGTATTTACACCACATTTTACAGATTAGGAAGTGGAGGCAGAGAGCTCTAAAGTGAGTTCCCCAACATCACACAACATGCCAATGGTGGAGTAAGATCTCACTGTATGGGATTCTTTTCTTGACACTTGATATAAGTAAAGTGTGGGGGCTGTTTGGTGGGAATTAGTCGACTTTGATGTGACCTCAGAGCTAGGATGGAACTCAGAGCTTGATTGGGACACCACAACTGAGCTATTGATTTGCTAGTTACCATACACTTCCTTTAAGACTCCAGAAGAACAGTCTCTACTTCTTTGCCTGTCAGTGTCATCACTCGAGTCCATCTCGTTGTTGGACAGGGCTAGGATTCAAGTCTGTTTAGGGCCATCATTCAAGTTCATATCATTGATGCACAGGGCCATGATTCCACTCTATATCACCGATGGATGGGGCCATCATTCAATTTCATATCACTGGTGGACATCTTTGGTCATGTATATAAATTTCCCCTTAGAATCACAAACAAACAAAAATCCTAGGCTGAAGTAAATCTCCTGTAAGCTATGCTCACCTAAACACGGGTCCGGTCTGTGAAACATGCTGCTATCAAGAATGGAGCATCTCTTCTTGAACAAAAGATTCCTAAGATTGAGCCAGGACAGAAGTGAAAACAGGTATGACCGGTGGCCAAACATGACAGAGGAACGATAATTTTCAGTGAACAGTGTGGCCATTGGGGATCCCATAGAAAACTTTTCCGTCCATATACCCCCACTGGGAATTTCCCCGTCAGTGGCATCTTTCTAGGGTACAAAGGACAACTATTTAGGACAAACTATGTGTGGACTGAACACAAACTGAGTTTTCCACTCTAGACTGTAAGTATGAGGTGGGCAGGGAATGTGTCTGTTACACTGTTATATTGGTATACTGAGAAGCAGCATGGCCTAGAGGCAAGAACACGGGTTTGGGAGTCACAAGATGTGTGTTCTCATCCTGGCTCCACCACGAGTCTGCTGTGTGACCTTAAGCAAGTCACTTAACCTCTCTGTGCCTGTTACCTCTTCCGTAAAATAGGGATCGAGACCGTGAGCCCCATGCGGGACAGGGATTGGGTCTAACTTGATTACCTTATATCTACCCCAGTGCTTAGAACAGTGCTTGGCACATAGGCAGACCTTAACAAATACCATAATAATTAATCAGTCGATTTTATTTATCGAGTGCTTACTGGGCAGAGTACTGTACTAAGTGCTTGGGAGAGTACGCTCTAACAGAGTTGGTAGGCATTTTCCCTGCCCGCAACAAGCTTACAGTCTAAGACTGTAAGCCCCGAGTGGCACATGGACTATGTCCGACCTATCTTGTATCTACCCCAGCACTTAGTATAGTGCCAGGTATATAGTAAGTGCTTAAGAAATTCCATTAAAACATATGTATATATATAGATAAAATTCTCACTGTGACACTATCACCCATGGGTACAATCTCACTTTCAGGAGCATGGTCTTCAGCCCAAAGGACAACTTTACTAATATGAACAGGTTTTCAGTCGTTTTAAAAAACAAATATTTAACTACAAATGGGAAATAGCAACTTTTATCGCTGAAAGCCTTAAATTGTCAACTAAAAGAGCACTTTGGTTTTTCAGTCTTCGCACAGATGAAAGAAGGAGAATCCACGTGGCCACAACCCACCCGAAGGGCAGCAGATTCCACCTCACAGAGCATAGAACATGGGGAGGATTGGTTGTCCTTCGAGGGAGGGCGGTGCAGGCTGGAGCAGAAAAGGGCAAAAGACACTCAGGGTGTGAGCCCCATGGGGGACAGGGATTGTGTCCAACCTGATCACTTTGCATCTACGCCAGTGCTCAGAACAGTGCTTGGCACATAATAAGAGCTTAACAAGTGCCATTAGGACCCACCCATCTAACCGATAATAAACTGGTATGGTTACTGTTGTTGCCCCAGATATTATTTTAGCCTCTTTTCTTTTCTTTTTCCCCTCTCTTTCCCCATGTGTCTGCCTACCTCTCCATTTGGGGATCCAAATCAGCGTTCCATCATTCTTCCTAGTGCTTAGCCCAGGGCCAGTCACCTTGTAAGTACTAAAAAAAAAAAAATGCAGCCATACATTAGTATTGATTGATTGGGGGGGGGGCAGGGGACTTCGGTATTTGACATTATATCGAATGTTAAGATTCAGAAAAATTGAGAATAGCAAGAGATTTGGAGTCCATTATAAAAACATTATCAACGGCAGTAATTTAAATCCTGCATCAGAATTCTCTGCAGGAAAAGGGCATTCAGTTGTGAGAGGCATTCAGTGTACTCGACCCTTTCTAGGTGACAGACGGCTTTTCCAGTAGATGGCCCGAACCAGGTGGAGGTATACAATTGCTTCTAGATTGACCAACCTCGACATTTACTATTATCTTCGCCACTCGTATCCCTCCAGCCTAATAACAAGACGTAAAAGCTCGGTAGGTGCACGCGTCAAACTATGGAAAACAAATTATACAGTGGACTTGCTGTTTCCTGCAGGCTCCTCCCTCTAACCTATTGTGTTTTAAAGCAATAAACAGATTAAGTGGAAGATTCATCTCCCTCTGTTCTCCCCTGCCTACCACTGATCGAAAAAATACCATTGACAGTATAGTCGCCGGGCTTCTAAAAACATCGAAGCTGATCAGTGGTGATCTGGCAATTCCCCCCCCCACATGGCAGATTCCTCATTGTAATTGTCCGGGATGCACTGAGGGCGAGGAGAAGGCGGCCGAGGGGTCGTAGCCATCGGATCCATCGGTCAGGGTCATTTGAGTGCTTACTTTGTGCAGAACACTGAACTGAGGGCTTGGGAAAGTACAGTACAACAGACTTGGTAGTCATGATCCCTGCCCACAAGGAGATTACAGTCTACAGAGGGAAACAGAAATGAGAATAAATTACAGAAAGGGAAAATGGCAGACGACGTGTATCACGGTAGGCTACGGAATCTCAGAGATAGTGGGGCAATAGCATCCAGTCAATCCCTTGGCCAGCCTTTGACCACACTGGACTCTTCCATTGTTTACTGTATATCCTTCCGGGAATCGAACCTCGGAGGAAATGTGCCTTTGCGGTTAGAATTTCTTAAGAATCCTGAGTACTGGCAGCTGATGGTAGCTGAGATGTGGAGTAGCTTACAGCCACATTTTACAGGGAGGGTTTTGTTGTGTTTTTTTCCCCTACTTGAGTGAGAGCACACTGCTCTGATCTGTTTGGGCAGGTACACTCTCCAGGAGATTATTACCACCCTAAACTACAGGGTGAATTGCCAAACACCAGCCCCAGCTAATAAAGGCATTTCCTCTAGTTCCGTTTCGTCTTGAAGGTTGACGTCATTTATACATAGTACACCAATCAACCCGGTGGCCATTTTGTCATTAATCAATGAAAGTTACGTGATAATAATCACAAAGACTATGATGCCTATTAAATGCTCATGAATCTTTGGAAATTACTTATATTTATTGCTTTTAATTTCATTTATTTATCTGTATTTAATAGTCTTTGTATTATTTATACTTTTCCACACTTGAATGTTTTCTTTTCAGACACAAAGATTTCTGAAGACTTTTTGCCTCTTTCCGACTTTCATAAAAACAAACATTGCCATCAATTGGTTTTAATAATGAAACTCCTTTACAACCCAAATTTCATATAATGAAAGGGTCCCTCTGCATATAGAATCTTTTATAACTTGCACCTCTCTTTCTCCACCTTCCTACTCCTATCTCCCCAAACCCTGTAGTTCAATTTTGTGACAGTTTTTGCAGTATTTCTAATATTGCCTGGGTACGTAGTCTTTTTCAGAAACACGGTAAATCATTTCCATAAAAATAGCAGAAAGCAGTGATATTCAGCTATGCGAGTAGATTTTCAGTGGATGGGTGTTCTCGGGAATTAAGGTGAAAGGAATTCAATATTCAAAATCCTAAATAAGTTTCCCCTCGCATTTCTTAAGTAACCTTGGATTTGCCAACATTCACCATGGCTTTAATTCACCATTCCCAAGAAATGGCAGTTTTCTAGAGTCCTTTCTTTCCCTTGTGTCAAAACAGGAGAAAATAGGGTACCCCACTTCTATGATTTAATCTCCAAATACTCGGCAATTGGTTTGTCATTCTTGTGTATGCTTTTCTATATTCAGAACAATATCATGCTTCTTTCATGTCATACAACAGAGCTGGAGCCTGTGGAGCCACTGCTTCCCGGTAAAATAACGGTCAAATGAATTATAATTTCATGCGACGCATATCATCGGTCAATACGGTCACCTCAGATTATTTTAAATACGCTAGATCCATCTAGAATAGAATTGCAGTGCTTGATCTAGGAAAAAAAAATCTATCTTTGAACAATTATTACTTACTTCAATTATCTGGCAAACTGCAGAAAATGGAAAACATATATGTTCATTCATTCTATTGCATTTATTGAGCGCTTACTGAGTGTAAAGCACAGTATTAAGCACTTGGGTGAGTCAGCAGCATGGCGGAGTGGATAGAGCCTGGGCCCGGGAGTCAGAAGGACCTGGGTTCTAATCCCAGCTCCACCATTTGTCAGCTGTGTGACCTTAGACAAGTCACTTCCCTTCACTGGCCCTCAGTTCCCTCATCCGTAAAATGGGGATTAAGACCTTGAGCTCCACGTGGGACACCGATTGTTTCCAACCTGATTTGCTTGTATTTACCCCAGCGCTTAGTACTGGCAGATAGGAAGCGCTAAACAAATACCAAAATTATTATTGTTATTACAGTGTAACAACAGACACATTCCCTGCTCACAACAAGTTCACAGTCTAGAAGGGGAGACAGATATTAAGACACATAAATGCATAACAGATATATACAGATATACACCTAGGTGCTATGGGGATGGGACGGAAGATAAATGGAGGGAGCACGTCAGGGTGAGACTCTGATCTCGTCTCTAGGCGGTTAGCTCGTCTCTAGACTAAGCTCGTTGTGGGAAGGGAACGTCTGTTGTGAGACTGTACTCTCCCAAGTGCTTAGTACAGTGCTTTGTATACCGTAAGCACTCAGTAAATACCATTAAATATGTGGCAGTGGTAACTGAATTTCAAACTGGTAATTAAAATGTGTTCCAAAGAATAGATGATTGAGTTCGTCAGAAGAAGCATTCATTTAGAATCAAATTTTACCCACTTATTCCGATCTTATTTTATCTGATTCTGACTAAGGAAGCTTGGGTCTGTTGGGTTTTTTTTTTGTCCCACAGTTATGAAGTCCAAATATTTTGTATTCCAGTTCGGTTCTGGAAAGAATCAAGATTGGAAAAGCTTTTTAGAGGGTTTTCAAGATTAGTGAAGATTTCCGGATCACCTGGACTGAGTTGAGTGTCATCCATCAGTGGCTAGAGAAGCAGCGTGGCTCAGTGGAAAGAGCCCGGGCTTGGGAGGCAGAGGTCATGGGTTTGAATGCCGGCTCTGCCACTTGTCAGTTGTGTGACTGTGGGCAAGTCACTTAACTTCTCTGTGCAACAGTTACCTCATCTGTAAAATGGGGATGAAGACTGGGGGCCTCCCGTGAGACAACCCGATTACCCTGTATCTCCCCAGTGCTTAGAACAGTGCTCTGCACACAGTAGGCACTGAACAAGTACCAACATTAATATTATCCATCAAAGATGACAATCTATTTTGTATTCTTCAGTCAGCCTGGCATTGAATTATGGGGGATTCATTATCAAAAAAAAAATATTGTTTGCATATGGATTCTTTCTTCAGATATCCGAAACAGGGCATCTGCTCTGTTCCCCTCCTGACACTCACCCCTAGTGGTTCCACTTGAGAAGAAGGGAGATGCAAATAGCAGAGAGCGCATTTCTCTCTGGCTATTGTATCAATCTTTGTCTTTCACCATAAACTCATCCTAATCCCTGTCATGTCAGTGTTCATATTTGAACCGGCGATCTTTACCCCTTTACGTGTCGGTCACGGGATGCTCCCGTTTAGAGCTTTTAGAGTATAAGTTATCACCCAAAGGTGAGACTTGAAATCCCAGTTCCAGTCATTTGATATGTGACAAACCCTAACATTGCCTATCTCCCCCAACCCACAGAAGCTTATCTGAGTCTTTAACTGCTTCTATCTGAGACTCTCTGACAATGTTGCAAGTCAATCAAAACTGAGAAACCTGACACGCTTCTAACCAATTTGGATGAAACTAAGCACATCAGAACTCCATTAAAATCTTACAGAAATTACAATCCAGGCAATTTTCTGTCCTTAAATTTGTCATCAGTGAAAGCAATTTTGCCTGTTACGACTACAATTAAGTCTACAATAGCTTCGGTGGCTGTTACGTTTTCCCCTTCTGCAGCGTATGAGAAATATTGCAGGATAGAGTAGTTTTCATTCAGTAATCGGAATCAGAGCAGCAGTGGAACTTCATAGTTGAAGTTGAGTTTGAGCCAATATTTCATTCAATTGTCTAGTGAAAGGTATAATTTGGATTATAACAGAAACCATTTATGTTTTTATTTTTAACCTCGCTATTGGTCTTGGAGAAAAACCAACACGTACTGGTGTCCAGACATAATAATTCTAGTATCTCATATAAAGACAGCTTCACTGTTTGTACTAAAATATGCTCTGTTAATCTTCCTATTCTGTTTCAGATTTATGTCCTAAAAGTCATTTCCTTTTCAAAATGTAGGGTGAATCCAGGATCTCCAATGTGGGAATCCTTGCCTATCTGGGCCAAGAAGATAAAAGGATCTTTAAAAACCAACTGAGAAAGGACTCCCCTTTGCCTCCACCAACATCACCAGTGGACTGGTAGGTTTCAACCTGAATTTAGCATACTGAATAAATATACTAAATTTTTAGCATCTCCCCTATAAAAGCCACTCTAACATTAGGCCTGAAGGGACCAAAGACAAATGTTCTGTCTTCTGCTAACTAGGCCTCCTCAGGTTAATCAGCAAGACCATTCAATCTTAATTAATATGCTACTGTAGTGCCTAGCGGTGTGCTGATTTTGCAAGTCCGAAAGTAAAATAAAGGGACTGAACAGAAAATTAGGTCCTGATGCCCGGTGGTTAGAAGGAAGTTTTAGAGAAAGGTGGACCGTCTCCTCAGATGCTCGATCCGATGGCTTTTGACTTTGAAAGGCCGATTCGTTTTCCCACAGTTCCCAGGGCCTTTTTCATGGGTAAATAAAAGTGCTACTTTTTTTCCCTTTTTTGACAGAATGCAGACTGTCTTTAATGCATAACATTTTTTTTCTCCTTGTTCAATTTTGGTGGTTGTTAATCATCATAACCTTGCTTCAGGCAGTGACTTCTGTTTTAGAAGAAGCAACATTAATGCTGTATAAAAATGAGTTTTGGACTGGGCGGAAGCTAAGGGGGAAAGCTTAAAAAAATTGGTACTTAATACCCTTCTTCCATATCACCATCACCATCGGGGGTTTGCATAAGAAGCAGAACTCATGAAATGTATTCAATTGTATTTTTAGAAAAAAGTATCTGTTGATCTTTTCCTCTGAAGAGATGCTGTTCTATTATTAAAAGTGTTGGCTGGACCCCTCCCCTCTGGTCCTACCTTATGGATTTTTTTGCCTTTCTCATCCTCCAGCTCGTATTCCCTTCTCCTACACTGATCTAAAGGGACTTTAACATCCTCTTTGATGACCCCCCTGGTCACCATTCATTCAATAGTATTTATTGAGCGCTTACTATGTGCAGAGCACTGTACTAAGCACTTGGAATGTACAATTCGGTAACAGGTAGAGACAATCCCTGCCCATTGACGGGCTTACAGTCTAATCGGGATGATAATGGTGGTCTCTGTTAAGCGTTTACTATGGGCCGAGCACTGTTTTAAGCACTGGGATGGATACAGGGTGATCAGGTTGTCCCACGTGGGGCTCACAGGCTTCATCCCCATTTGACTGATGACGGAACTGAGGCCCAGAGAAGTGAAGTGACTTGCCCAGAGTCACAGAGCTGACCAGTGGCAGAGCCGGGATTCAAACCCACGACCTCTGACTCCCAAGCCCGGGCCCTTGCCACTAGGCCACGCTGCTTCTCTGTAGCATCCAATTCCTCTAACTACATCTCTGCTCACCTCTCCCTTCATCCCACCTCAGCCGCACATCAGCGTGGCCCCGAAGGAGAGCCATTCATCTGCTCCACCCTCACCAACTCTGACCTACTCCTGTTTGACCAACTTTTTCACCTGCCTCTCCACCCATAGTCCTTCTGCCTTGAACTGCTCTCAACCCCTACTATGACCTTTGGACTCTAAACACATTCTACGTATCCCAGGCTACTTTTCCCCTCCCCTGTCTGGCTTGAAAGCCACTTTTAGTGGCAAGAAGATCCAGATACGGCTCTTGAGCCAATGGATGTTGATTCCGGCTTCTCCTGAACTCCCGAATGATGCTCCTCACTTCTCTAAGTCATCACCATCATCACCAGTGGCTTTTTTGGAGCACTTAATAGGTGGAGAGCACTGTACTAAGCACTTGGGAGAGTACACTGTAACAGAGAGGGTAGACACATTTCCTGCCCACACTGAGCTTATATTCTGGAGGTAGGGAGAAGATCGGCATACAGCGAGTGCTTACAATGCATTACCAATTCCAGGAAGGAAAGCATCTAGACTACGCAAAGATAAGTGCGGCGAGGAAATCTTTTTAAAAGACTCCTGCCCTTCCTGATATTAAATGAACTATTTAAAGTCCCCCAGCTCCCTACTCTGAGAGCTGCCAGTTTGGCCTGGAACGTGGACAATTTAACATACTTTTGGTAGGCAAGAAAAAGCTCTGAGTGAGGCCAAATGTGTAATAGGAATAGAACTAAAAATCTGAAGATGGTTTATAGTGTAATCTTTTGGTACTTTTTTGATCATCCAAAAGCCACCTAATTATCATCTACAGCTAATGATGATGTAAGCTATGTGGCATAGCACTGCTTGATATTTGGGAAGTATATAACCTTTGGGAATCCAAAGTGCCTTTAAAGGTTCATAAATACTCTCCGACCATCTGTGATACTTGATGTTCCAGTTTTGAAATGACAGTTCAGTTGTCAACATTTTAATTTTCGAAACCTCGGATGACTTTTTCAAAAATATAGTTCAAATTAGAGGTCAGTCATTTTCTACAGGGAAGGGGGGTTTCCAAAAGGCAGTCTGTTTGGTGGTAGGCAAAAATCCCATTTATTTTACTCCAGAAGTGTTAGTCAAGTCTAATGTGATATTCTCTAGGACATAGGTTTAGCTATTACCCACCTGTCCAAAGGTCACTATTAAATGATATTTACTGCTATATTCTGCGGTGTAAAATGTGAGAATTACGATCAAATTGCATTTATATTTTATCAGACATGGAAAGTACGGTTTTTGAGTCCAAAGGTGGAGCCTATAGAGAGAAAACTTTTCCTTTACTAATTTGGTTTCCTTTCTTGGAATAAGTCACCAAACCTTTAGGGGTAGCATGAGATACTAGAAATACAATGTAATAAGAAGGATGGAAAAAGTGGATTTTTTTTCAAAGCATACGAAGGTTAAACATCGCAACAAGTGTTTTAATTGTTTAAGAAAATCCCGGCCTGATCTGACCAATTATTTGTAGGATATTTCCAGCCTATATATTTAAACTCTCAATCAATCAATGGTATGTATTAAGTGCTTACTATTTGCAGAACACTGTACTGAGCCCTTGGGAGAATATAGCAGAATTGGCAGGTATGTTCCCTTCCCATCACAAGTTTTCATCTATAGCAGGGAGTTTACAGGCTAGAGGGGGTTAGTTGGACTAACTACAGTTAGACAGACTGCTACTACTATTAACAATAAGAACAATAATAATAATAATAATAATAATAATAATCATGGTATTTATAAAGTGCTTACTGCACTAAACTCTGGTGTGGGCCCAAGCAATTTGTGTTGGACACAGTCTCTGGACCATGTGGGGCTCACAGTCTCAATCCCCATTTGACAGATGAGGGAACTGAGGCCCAGAGAAGTAAAGTGACTTGCTTAACGTCACACAGCAAACATGTGGCAGAGCCTAAATTAGAACCCATGACCTTCTACTAACACACTGCCTCTTTCTTACTGAGTTTTCCAACTTTATGCCTTTAACCTTATTAATATCTCTTTAGCCGAAGCTCTCCTAAACATTTTTTCGGAACAATTTCTGAAGCAGTTTGATCCGTTATTGTCACTTCTCTGATATTCTGGACATCATCAAGACAGGATCAGAAGTCAGCAGATTATAAAGCGTAGTCGCACCACCACTCAAGGTTGCCTTCTATCACTTTCGATATGGGTGAGCTGACATTGGCCGGTTGAAGGGACAAACCCAGCTTTTTCATACAAGGCTTTGAATGGGTGTCCTTGGGTGTGACTCCTGATAGTCTGGCTGTCTGCTTGATGATAGGCAGCCTGACCAGTAGATCTGGAGGATCTTCCCTCCTACCCTCTGAAAAAGATTCTATTCCATTGGCTGTTCACCCTCAGTTGCCCCTACCTGAACCACAGAGCTAATAATAATAATAATGTTGGTATTTGTTAAATGCTTACTATGTGCTGAGCACTGTTCTAAGCGCTGGGGTAGATACAGGGTCATCAGGTTGTCCCACATGAGGTTCACAGTCTTCATCTCCATTTTACAGATGAGGGAACTGAGGCACAGAGAATAATAATGTTGGTATTTGTTAAGCGTTTACTATGTGCAGAGCACTGTTCTAAGCGCTGGGGTAGATACAGGGCAATCAGGTTGTCCCACGTGAGGCTCACAGTCTTAATCCCCACTTTACAGATGAGAACTGAGGCACAGAGAAGTGAAGTGACTTACCCACAGTCACACAGCTGACAAGTGGCAGAGCCGGGATTCAAACCCATGACCTCTGACTCCCAAGCCCGGGCTCTTGCCACTGAGCCATGCTGCTTCTCTAGCTAGTTAGAATGCATTTAATAAAAAGTAGATCAATGGTTTTTTGCAGGAATTTCCTAAGTACTTGTGAGAGTATAATAGACATCGAAGATGTAGAAGCATCATGGTATAGTGGAAAGATCACAGGCCCGGGAGTCAGAAGGTCTGGATTCTAACCCAGGTTCCACCATATACCTGCTGTGTGACCTTGGACAAGTCATTGGACTTCTTTGGGCCTCAGTTCCTTCATCTGCAAAATAGTGACTAGGATTGTTTTGGACAAGGATAATCTAACCAGATTATCTTCTATCTACCCAGCACTTAGTAGAAGGCCTGAGACCAAGTGAGCATCTAACATATACCTCGGGCAAGTCTCTTAACATCTCGGTGCCTCAGTTCCCTCATCTGCAAAATGGGGATTCGACACCTCCCTCCTACTTAGACTGTCAAACCTATGTGGCACCAAATTAGAGCAGCGCTTGTCTCACGGTAAGTCCTGTGACATATATACCACAGTTAATAATTATTATTAGCTGTGATCACTGTCCTCAAGGAGCTTACAGTCTGGCAACGGAGACAGTCACTAAAAGAAATTAGAGCACTGCGCTTGCCACTCCGGAAAGACTGCAGATCCCATCAGACTGCTTGTAGGAGCTGACAACTCTGTTTCCTGACTTCTTCGTTCAATCCTATTTATTGAGGGCTTACTGTGTGCACAGCACGGTACTAAGCACGTGGAAGAGTGCGATTTTCATTTATTCATTCATGGGCCTGGGAGTCAGAAGGACGTGGGTTCTAATCTTTCCTCTGCCATTTGTCTGCTGTATGACCTTGGGCCAGTCACTTTCACTTCTTTGTGCTTCAGGTCCCTCATTTGTAAAATGGGGATTCAGACTGTGAGCCCTATGTGGGACAGGGACTGTCCAACCTGAGTAGCTTATATCTCCCCCAGCACTTAAAACAGTGCTCGACACATAGTATGCGCTTAACGAGTACTATTATTATTATTGTTGTCATTGTTATTATTATTACATGCTTACTGTGTGCAGAGCAGTCTACTAAGTGCTTGAGGGACTACAATACAACAATGGACACATTTCCTGCCCACAACTTTCATTCATCGATACATTCAATCGTATTTATTGAGCGCTCACAGTCTAAAAGGGGAGACAGACAACAAAATGAAACAAGTAGTCAGGCATCAATACCATCAAGATAAATAGAATCGTCGATATATACCCATCATTAACAAAATAAATAGAGTAATAAATAATATATACAAATATGCACCAGTGCTGTAGGGAGGGGAAGGGGGAAGAGCAGAGAGGTGGAGTAGGGGGAATGGGGAGGGGAGGAGGAACAGAGGGAAAGGGAGGGGTCAGCCTGGGAAGGCCTCCTGGAAGAGGTGAGCGCTCCGTAGGGCTTTGAGGAGGGGAAGAGAGTTAGGGGCTTAGAGTCTAACAACGAGCTTAGAGTCCGGAGGGGGCAGACAGACATTAATATGAATAAATAAATGACAGCTATGTACATAAGTGTTGTGAGGCTGAGGTGGGGGGGGGAAGAGCACAGGGAGGAAGTCAGGGTGACGCAGAAGGGAGTAGGAGAAAGGGAAAGGGGGGCTTAGGGAAGTCCTCTTGGAGGAGATGTGCCTTTGAAGTCAGGGAGAGTAATTGTCTGTCATATTTGAGGAGGGATGGTGTCCGAGGCCAGAGGCAAGATGTGGGAGAAGCAATGAGATAAGACGGAGGCACAGTGAGAATGTTAGCATTGGAGGAACAGAGCGTATGAGCTGGGTTGTAGCAGGAGAGCAGCAGGGTGAGGTAGGAGGGCTGCCCACTACAAGTTTACAGTCTGAAAGGGGAGACCTCCCTGATTGCAGCCACAACACAGGACAGACCACGTTGGTACTATTCCAATTTTTTTTTAAAGAAATTTTTCAATATATTTTCATATTCATCAGGTTTATCATAGTTTTTCAACCATCTGTATTGTTTTCTTCAAAATTCCACCACAGAATTTTGCAAAACTCTATACTCTATACAAAAGTCTAGGTGTATAGATTTTCCTCAGCGAAAATCTTGGAATCACCTGAAGAGTTAATATTCTTAAGCTCTTGTTAGACCCAACCTGGCCCCTATAAAATTACAGATACGTAGTAGAGTGACAAAATAACCATACCACGTTTTAAGGTTTGGGTTTACAACCAAACTAAACATAAGTAAATTTTACTCGCTTTACGATTTCACCTCCACTCCCAAGGACCTGCTTTGCAACTTTAAAGTTGTGTCCATTTTCCTTCACCGATGCACCATCTCAGCATCCTCAATGTTCACTTGTATTTTGGGTGTTTTTGCAGGGCAATAGTTGGGGTCAAATAGGATCAATCAATCAATGAAGGGAATTCAGAACAGTCTCCTGAGTGCTTGGAAGAATACCGTGCAAAATAAACATCCTTTTTCATATGCCTTTTTCCTCATGAAACCCAAGGCTTCATGGTTGGATAGGATCCAAATAAGCCAAAAGGAAAAGAACCTTTTTCTTTCTCTGGGTCACCTGAAAATAATAGCCCTGCCATTCAGCGGGCCTTGTCGTCCCTATGACCTAGGTCTCGTCCAAGAAAATAGCTTTTCCCCAGGGCAATGATTTAACAGAAGATTTTCTACTTTCTGTTTTAAAATGCCAACCAACTTCCAGTTTGCTGAGTTTAGCAATTTGTTGACTTGTGGTGTTCTGCTCTAGATCCATTTTCTTCGTAAGGAGGTCACTGTCCCCAGCCTGACTCTTTGAACCTCTTAGCTCTGGTTGGCTTTGCCCTCCTGTTTTTTTTCTTACCCAGATGATGTGGCTCTATCCCATCTGGGGTCTTCCAGGAGAGATTGCTGGCACTAATTATTTATATGATAACATTTATTATTACGGTGGTCTATTTTAACGTCTCACTAAGTGTTGAGTAACGAGTAATATCCATGTAGCTGTATCCCCAGTGACAGTGGGAGAGAGGGTAAACAACTCAGTGTTACCCATGGACTAACAGAATGTCCTTCTCCCCATCTGTTCAGCCTTTCCCCAGTCCTAAACTGAAGTTCTAAGAAATCTGCAACCCTCAAACCCAGATGGATCCCTTGACTGCTGAGAAGGTATTAGCATCTTTGGTCAGCCCCTTTGTCTCTGGTCATCCCTGTTTCTGGGAACACAGCTTGACCCAGTGGCATCTTCTGCCAAAGTAAGTGCTCAATAAATATGACTGACTGGTCTATTGATCTTCCTCTCTTTTAGTGCATGTTATGTTGAAGGAACTGCAAGCGTGGCTATCCTCCCTCCCCCCTCTCCCCACCCCGGGTGCTTACATATACTATTTTGCCTTGCTCTTCTCTCTCCTCCCAATTGCTTCAGTGTCGCCCTTGCACTTGGATATGGTCTCGTTATTCCCCCTTCCCTCAG